>NC_083097.1:111086860-111389198 GCF_949774975.1 Lagenorhynchus albirostris | reverse complement strand
GACTTTCCCTCTGGGGGAGGGGGTGGAACAGAGAATAGCCCAAGTTCTTCTGGGAAGCTTTGATTCTTCCGTCGGTGACTTTGAGTCGGTCAGATCTAGGTTCAAATCCCACCTCCCCACTTCCCTGCTATGTGGCTGGGGCAGGTTGCATAACCCATCTCCATCTCGTGGGCAGGTCACTCTGGCTTGACAACCCTCCAATCTAGCCTGGGCCCACAGCTGTCTGATGGTGCTGGGTACAGATATGGGTCAGGAAGTTTTCTCCTGCACCGTTTAGGTTGGATGCCCCTTCTGCCTAGAGCTTCCATGGCAGCTTTCAGAGGGTGGGTCCATAGCCCACCAGGGGTGGGGGGTGCAGTGCACTGGCTGGCTGTGATAGAAGCAAGGAAGCTGATGAGGGGCCCTTTCTGCAGTGTTGTCTAAGGCCTCAGTTAGACTCTTCTTCCCTGAGCAGATAAGGCTCAGGGGCCTTGCAACAATCCCCGCCTTCCCTCCCAATGTCTTTCTTTACTCCTGCAGCCTTGGCTGTGGAGGGTTGGGCAGCCATGTGAAGGAGAGGCTACAGGGGCTCAAAGTTCCTTCTGGAATTGACCCTGGAATCATGCTAATTAAGTAACATCCAGTTTTACACTCCCTGCTTTTTTTTTTTTTTTTTTTTTTGCGGTACGCGGGCCTCTCACTGTTGTGGCCTCTCCCGTTGCGGAGCACAGGCTCCGGACGCGCAGGCTCAGTGGCCATGGCTCACGGGCCTAGCCGCTCCGCAGCATGTGGGATCTTCCCGGACCGGGGCATGAACCCGTGTCCCCTGCATCGGCAGGCGGAATCTCAACCACTGCGCCACCAGGGAAGCCCTACACTCCCTGCTTTTTAAACTGAGTTATGACTTGTAGGCAGTACACAAATGATTATAGCTCAGTGAATTTTTATATGTGCATACACCCGTGAAACTACCACCTGGATCAAGATAGGGAATCGCCAGCATCCCAGAGCTTCCCTCTTTGATACCTGCCTCCCTGGCAAAGGGAACTATTATTCTATCTTCTCTAACCTACACTAGTTTTTGGTTTTAATTTCTATGGACTCATAAGTACTCTTGTGTCTACCTTCTTTCACTCAACATTGTGAGATACATCCATGGTCATATCCATAGTTTCCTTTTCATTGCTGTTTAGTATGCCATTGTATGAATATATGACAATTTATTTTTTCATTTTACATTTGATGGATTTGTTACTTCTAGTTTTTTTCTCTTATGAATAAAGTTACTGGGAACATTCTTAAACATATTTTATGGTTATGAGGACTTATCCCTGTTGGGGATTAGTCCAGAGTTGGGATTACTGAGCCACTGGGTATATGCATGTTTAGTTTTAGTAGATACTGTCAATTTTCTGAAATACACCAATTTGTACTCCCACTAGCAACATGTGAGAGTTTCAGTTGTTCCACATCCTTGTCAACACTTGGTATTGTCACTCTTAAGTTTAGCCATTCTAGTGATTGAAATAATTTTCACAAAAATCCTGTGAGGTAGGTATTGCTATAAGCCCCATTCTACAGACAAGGAGACTGGGGTTAGAGAGGGGAAGCCACACATCCCACCCAGATCACACAGATGTGAGCAGCAAGTGGGCAGCAGCAGGTCTATATGATTCCTTTGCACCATGGCTGTATGAAATTTTAAAGTCAGAAAATTAGGGTGTGCGAATATTATAGCTCTTTTACTTTCTATAGTACCTATTTCCAGATGATAGCAAAAATATAATCTGGTCACTTCAATCAAGTGGTTGTATGATCACTGTCATTTCAGGGGTACACTCAGTCAAGTTGAGGGTTTTGTTCCTCTTCTGCTATCCAGGGTCAAAACTACAGTCTGAGCTTATATGATCATGGCATGGAGTGGGAGTTGAGGGGGCTGGAGATTGTCTGGCTCTTGGTCATCATCCATCTTCCTCTACTACTCAGGAAGGCAGGTAGACTTGACCCCTGCCAGTTGTGAACTGTCATCCTTGATTTCTGCTGTGCCCACGGATGTCCGTGTTTGTGCCATAGTCTCTGGCTTGGACTGTCCAGATTCTTCTAGGTTCATTTGATTCCGTTTATTACATCCCACAAGCCCCTTGCTGCTTATCTAGCCCCTCTTTGAGCAACTTCCATGCTGTTTTAGGGTCTCAGGACATACTTCAATGCTCCTCACCAGCCTGAGATGCTCCCAGGCCCACTTGCCTAGGCACACCCAGGTGCCATTTCTGCTTCACTGCTGCCATACTTTCTCATCATGGAAGACTTTAGACCTTACTCACAGACCAAGGCACAGATTCTCTTCACTCTCGGAGCTCCCAAACCTTTCTGGAGGTCCTAATCTCTCCCTATTCCTGGGTAGAGGGGATCAGGGGAGGGAGTGAGAGAGAGTCCCTTCTAAGAGGCCCACCGCAGTAGCTAACTGCAATGCTCACTTTGCCTTGATTTTTTCCCTACCCCCAGTGTTTTAGAAAACTAGCTCTGGTGTCGTCATACCTTCTTCCTCACTATGCTGTTGCTGATGTAAAATTTAAGATATGAGTCCTTCAGCCTCTTGGACTTTCACTGCTCAAAAAAACTTCTTGCATTAAAAATCTTTGGGGGACCTCCCTGGTGGCGCAGTGGTTAAGAATCCGCCTGCCAATGCAGTGGACACGGGTTTGATCCCTGGTCTGGGAAGAGCCCACATGCCACAGAGCAACAAAGCCCGTGTGCCACAACTACTGAGCCTGTGCTCTAGAGCCCGCGAACCACAACTACTGAGCCTGTGTGCCACAACTACCGAAGCCCGCGCACCTAGAGCCTGTGCTCCGCAACAAGAGAAGCCACCGCAATGAGAAGCCCATGCACCGCAACGAAGAGTAGCCCCCTCTCGCCACAACTAGAGAAAGTCCGCGTGCAGCAATGAAGACCCAATGCAGCCAAGATAAATAAAATAAATAAATTTATTTAAAAAAAAAAAGCTTTGGGTTTCAAGAGAGCATTTTGCTAATCAAGATCCAAGAATTTCACTCTTTATTCTTTGCATTCAGCACTCTCTCCTCTGGAGTAATAGGTAGTCTGATTTTAGATGGAAGGCTTAGAGTTTGACAAAAGGGAAGAAGGAGTGGCTAAGCAGAGGAACGTGAGGCTCAGAGAGGTGAAATAAGTTGCCCAAGATCATATAACAGTCACTGTGCTTACCACTGTATCAGGGGAGAAAGACTGAGAAAGTTGACACAGCAGGAGAGTACAGCCAGGAGATCTCTGACCATGTAGACTGGATTACTTCTTAGCTTACATGCTGTCCTATGGGCTGGAACACACATCCAGAGCCTGAGGTCTTTTCCATGGGTAAGCGCCTGACAAACGGAGTGTGACTGAATTCTGGGCAGCAAAGTTTGATTTTAGATCCACCGAGAGGGCCGGTCCTCATAGGAATGCTCCTGTGAGCCCTTTACATCAGTGAAACTCTATTTACAAAGGGTGATCATCTCTGGAAATGAATTCACCATAAAAACCAGATTTTCCCACCTGGACTGCTTGAATCCCAGGAGTTTAGCTCTCCTGGAGGTAGTATGCTGGGAATAGTTAATCAGAAAATATTCCTGGCATTTGAGGGATGGGGCTAAAATTCAGTATCTCGGCTGTGGTTGCAGAAGCAGAGCTGGGGCTGGAACCTCAGCCCTGCTCTGCAATGGCTTTGTGACACTGGAAAAGTCCCTTCTCTTTGATTTTATTTTCTTCCTCTATAGCACAAGGAGTTTGATCACATGGTGTGTGGAGTGACTGAAGTAAGGATGAGACCTCAGCCTTCTTAGGGCTAGCTCCAGGATCAGTAGAACCACCGCCTCCCCACCCCCTCAAAAAACACACCCACACCCACATACCAAGGGGACTCTGTCGGGGCCAGTCCTTTTTGACCTGGGCTGGTGATTACGGATAAATGAGTGGGGATGCATGTTCCCCAGCCCGCACCCTGCAGTCTTGCAACTGTCTTGTGTCTCCTGAGTGGAGGGTATGGTGGATTCAGAAAGTGTGAATCTAAATGAGTCACCTTTGACAGACACTACTGGCCCCTTCTTGGCAGTGCTACTATAGTGGTTTCTCAACTTACCCTGGGTTTAAGAATCACTTGGGGGAAACTGTTCAAAGGCAGAAAAGCCTGCCCCCAGGGAGTCTGATTCATTACATCAAGAGCGGGCCCAGGAATCTGTATTTTTCTTGACCTGATGCCAATTTTTTTGAAGTAAAGAAAATTTTGAATAGGTAATACATACATATGGATCAAAATCCAAAAGGTAGAAAGGGTATAAAGTGAAAAATCACCCCAACCCTCTTCTCCAGTCACCTAGTTCCCCTCCCCTGAGGCCAAAAATTACTTGTGTATCTTTCCTGAGATAATCTATGCGTACAATAGCTGCATGAGTAAATAAAATGTGCTTTTTGAAAACAAGAAGCTCTTGGTGACTCTAATATTGGGGGATCACAGACGTGTGGAAAAACATACACCTAGTTTATGCCAGGCCCCGTGCTAGACCCTCAGGCTAGATCTGCGATGTGGCACTGCTTACGATGCTCAGCAAGACTTTACAAGGTGCCACCTTGTATGCCACAGGCTGGGGAGCAAAGGGGCTCCAGTGGGTCTTGAGGAGGAGACCTGAAGCTTGAGCTGCTGAGGGCAGGGCGGTGTTGTGAGACAAAGTCTGAGAGCTGTAGGTCCTTTCATCTTCCTGTCATCAGCTGTGGCACCTGGCAGACACTGGATACCACATCTAGTAGACAAAGACCTGGTAACCCAAGGAGCTGCTTGGCCTCCCTGCCCAGTCCCTTCCCAGAAGAGCTGTAGGCCTCTGATTTCTTTAGGGGGCCCTCTGTGGAAGTGTCTTTTGTTTCTTTGGCGTCAGGAATACCATCACGTGCCTGTTGGTTAGCTGAGCCTGGCGCCTTCGTCTCCTAGGGAGGGGTGGCGATGTTCCCTAAGCAGAGCAGGGTAGAGCTGGTCAGTCTCTGACTGGAGAGGATGGGGCGGGGGAGGGCGGGGTCGGAATTTTCAGACTAACCCCTTTCCCTTAATGGTTGGCTTCATCCTAGGGAGACTATCACACAGCCCTCAGGAAGCATACAAGAGTTCTGTGCAGGCTGGATCCTGGCTGCCTGGTTCGCTGCAGGATCTCGCCCGGTGGCTCTTCACCGCCCCGCTCCCCTCCACGCCCCCACCCCCGTCCCCAGTACACTTCTGCTGAATGAATGGAGATTCACTGGCAGAGACAGGCCTCCTCTATACACTTGGGGTTTCTCTGCAACAATAGTTACTTTGGACTGGAGGCCTCTTCAGAAGTCAACGATAGGCAATAGGGGTTAAGAGGATCAAAAAATCCTTGCTCTGCCACCGAACCGTTCTGAACCTGTTCCCTTACAAATAAAAAAGGGTAACGATACTTCACCGCATGGATTATTGTGGAGAGTGAGCTAACTCCTATTAGGTTCAGGGGAGGATACTGAGACCCTGAGCAGAGTCTCACAGCGCTGACTGGAAAGGCCAACTCCCATTCTTTCTCGGAGTCCCAGTTTCCCCGTCCTGAAAGGGAGCCGTAGCCCCTCCCAAACACCACCCTCAACACACACGCGATAGAACACCTCTCTCTCCCTCCCCCCTCCCCCGTCCCTCCCCCTCCCCCGTCCCTCCCCTTCCCTCCCCCTCCCCCTCCCCCCTCCTCCCTCCTCCCCCTTCCTCCTCCTCCTCCTGCGCTCGCGTCTTCCAGGCTTTTCAGGTCTGGGGTCTTTAGTTCAGCTTAGGACAGCCCCCGCCTGAAGGACCCTCGCAGGCCGTGAAGTACCACAGCCAGTCCTCCGTTCCCGCTTTGAGGAGACCGAGCCTAGCTTTCGAGGGAGGGGGTGAGGATCAAGGCCCGCCGCGCCTCGCCTCGCCCCGCCTTGCCGCGTCTCCGCCTGGCCCGCCCGGCCTGCCTCCGCCTGTCGTCAGGCGATCTCGGCGGCCAGCCCCGCCGGCTCTGTGACGTGACGGGCGCAAGGGTCCTCGGCGCCTGCGCCCGCTCATATATAGGTAGACGCCGCGCCGCTCCGCAGTGTTGGCCTTGTTCTCTGCTTTTCTGTGTTTTTTTTTGCAGACGCCGCCCTGCTCTCCTCAGCCTCTGGCCCGCCATCTCCTTGAATCCTAACACTGTGAGTAGCCGCCGACGGAGTTGGTAGGGGCGGTGGCGCCGCGGGTTGCGAGCTGGTGGCAGCACCGCTGGTGCTTTGGCCCTGCTGGAGGCGGGAGGCACCTGGGCCTGGCCTTCCCTCAGGCTCTTTGGAACCCGTTGTCGGCCTTGTTCTCCCACCCCGCCCCTCGACTCGGCGAGGCCTCCTCTAGCCTCGCGTCTTCACGGTGCCCCGTGGGTGCCCGGGCGGGCGGGCGGGAGGGAGAAGGTGCGAGCCGAACCCGAGATTAGGCCTTCTCTTCACGGGGCGACCGTCAGCCGTGGCGGAGCTCGACTGAGGGCCCAGGCTGGGGCCGGGGGCCTCGCTCGGCGTTGAGCCTGCCAGCCACTGGCACCCAGGGCGAGGGTGGCGGCGGGGCTTTTAATGGAGTTCCCGGGGCTGTCGTGAGCGTGGGCGTGTGTCCGTGTTTGTTGTTTTGGTGTCCGGAGGAAGCGTGGCGGTGGTAGTCCGGGAGCGCAGGATTCTTGGCACCCATCCTTTTCTCGCCCCTGTATCTAGCGTCGCTAGTCACCGGTCCTGGCTGACTGTGCTGGGTCCGAATCTTGGCAGAGAGCCGCCTGCTCCTTCGGAATATTTCTCTCCCATTACTTTGCCACAGCCTGGGCTTGCTGAAACCATTGTAATAGCAGATGCCATCGTCATAGTGGTGTGGCTTTTAGGTGCTCTAAGTCCTAACTCGAGGTGCCTGGTTTTTGAAGGGGTAGGACATTCACCTGCTTCGGTTTACTTTTTAATGGAGACTTCAGGTTTAGGTTTTGGGTCATGATTTTTTTCATCAGAGCGTTACAGTAGAATGTTTCTGTGTCATAGAGCAACGCAGATTTCACTCTACCCTCTAAAAAGAGGTGTCAGAATTTCGGGTCACTTAAAACAGGTTTTTTCCTTTATGGTGTTGATAGAACCCACTCAGAGTGATTTACAAGTACTGGAGCATAAGGAATTGAAGGAATGGTCTTGAAAGCATGTCAAACAAAATTTCACCCATCATTATACGAAACTTTGCTCTGAATTCCAGCTGTATAACACTAAAAAAGTTGTCTTTGAGTGCCAAGTTTAGCGTTACAAAGTGCATCGAATTACAGATTAACCGATGGTTTCTCTGCTATTTATTAAGATCTCAGCTCCCGTAGGAGTAACCTAATAGACGAATTTGACTATGACTAAGCAGATCTTGCTGTTTATCAAAAGTTATTTGAAATATGAAATGTTCGTCTTGCTTAAAAGTAATTTTATCAACTGTGTTGCCAGACTCTTGATTCTATAATGTTCACTCCAGTACTGTGGAACATAAAAAGATCATAGAATGTTTCGTAATTAAAAATTGAGCTCACGTTAAAATATTTCTTTTGGGGATACCTTTTGTTATTGCCTTGTCACAGAGGCAATAACTCTGCTCTGGGTCTTTCTCCATGGAGCAGGACAACTGCATTATTGGCAAGTACTGAGCAACACGGAAAAGCAGACATATTTGTGAACTGTAAAATGAAATCTGATTCTCTCCACCCATGGATGGGTGAGAGCTGGATATTTAAATGGCTGCTTTTAAAACAGCTTTACCTTTTTGCTTCCTTGCGTTAACAACTTGTTGTTTGGGAAATGGAGACAGTTGTGTGGGGAAAGCAGAATGAATATTTTAGCTGATTTAATGGGTCTTGGGACCTAAAAAGGTTCGATCAGTGTTTTAAATGCCAAATTCTATGTTTTTAAGTTATAACGACATCGCAGGATTATGATGGACCTTTAAAAAATCTATACTTGAAATTTAAAGAGGTTTTGAATTTTTACAGTCAGGTATTGTTGCCGTTCCCCCCTCCCCTGTGCCACTCCCCCAAGAATCTGAATATGGTAAGAAATTGCTGGCTTAGAAGCTTAGAACTTTTAATTTTAAAGAGGTGTTTTTTTGTTTTAGTTTTTTTGCCAAAACTCAAGTCTTTTGAAGTTAATTGCTTAATTAACTTTTATGTAAGAGGTGTCTTTTTCCTAATGACTCATAATCTGAGTTAATAAATACATTTTTGGCGCAAGTAATAGATTATTACTATGAGGACTTTGGCAGGAGATCTCAAACTTGGACACCTGGACAGTCAGTAATGAAAGGTAAAAAGGACTCTGAAATTTACTAGGTTTACAACATGTGCTTATCCTTAAAATATTTTATTCTTTTGTGTATGGTCTTGGATTGATCCAAACATAAATAAGTATATCCTGATCTACTCTTTGGATTTGAACTCATTTTTCACTGGTAAGTCTCACTGTGGGAAAATTACTATCTTATCTGGGTAGCTTTGTTTATTTTGGACTCACCCCCCTCAGGTTTGCAGGTGGAGTAGTCAGTGTTCAGTGAGAGCAGAAAGGCGGGCAAAGAATAAGTCCATTTTAGATACATTTTGCATCAAAAATATAAAGTGTTAATTCTAAAACTTACACTAGTAATGAATTCAGTAGGGCAGGCTTTAAAAGCTTCTGTTCCTAGGAGTTATACTTTCACAAAATTTTTATAGAAACACTTGTGTGCTAGCATGTGAATAATCACTTAGTGTTTTATAGGGTTATATACTATAGGTCCTTAGGGTTTTACGGTTAATAAGTTAGAAGGTGTCTAACAGACTGTAGTTTGAAATGTAGTTTGTATAGAAGTAATATCTCTTAAATTTCAAATTCAATATCATACCTTTTTTTAGATGCCTTCAATTAAGTTGCAGAGTTCTGATGGAGAGATATTTGAAGTTGATGTTGAAATTGCGAAACAATCTGTGACTATTAAGACCATGTTGGAAGGTAAGTTTATTAGAAAACGTGGGTCAGAGGAAAGGGAAAGAAATGAGTAGCTTGATATAACCTGTGAACATCAAATCTACAGAAGTAACAGTGTCAGAAAACTCTCAGGGGTATGAAGGGGTAAAGTTTACTTTTTTTCTTTAAAGTATTAACTGCATTGTTTTTGGTACAGGTCAGTTTTTTCTGCATTTTCTGAATTACTGAGTTTTTTCCCTTATTAGGTAGATAATACCATAAGCTAATACTGAAATGACTTCCAAACCTCAGACAATGGCCCATTTCTCTTTCAAGTAAATTTGCGTTCGTAATTTCTAATGACAAAAAGTAAAGCCTTTGGAAAAGAGATACCTTATATATGGTAGCTAAATAGAACACCTTGTTTCAACAGCCGGAGTAAGCTGAGTAGATTGTAAACTGAGTAGATGTCTGTTTCTTTCTTTTTTTTTTTTTTAACCAAGTCTTCCCTTTTGTCTGTTTTGTCATTCCTCTGAAACTGCTGCAAAGCATGTATGCAGTGCATCAAAGAAGGAAGGCAAGAAAACAGGTCCTGAAACGTTTTGAAACTTTTACTAGTTAACATGGATCTCTCTCTTCTTTTTTTTAAATGACTTATTAATTACTTTTTGGCTCAGTTGGGTCTTCGTTGCTGCGCGCGGGCTTTCTCTAGTTGCGGCGAGTGGGGGCTACTTTTCCTTGTGGTGCGCGGGCTTCTCATTGCGGTGGCTTCTCTTGTTGCAGAGCACAGGCTCTCGGCGCACAGGCTTCAGAAGTTGTGGCTCGTGGGCTCTAGAGCGCAGGCTCAGTGGTTGTGGCGCACAGGCTTAGTTGCTCCGCGGCATGTGGGATCTTTCTGGACCAGGGCTCAAACCCACGTCCCCTGCGTTGGCAGGTGGATTCTTAACCACTGCACCACCAGGGAAGCCCTGGATCTCTAATTAGTATTATCAGTGGGTTGGTAGACATTAACAGTATATGGAGACTTACAAATCAGTTTCTAGAATTGGTGGAAAAAAAACAGTAGTAATAAGAATGTTCTTCAGTACATTTGTCTCCATATCTGCAGGGGATTGGTTCCAGGACCCCCTATGGATACCAAAATCCATGGATACTCAAATAACATATAAAATGGGGTGGTATTTGCATATAACCTACATACATTCTCCCTTATACTTTAAATTATCTCTAGATTTTTATACCTAATAACACCATAAATGCTATGTAAATTCAAATTTTAGCTTTTTGGAACTTTCTGGAATTTAAAAATTTTTATTTTTTAATACTTTCTATCCACGGTTTGAATCCAAGGATGTGGGACCTGCAGATACGGAGGGCTGAGTGCATTCAAATATCAAAAGTTTTTGTTTATCTGTAGCTTATAGATATTTAATTAAAGAGTTGTATGCCAAGCATTAGCAGGAGATATAGCAGTCAGTGTTCAGTGAGAGCAGAAAGGCAGGCAAAGAATAAGTCCTGGTGCCGGTGAAAAGAAGGTAAGTGAGAAGTGGTCTTTGCTCTTGAAGGATTTATAAACTAGGCAGGGAGATAGACACCAAACAAGGCTAATGGTCACATGGTATAATTAGTGCATTAATAAAATTGTGCCAGGTGGTGCTATGGGAACTTGTTGGCTGATGTTATTCTTTAGGCTTGTGGAGAGAGTGCAGTGTGTAGTACTAGTGAGGTGATATTTCAAATCTAGTAAAATTAAGATGTTTTGGGAGATCATTCTGAGGTAAAGTAGACAGGATGTGTTTAAAAGAAATTGAGGTTTTTAATTGGGGTTGTGATTGTGATACTTGTAGTTGATAGAGCTGAGCAACAAGTTTGAGGGGAATGGAAAGAAAATGACTTTGAGCTTGAACATGTTGTGTATGTTAGAGATTCTCTCAAAAGATCTTTGTAATAAGCTACTAGTCAGTTGAGTATGTGGATCTTGGTCCCTGAGTTGTAGGCTGCTGGGGATAGACTGACTTTGTATGGTGGGTTATAGGAGTGTGTGTGTGTGTGTGTGTGTGTGTGTGTGTGTGTGTGTGTGTGTGTGTGTGTGTGTGTGTGTGTGTGTGTGTGTGTGTGTGTGTGTGTGTGTGTGTGTGTGTGTGTGTATGTATATATATATATGGAAGTAAATGAGCTTGGCAGGTGGCCATGTTGGGGCAGGATGGGCTGTTAAGAGTGAAGTCAGAAGTAGAGAATATGTGGAGTAGGAAGCCAAGGGAAAAGGGAGGCATTTTGAAGTGACCAGAGTGATTATCAGATTCATATACTGCAGACTGGTCACTTAGGATTTCAGGGATAATAAGTTAGAAGACTTCTAACAGCAAGTATTAGGTGTGGTAGAGGCAGAAGCTGAGCTGCAGGTTTGTCTTCTGTTTTCTAATAGAAAATAAAAGCTGAACATATTCTTTTCGGTTTTCTTTTTAGTTTTTTTCCTGGTTTCTAATAGAAAATAAAAGCTGAACATAAAGTTGTTTTGGGTAATTGACACCAGTTATGTGGCACTTACAGTCCTGCACCCTGGTGACTTACATAGATTACTTTTATTAAGTTGTAAACCCCTTGGTACAACCCACAGTCACTGTTCATCAAGTACGTGTTGAATGAAGAACTATAGTATGGTCACTGATAAAAGAGTGTGAAAGTTATCCAGGTGTCCCTAAAGGCAGGTGAGTAAGGCTTTATCTAGAAGATGTAGAAACTGATAACAAAATTGCTGCCTGAATACTTGCTTTATTTCATCTTAGTTGGTGCCTGGCACACTAATCTCTCCTGTGCTGCTTCAAAGAAGCATTTGCCAGTGTAGGAACATAGGGCTGCTTGAAGGTTTTCTGCCAACTTTGATCACTGAAGCAAGTGGATGATAGATAGCAACAATTAAAATGTTTCTTTCCTTTCATAGCTTTGGGCATCAGAGGTGAATGGCTTTATCTTAAGTACCAGTGGTTTATATAGAATTCTAGCCTCTTGAAGACTGGAGTGTATTGAAATAAAATCTTCTAATCAGTGGACAATCAGAAGTGAAAATCTTGGCATGTGTACACATGGATTGACTCATTTCTTCAGGTCCAGGTTGTGGTATCAGGATACAGGTGTCTTTCAGAAGTCCTTGAAACTAAATAGCTTAAAGGAATGACTGTTGGTACTTGTGCATTTAGTCTAAAAGCAAAAACCATTTCAAATCCTCGGTTTAAATGCTGGAGAAGTGATCCTTTACAACTGTAAGGCCCTTATTTTTAATGTGACTTAAGCCTTCTTCCAAATAACATTTGTATCTAAACAAGCTGGTCTTCTGTATTTCATTTCCTCTAATCTGTTCATTTCCCCAAACACATGTATTTTCCATAGTATAACTTCTTTTTCTCCCCTCTGAGTTAAAAATACTTCATACTAGTTCAAGAAAAGCATAAGTGGCTTGATCCAAATTGAAATATTGTCATTTTATAGTTTTACTCTCAGCAAAGATGGGATCAGGTAAAGGCATTGGTGGGGAGGAATAGAGGGGAGATGAGTGAATGTACCCATACAGGAAAATAGAATACTTTTTGAATATACTCTCATCTTTACCACTTCACTGGAGAAGTTGTTAAACTCATTGATCTCCATGTTGTCAAGTGCATTGTTTCATTTCTCATCTAGACTTATTGATAGCCTTTGACAGTAGATCAGTCCCTTCTACATTTGGCTTTCAGGATACTTAATACTTAGCTCACTGACAACCTGTCTCCCCATCTTTAAAGCCTTCTCCCCATCTTTAAAGCCTTCAGTTCCCGGGAGTTTGCTTAATCATTGTACCTCTTCACTGTATCAATACTCAGTCAGTCCCTCAGCTAGAATCATAGTGTTATAAATCATTTATACATCATTTCCCAAACTTACCTACAGTTCTAATCTCTTCTTTTGATTTTTAGACTTGCATATTTAACTTCTTGGTCAACCATTGAATATCTAATAGATATCTCAAACTTATTAAACTAGAATTGTTTTCTTTTTTAAATTTATTTTTGGCTGCGTTGGGTCTTCGTTGCTGCGTGCGAGCTTTCTCTAGTTGCAGCGAGCGGGGGCTACTCTTCTTTGTGGTGCACAGGCTTCTCATTGCAGTGGCTTCTCGTTGCAGAGCACGGGCTCTAGGTGCGTGGGCTTCAGTAGTTGTGGCGCGCGGGCTCAGTAGTTGTGGCGCATGGGCTTAGTTGCTCCGCGGCATGTGGGATCTTCCTGGACCAGGGCTTGAACCTGTGTTCCCTGCACTGGCAGGTGGATTCTTAACCACTGTGCCACTAAGGAAGTCCCCAAACTAGAATTCTTGATTCCCTGCCCTCTAAAACAAGTTCTCTGTCAACTTTCCCCATATCAATTAGTGGCAACTTCAATGGCAGCTCCATCCGTCTGGTTCCTCATGTTATAAGCCTTAGCCGTCGCTAACTCCTTTCACATTCTGCTTTCCATCTGTTGGCAAATCCTGTTGCCTCTCACTTCAAAATGCATACAGAATTGGACTATTTCTTCTTCCATAGCTATATACCTTGTACAAGCCACTTGTACTTGCCTGGGTCATTGCTAGCCTCATAATTGGTTTCCCTCTTTCCCCTCCTGCTCTCTGCTATCTCTTACCAATATAGTAGCCAAATTGCAGAAGGCCCTGTTAGGGCCCTGTCTTCTCCTTTCAACCTGGCTAACTCTGCTCTTGTAACACTAGATTCCTTAGTGTTTTTAGGACACTATCAGAAGGCCTTTGCATTTGTCATTTCCTCTGCTTAGGTGTTCTCTCCTTTGGGATTTTAATTAAAATGTCATCTTCTCTGTGAGGCATCCTGAGCAACTCTATCTAAAGTTGCAACAGTTCCTCCCATCCTCCTGTATTCATTGCTGGTTCTTCCCTGCCTAGCACAGCTATATATTAGGGACTCAAATGTATGCCTCAGCACTTAACCATGTCAATGTAACTGGTGCTGTGCTACAACCAGTATAGCAATGCAGTACTTTTGACCCCTGATCTTGGTACTTCTGTTACATAAGTGTCTTTGGCAGCTCTTTTTTAGTCCTGTAGAAACTGAAGGATGGACCCATTTGGTTTGAAAAATACTCTTATTTAGAATCTTTAAGTAACATGTGGATTTTAGGTTTTCTCTTTGGAGCTCAGCAACCACTTTGATAGTCTAAAAGTTAGGACTTTTTATTAGAGAAACCTATATATTCAAAATTATAAGTAGTATGTATGTGATGAATAACACTAAAGGGTATATGTTGAAACTACGTCTCTCAACCCATGTTCTCATTAACTACCTTGGACATAATATTAACAATTCCTTGTATATCCTTTTGAAGATATTTTAAATATAAATATAAGTATATTCCCATTTTTATTCAGGTAACACTTATCTTTTATACTTGGCTTTTAAAAACTTTAATCTTGAAATCATACCAGTATGTATGGAGCTGCCTGCCTTGTTTTTTGTCAGTGGCTGCACGATCTGTTGTGTGTGTCTGTGTGTGTATATATACATTTTTGGGCTTCAAATTTTAATAGATTGAGATTCTGTTACTTCTGCAATACCTCACATTGTTTTATTTTCCTGAGTGCAGTCCATTTAGAGTTTGGTATAAAGAGTAAGGGTAAGCGTCTAGCTTTAATTTTTTCCCAGGTGGTTGCCCAGTTATCTCAATCCCACTTATTAAATCACTTTTCCTCCTAATTAAGAAAACTCTTTTTATATAATCCTGTATTTGTCTTCTCACACATTTTTATATAGTTTTGGGTGGTTCATGGAGCTGTTGCTAGGAACTGCCGGTTTTAAATACTTTCAAGAGAACTATTCTTAGTAAAGTACTTTTTATAGTCTTTCAGATAACATGTCTTACAAGTTACTTGTTTGAAACAGCCTGGTTGTTATAACGGGGCTAGAAAATAATGGCAACTCTCTTCTGGTTTACTTAGATTTGGGAATGGATGATGAAGGAGATGATGATCCAGTCCCCTTGCCAAATGTTAATGCAGCAATATTAAAAAAGGTAAGGTAGCAACTATACCCTTATATATATATATATATATATATGTATATATCCTTTTTCTCATTAACAATATCCTGGTGATATTTCTAATTGATATATAGATAGCTTCCTTAAAAACAAAACAAAACAAAAACAGTAACTATATAGTAAGATTATGACTAAGATATTTATTTTAGTTTAACCAGGCCCTGTGAATATTTAAGTTGTCTAGTCTTTTTCATTAACACATTTAAATTATTGAAATATAATGGTATGTGCTTAGCAAAAAGGGGAATTTTTTTGTATTGCTTGTCTACTGAATGGTATGCCTCAAAAGGAGTTTGAGGGACTTCCCTGGTGGTCAGTGGTTAAGAATCCGCCTGCCAATGCAGGGGACACGGGTTCGAGCCCTGGTCCAGGAAGATTCGACATGCCGCGGAGCAACTAAGCCCGTGCACCACAACTACTGAGACTGTGCTCTAGAGCTTGCGAGCCACAACTACTGAGCTCACGCGCCTAGAGCCCGTGCTCCACAACAAGAGAAGCCACCATAATGAGAAGCCCGCGCACCACAACGAAGAGTAGCCCCTGCTCGCCGCAAGTAGAGAAAGCCCACACACAGCGACGAAGACCCAATGCAGCCAAAAATGAAAATAATGTAAAGAAAAGGAGTTTGAGAACAAGATATGTGCTTTTTTTGGTTTGTTTCTTTTTTTTTTAGTTGATCACGTTACCCTGTGTCTAAGCATAAACAGCCCTCTACATATTATTATTTTTTTGGCTGCACTGTGCGCGGCTTGCAGGGATCTTAGTTCCCCGACCAGGGATTGAACCTGGGCCCGTGGCAGTGAAAGCACCGAGTCCTAACCATTGGACCACCTGGGAATTCCCCAGCCCTCTACATTGAATAGGATTTTAGTGTTTCAGAGCATATGGCTCCTTAATAGAGCCAGCTGTTTAACTGAATGCTCTTCTGAAGAAACAGCAGCCAGTTTCCACATTGTGGGGAAAACTGGCTAGGCTTAGAGATGGGAATGGTCGTTTCCAGTTGGCCCCTTCCTGAGGAATTTTCAGAGTCATTGACCATATGCAGTTGCATTTTATGCTTTCTCTTGACCCTGGCATGAGATACAGCTGCATTGCATATTTTTCCGTATTCTTACCATGATTGGCTATTACCAGTCTTTTTAATATCCCTAGTCCGGGTAAAAAGCCCCTTGTAACCACTATTCTGTATTCTATCTCTGTGACTTTGACTATACTGGGCTATCTTATAAAAAATGGGATCATAGGATATTCTTTTGTGTCTGGCTTATTTCGCTTAGTGTAATGTTTTCAAGGTTCATCCATTTTGTAGTCTTAATAGGCTTTTTATACGAGTTCTTTATGTAGTTTTTACCACTTTGCTTGTCTTAGGTCAATTCACAGCTTTATATTTTTATCTAGTTAGATCTCCTTTTTTTATTATTATTTTTTATTTATTTTTGGCTGCGTTGGGTCTTCGTTGCTGCACGCGGGCTTTCTCTAGTTGTGACGAGCAGGGGCTACTCTTCCTTGCGGTGCACGGGCTTCTCATTGCGGTGGCTTCTCTTGTTGCAGAGCACAGGCTCCAGGCAGGCAGGCTTCGGTAGTTGTGGCTCACGGGCTCAGTAGTTGTGGCTCGCGGGCTTCAGTAGGTGTGGCACACGGGCTCAGTAGTTGTGGCGTGTGGGCTCTCTAGGTGTGTGGGCTCAGTAGTTGTGGCGCACCAGCTTAGTTGCTCCGCGGCATGTGGGATCTTCCTGGACCAGGGCTCTAGCCCATGTCCCGTGCATTGGCAGGCGGATTCTTAACCACTGCACCACCAGGGAAACCCTACATAGCCTTTTAAGACTTTTTAAATGCCATATGTTACTCATAGGTTTCTTTTTTTCTTTTTTTTTTTTTTTTTTGCGGTACGTGGGCCTCTCACTGTTGTGGCCTCTCCCGTTGCGGAGCACAGGCTCCAGATGCGCAGGCTCAGCAGCCATGGCTCACAGGCCAAGCCGCTCTGCGGCATGTGGGATCTTCCTGGACCGGGGCACAAACCCGTGTCCACCGCATCGGCAGGCGGACTCTCAACCACTGCGCCACCAGGGAAGCCCTGGTTTCTTTCTTATACTACTGGAATACTACTACTTTTTTTTTTTTGCGGTACGCGGGCCTCTCACTGATGTGGCTTCTCTGGTTGCGGAGCACAGGCTCCAGACGTGCAGGCCTAGCAACCATGGCTCACGGGCCTATCCACTCCGCGACATGTGGGATCTTCCCGGACCAGGGTACGAACCCGTGTCCCCTGCATCGGCAGGCGAACTCTCAGCCACTGCACCACCAGGGAAGCCCTGGAATACTTCTTAAAAAGCTATTTAATTAAAGCCCTTTATGCTTGGCTTTTTCTTCTAGAAGTAGTTCTTTCCCTTTTTTGTATCCTTATAGTATGATTTCTCAGTTCTCCCATTTTCTCTCAGCATTGTTTATTCCCCCAACATTATAATATTAAAAAAAAAAAGTTAATCATACAGAAAAGTTAAATTATACAGCAAACACCCATTTTCCTACCACCTAGATTCTGTAACTTAACACTTTCAGTGTAGATTGTGGTCTATATGATGGTGCATAGTCTAGCTAATCAGCTTCTAGAAACTTTAATGTGTTCATTCCATTACTAAGGGAACTTTGGGCTTTGCCTGCATTGTTCTTATACTGGGTAGTGTTGTGCATGTGTCTAGGGTGTTTAGAATTGCTTGGTGATAGTGTATGCACATATTCAGCTTCCCTAGGTACTCCTAGGTTACTTTTCAAAGGGATTATACCAGTTTACACTCTATAGTAGAAAAGTTCATGTTATCCTCACACTGTTGCCAATGATTAGTATCGACATCTTGATTTTTATTTATCTTTTGGGGGTACAGTCTAAAGTAGTATCTGTAGTGTTAATTTTGCATTTAATGAGGCTGAGTATTTCCTCCTTTTAGACTATTCATATTCAGATATATTTTGTAAATTGCCTGTTCATATCTTTAGCCCATTTCTGTGTAGAGATTGTTAAGATTTTATATTTTATAAGGTAATCCATTGCTGGCATGTACATGTTGCAGGTATTTCCCAGTCATTTTCCTGTCTGACTTAATGTGTTTTTTTGCACAGGAGCTTTATTAGTACGGTCAAGTATAGTAATCTGTCTTCATGGTTCGCTGTTATCTAAGATCTTCCATGAACTCTAGGGTTGTGCTTTTCAAGCTGGGCTACTAACTTTACTATTCAAGTTGACTTACAGTTAGTTCTTAGCCCCGTGTAGGAATAACCTTGCCCCAGCAGTGGAACGAAGTACCTTGTTATAAAATGCCATATAGGAATGAACTTTTGTTGTTGTAGGTCATTCAGTGGTGCACCCACCACAAGGATGATCCTCCTCCTCCTGAGGATGATGAGAACAAAGAAAAGCGAACAGATGATATCCCTGTTTGGGATCAAGAATTCCTGAAAGTTGACCAAGGAACACTTTTTGAGCTTATACTGGTATGTTTTTAATGCATAGTGTAAGATATTTCTAGTCCATACCTTTAGCACTTTTCATAGAGTTAAATTTGTTAAATTCATTGATACTGAATTTTAACTCTAAACTCTGCAATGCTATATTTAAATCCATGTATCAATAACCACGTTAAATGTAAACAGTCTATAAACACCACAATTAAAGGTTAGAGGTCATCACATTGGATAGAAAAGAGTTAGCTATTCTGTCTACAAAAAACTCACTTTAAATATAAAGACACAATTAGGTTTAAAGGGTGGAATAAGATAATATTATGCTAACAATAATAACCAAAAGAAAACTGGAGTGACTATATTAAAGTACATTTCAGAGTGAAGAATATTATCAGGATTAAAGAGGGTCATTGCATAATGATAAAGTGGTCTGTTCATTATTACAAGGACATAAGAATCCTAAATGTTTTTCTACCTAAAAGCAGAACTTCCAGAAAGTGAAACAAAAACCAATAGAACTCTAAAGGTTAAGTAGGCAAATCCACAATCATAGTTAGAGATTTCAAAACCTGTCTCTAAATAATTGATAAAACAAGTAGACAGAGAATCATAAGGATGTAGAAGACTAATGACAGAAGAATTCATATTCTTTTCAAGTGTATACTTCCAAGATAGACATGTTGTGGGCCTTAAAACAAGTCACAGGGGAACTTCCCTGGTGGTCCAGTGGTTAAGATTCCTGCGCTTCCATTGCAGGGGGTGTGGGTTCAATATCTGGTTGGGGAACTAAGATCCCGCATGCTGCGTGGCACGGCCAAAACAAAACAAACAAAAAAGTCTCATTTGAAAGGATTCAGGTCACACAAAATATGTTTTCTAATCACAGTGGAATGAAATGAGAAATCAGTAACAGAAAGCTATCTGGAAAATCTGCAAATATTTGAAAACTAAGTAACACATTTCTTAGTAATCAAGAATGATTACTGAAGAATGAGTCAATGAAGAAATCACAAGAAAAGTTAGTATTTTAAACTGAATGGAAATGAAACACAACATACGAAAATCTGTGAGATTAAGCTAAAGTAGCATTTAGAGGGAAATTGATAGCCCTAAACACCTATATTAGAAAAGAAAGGGGCTTCCCTGGTGGCACAGTGGTTAAGAATCCGCCTGCCAATGCAGGGAACACGGGTTTGATCCCTGGTCCGGGAAGATCCCACATGCCGCAGAGCAACTAAGCCCATGCACCACAACTACTGAGCCTGTGCTCTGCAGCCCGTGAGCCACAACTACTGAGCACTCATGCCACAGCTACTGAAGCCCACGTGCCTAGAGCCTGTGCTTGGTAATAAGCCACCACAATGAGAAGCCCATGCACTGCAACGAAGAGTAGCTCCCACTTGCCGCAACTAGAGAAAGCCCACGTGTAGCAGCAAAGACCCAATGCAGCCAAAAATTAAATAAATAAATAAATATATTTTAAGAAAAAAGAAAAGTTTCAAATCAGCAGTCTAAGCTTTTTTTTTTTTTTTTTGTGGCACGCGGGCCTCTCACTGCTGCGGCCTCTCCTGCCACGGAGCACGCGCGGGCCCAGCGGCCCCGGCCCATGGGCCCAGCCGCTGCCGTGGAATCCTCCCGGACCGGGGCACAAACCCACGTCCCCTGCATTGGCAGGCGGACTCCTAACCACTGCGCCACCAGGGAAGCCCAGCAGTCTAAGCTTTTACTTTAAGAAACTAATGAAAGATGAATTTCATCCCAAAGAAAGGGAGTAGTAAAGGTAAGAGCAGAAATCAGTAAAATAGAAAACAGGTAAACAATAGAGAAAATCAAAGAAACCAAAAGTTGAATCAGAAGGTCAGTAAAATGTAATGCTATAACTACTTACGGGATCTTAGTTCCCCGACCAGGGATTGAACCTGGGCCCTTGGCAGTGAGATCGTAGAGTCCTAACCACTGGACCACCGGGAAAATCACTGAATTCTTTAAATATTTTTGTCAAACACAAACTTGTGTTTGTGTGTGTGCACGCGTACACAACTGCCAGTAGTGGCCATTCTTTGACGTTTGAGGTAGTGTAGTTTGCTGAATGTAGCGCAAGGACTCAGTATTACAGAGGTATAACAAAGAATGGGACATACAATAATCTTTCACAGAAGAATTTGATTTATTTATTCATTTAATTTCTTAAAATTAACTAGTATTTTAAGCTAAGTTAGATATGGATTGTTAGTCACTGATTCTGGATTTAATTTAAAGCATCAACTATAATGAAAACAACAATTACTTTACAGGCAGCAAACTACTTAGACATCAAAGGTCTGCTTGATGTTACCTGCAAGACTGTTGCCAATATGATCAAGGGGAAAACTCCTGAGGAGATTCGAAAGACATTCAATATCAAAAATGATTTTACTGAAGAAGAGGAAGCCCAGGTAGGTGGCTAACAGCTTGTTCTTGATCAAATGCTTTTCAAGAGAGACTGAAACCCATAGCATGCTAGGAAAAGAGGTATTTATATCAAGGAGTCTTGACTTGACTTGAGGGAAAATAGGTACCTTCTGTATGCTAAAAATATTCTGGTCTGTCTCTTAGTCTAAGCACTTAGATGATACTGTTCTTTTATAAGCATAAGAACAATTAGTTTTCATCCAAAGGTGCTGTTTGATATTTGTTCCTTAGCAGTTACTAGTTTTGGCACCTGGGACCTTACATGTAAGCCATCAATATTTGACTTCAGAAGAGCAGGCCCTATGGATTATGTGCCAGGATACTTCAGAGCAACTTAGTGAATGGGGAAGAAATGAATAGATCAGAATGATTTTGTTGATGCAGGTTGTCTCTGGTGACTAAAGCTGTAATTGCCCATTGTCTTTGCTTTTCTTGATAATTTCAGCAGGGCACAATAAAAAACTGGGGAGGGAAAGAATGGTAACCTGGAAGCGTACTGTTAACTGGGTTTTTCCGGTTTTCCATCTATTTCCTTCTGACCCACCTCACAGGCTATTGATGAATCATTAGATAGTAGTCTTAGAAAAGACTACTTAAGGTACTTCCTTATATCTGTCTCTTCTTCTAGGTACGCAAAGAGAACCAGTGGTGTGAGGAGAAGTGAAATTTTGTGTCTGATGCTGTAACACTGTAAGGATTGTTCCAAATACTAGTTGCACTGCTTTGTTTATAATTGTTAATATTAGAAAAACAGTCCACAAATGCAGCAGCAAATCAGTTGTATTAGCAGAATGTTGTCCTCATTGCATGTGTAGTTTCAGTACAGATTCCAAACTTATGGCTCAGTTTCTTCTAGTATGATCAAAAGTTCTTTATTCTTTGCTCTGAATAAAACTAAACTGTGGGTTCTCTATAGAAAGTGGCATTTTGGGCTTTCCCTCTTTTTGTAAAGCAATTTATGCCTAGTTTATTGTCCAGTTAACTTTAGTTTAGTGACTTTTAAAAGTTGGCATTGTAAATAAAACAACTTGCAAAAAATTTTCTGAAATAGAATTAACAACGTATTATCTTTTATTCATGAGTTGGAAACTGGAAAAAGGCTAATTGAGGTAAATGTTATCAGCGTGGGGTTATCAGAATGTCTTCCAGCTTCCTGGAGTCCACTGGTATTGATTAACCTGTATGTAGCAGGGCTCCCTTAATTGGATCTGAGGACTTATTTTTGCATTTTTAATCCTCTCAGCTTTGAATATGTTGGCTAGAGGCTCATTTACCACTCAGTTTGTGGTTTGGGAGGAAACAGAATTAGACAGTTTGCTGGCTTTTCTATTAAAAGAGACACTTAACCCCATGTGGTGTGTCATCTTTTTATAATCAGTAATCCTATGTGGGGAAAACCATAAACACTACTTGCATGTAAAAAATAATTTAACCTTTAATGTTAAAATGTATGGCGTTACCCAGAAAGCATCAGTCACAAATGCAAGATACTTCCAATAAAAAGTAAGTTACGTAGTAGGTAGTAAATGGTTTGCTTTTTGTGTATTTAAATGTTTCTCTTCACTTAATATTAAAAGTTAAGTTTACGTATGGTTGTTCAGTTGGAAAAGACTTGCAGGCAGTTCATGTCCTAGCTCACTGGAGGCTGCGACATAACAATAAGGTTCTGGTAGACTCTGTTCTAATTGTCTTCTAATCTTTTTTCTTTCCTCCTTGTGTTCCCTTTTTACTTACTTTCCCAGTTAGAATTAACTATATTCACATGTAGTCTTAATGTGTTCTCTTCATGTTTACTGTGAGCTCTTCTGGCTCAGATTATTACTTGACAGTAGTTTGCTTTTACTTCAACTCTTATTTGTCCCAAATCTACCTTTATAATAAAGTTTCATGTGCTGTCTCACATAAATCCCCATTTGTTGTCTGTACCAGAGATAGCAAACTACAGCCTGTGTGTGGGTGAAATCTAGCCTACAACCTGTTTTTGCAGTCTGTGAGTTAAAAATGGTTTTTATATTTTTAAAGGATTGTTAAAAAATAGACACACAAAGAGTGTATTTGACCAAAAAGCCTAAAATATTTACTCTGGCTCTTCACAGAAAAAGATTGCAAACCCTTCGACTACTTCTGAATCCCTGATTCCCTTTACTCAGGAAGTAAGCTTGTTTTTCCATTTGTTCTGGTTTTAGTGGGGAAGGTAGCAGCATTCACTCCTAGCTGGAGTGTCTCTTTTCTGCTATTTCCCAATGGTCAACTCTTGCCAAAAGTTTAACTACCTCAAGTATATCCCTCGCAATATCATAACAAACAAATCTTTCCTAAAAGTTCAGGATTGTTAGCATATGCTCTATTTAGTTTGGAAAGGAAGTATCAGCTTATAGGAAGCGGGAGCCTATTATTATTAGCTTTTGATCTATAACCCCCAAGAATTGTTACAATTACAGGACTAAATATCATCACTACCCATATTTAAAGGATACTGGGATCTTTCTGAATATGTAAGATTGAGTGGACAGACAATATAGTAGTTTAAAATTTTGTTCTCTTCTTGACTTTCTGTAGACCTTGGCCCTTGTCTTTAAACAAACAAAAGTTCCTGATAATCTGAAACTCTCATGTTTAATAGAAATCTGATAGCTCATCCAAGAGAAAATAGGCAATTTGTGGACATTATATACCCAAATAAATCATAGGCATATTAAGAGGCCCTTCAAACTGGCTGTAACACTTTCCTACCCTTTTCCCTCTTCCCTGTTATATTCTATTTCTTTAATATGTCTACCAAGAGTTTTCCAGGTTCTCACCTTGTCCAAGGAAAGTGAGTGGCCCTTTCCCATTATCCATAATAGCAAACCTGTCTTCAAAGACACACTCTCTCCTGTCTGCCCTCTCATTTCCCAGTTATTCTGAGCTAATGCTGTAGCATGAAGTCAAACTGAGGCTGGAGTCCTGCCTCTGCCTCTTAGTGCCTACCTCGTCTTGGGTAAGTTGGAAATTGTAGCTACCTGCAGTGTGGTGCTCTTGGTGGTGAAGACTCCTCTGTGACAGTCCTTTGGCTTCTCAGCTTTTCATTGATTCTCTGGGTCACTTGTGATCGAAAGTAAACCAGCCACCTTCTGAATGTTAGCTTATTACTTTCTCCCTAACATTGTCACGGATTAAGGATGTGTGCTCTCAGTTTCTAATAATTCTTAACCTCTTTCGAGGTGCTGTTATATTTTATTAGCTCACCTTCATAAATCTACTTTTAATATACAAAGTAGGTATTGCTTTACAGTTTTTATATTTTTCCAAAGATTCACAGGCATCCTTTTAGGTTACAGATCCCTGAAGTGGCATTATAGCTGTGATTTATTCTACAACTGTTTGAACACATCAGCTGCTGGAATTGATCAAGCAAGATCTATATTGTAATTTGGTAGACTGCTAGGACTGCAGCTCTGTAACATGGTGCCATGGTAATTCTGAGCTTAGTCTGGAACTAGCTGGAGAAGGAGGAGAGTAGCAGTGAGTCGCTATAGGCACATGACTCAGGGCAGGCAGATACTCCAAACCACGTGATTTTTTTTTTTTTTTTTTTCTGGCTGCGTTGGGTCTTCGTTGCATTGTGCGGGCTTTCTCTGGTTGCAGCTTGCGGGGGCTACTCCTTGTTGTGGTGCGTGGGCTTCTCCTTGTGGTGGCTTCTCTTGTTGCGGAGCATGGGCTCTAGGCACGCGGGCTTCAGTAGTTGTGGCGCGCGGGCTTAGTAGTTGTGGTGCATGGGCTTAGTTGCTCCACGGCATGTGGGATCTTCCCGGACCAGGGATTGAACCCGTTTCCTCTGCACTGGCAGGCGGATTCTTATCCACTGTGCCACCGGGGAAGTCCTGCCCAGGCTCTTAATACGGCAGTTTGAACAGGGAGACAAAGTGGTTTCACCAGGGAAAGAGAGCAGCAGACCCTTTGATCTGAGCACAGCCTTTACCTTATCCACATCCATCAGAATCTCATCTTTCAAAGCTTAACTTTTGGTTGCTACCAGTTCCATTTGAAGATGTTTCTGATTATTTTTATAAAGCTCAGTATACATTGAAATGGGAAGGTACCAAATAAATGTTCTCCTATGAGTTGCTTATGCTTTAAAAAGGTGATAATCTTCAATTGTCTGGATTTGTATGAAAACCAGGAGGGAATAAGGGAGAAGATTGCAAGTAAAGGGTAAGCATATGAAATGGTTAAATCCCTGAAGTGTAGCTCCTGGCTTCTTTGTAGGAAGTATAAGACATGGTTGCCTTCTTAGGAGATTTTGGTGTAGCTTAGGAGGCAGAGATAAATACTGCTGGGAGGAAATGAATAATAAAAATGTTCTGAGACAGAACATTAGTGAGCGAATTGGGGCTGCAGAGCTGGAAGGGTCTAGGAAAGGTTCTATGAAGAACTTGGTTTCAAAGGTCAAGTTGGATTTGGTTGGGGTGGAGGGATGCCAAGGTGAGGGAGAAAGCAGTGTGCTCAGTCTGGAACTAGTAGCAGAAGTTGGGTGTCATTAGGCCTGCTAGAGAATATAGTCTGGAAAGAGATATTAAAGCTGGATTGGTGAAAGAATTTTGGTGACATTGTAGGAAGAGTATTCATCAGACTCATGTTAGGCAGTGCAGTTCTTGAGTGAACCAGAATGTTTTTATTATTATTAAAGTATTCTGAATATTGAGGACTTTACAACTAGAGTCTTGATGCCTTTTTCTTGGTTACTATTGTTAAAAGTCACTAACTTCAAAAAACAGAATGAGTAAGAACTGTATGTGTACACAAGATGAAGAATGATGTAAGTTTATAACATGTCCCTTAGCCCAAGATTTAGCCATTTGAACACCTAAGCAGGTAGGCTGAATGCTACCCTTCCTGTTGAGTTGTCAGTGGATATCAGCATTGTTGGTGGCATAACGGTGTTGGTGAAGGGGCTCTTGTTTGAGCGATTTCCAGTGTGGGACTTCTTTTGAGTGACAGTTTAACTTATGGATAACATACTTGCTTCCTTGCAGTATTTTGCACTGTTGGCTATATCTGGTCTGTGTGCCAATACTGAGAGGCATTTTGTAGGAGGAATATAGTTGCTCACAACAATACCTGCTTCCATGTCTCTAGTTCTCATGACCTTCTGACACTGCTGAACCTGACATGTTGAGGAGTCATTTGCTCAACTTATTAACCTGCTATATGCCGGCCTCTTCTTTCACTCTGAGGATCAGCCTATTCCATAAAAGTACTCTCACCTTCAGAACCTTCCACCTGTATATGTTGCAAATTGGTATTTTTCCTTTGAGTGCTGAATGTGCCACTTCACATCCTCTAACTTTTACCTGCTTCAGATGCTTTGCAGATATTTCTGTCATAGGAGGCTTATAGGAAGGGTGGGGATACAGAAGAAACTCAGATATATATATATATTCAAGAGGAGTTTTCACTGTGTGTGTGGGGGGGGGGGCTAGAACCTAATTTCTACTCCTCCATTCCCCCCCCCGCCCCGCCATTGACTGCACATGCCTGAAAGAACAAGACTTCAGATAAAGGAATGTGAGAACACCTGAATAAAAAAGGAACATCTGGTCCAGAGCCCCGGGTGAACTTTAAAGAAGTGTCAGCCTGAACTAGTAACTATCTCCCTTATAATTCATAGCTGCTGAAATATCCCTTACTTTAGGTTGCTAGTGACCTAACTCATGGGGACTGCTAGGGATAGGATAGTTCCTACCCCTACCCTAGGACAGAATTATGCCCTTTCCAGTTAACTCTTTGTCCAGTCCCATAACTGTTCTTACCAACTTCAAAATGTCTCTTGATCTAAGGTGGGCTTTTATTCGAGGGAATTGACTATGGGAATATCCCCACCTATATTCTCTGTTGTAAAACTCCCTGCTGTACTCCCTGAGTACATTCAGTTATAGCTCCTCTCAGACCCCCACTGCCCAGTGTGGACAAGCAGACCAGTACAGACTTTGGGAGCCTGAGTTAAAAAGAAGCCCATGGTGATTTGAGATCTGAAACAGAAGGTGATCGCAGTAGTTGGGATTGGGGGAGTTGACACAACCTAGGAACCAGGTTCTGCTTTGGTTGCCAGCTCTGTTTCAAGGACCCTTGGTGAACTCTTAAACTCTCAAGAGACCTGAGAAACAGGCATGCTAAAGCAGCTTTTCTAACCTCATAGAAAAGCCAACTCTGCTTTAATATAATGAATTAGTTTTTGGTCTCAAATCTTATAGGCCTGGCAAGTCTGTGTTACCCTTGTTCCTTCAACGCTGTTTTTTTTTCCCCCCCATAGAAATGCATGCAGGAACTGATTCCTTTCTTATTCTTTGGAACAATGTAAAGAACCATTCTGCTTCACTGCACATGTGGCCTTCCTAGCCAGGCTTATGGTACACTGAATAGAGCTGGCCAGCTTCTGGGCCATCCAGAATGTAGTTACAGTTCAGAAGAGAGTCTAGCCACAGAGCTTCCTGTAAAGGGGGAAACACCCTCAAATTGGGAGACCTGGGAATGCGCTGCTAGCTTGTTGGGCTGAGCCCTCACCATGTCTTCTGACTTGAGGGCAGGGGGAGCAGCCGTAACAGGGGAGGGATCAAGATCTGTATTTCAAGCAAATCTGCCAGTTGTCTAGGAATGTGTAAGGGAGGTTGGGATGTCTTGTCTTATGTCTCAGAAAACAGCATGTTTTTGGCTGGAAATGAGGTGGGACTGCTGTGGTATTTGAAGTTGAATTTGGGGCTACACTCTCAAGTCACCCCATGCCCTCACAGGAATGTGCTGGTATGATCTAGGAAGATTTGAGTTTCCTCTCTGAAGTCAGTTTCTTTTAAAAGGCTGGTTTGATTTTAACAAAGTTGCCAAAGCCCCCCTCTTTACCCTCACATACACAAAGAGTGCATTGTTCATGTACCCCCTGTGCTGTAAATAAGACACCAGATCAGATGCAGCAACCCAGTCTTGCATAAGCCTTGGTTAAAATGTTTTTTGAAACAACTAGGCCAGTAGCCAGAGCGGAATTCTTTAAATGGGACAGATGTCAAGAGAATGGCTGGTCTCCTCTAGCACCCTTGCAGAAAAAGGCAAGTCTAGGATTACAACTTTCAGTGGCCTACTTTAAATAGACACTACTCTGGAAGATGACTTTCTTTATATTTTTAAACATAAAATCCAAAAAACTAACTCTGTTAAGTGAAAATTACAATACATTATGGTGACCCAGCAGCTGGCTGTTGTAATACTTCTTGCCCACCATTTGTACCTAATGGTTGACTGACCTTTTGAGGTGGCTTTGTGACACCTTTTATATTCGTGATGGGTCTCAAGAAGTTTATACTTAAACATGATGGAAACTGCTGTGGAAAAAGATTGTAGATTTATCAGTCTTCAGTTTTGTATAAGAATATGACTACCTCAAGAAATATTTCATGTACCTTACAGTCTTTGGGAGGAAAGGGTGCTCTTAAAATACCCATCTTTTGGATTTTATGATGATACCAGGTTATAAAAGATTCCTGTGTGTTCATGTTTTCCTCAAAATAGGCTATGTACTTCTGTCTTTTCTCTCTGCCTTCAGAGGAAAATGGAGCCCAGTGATGATACGTGCCTATCTCTGGTTGGGTTTTCTTAGGGGCTGTGGCGGCAGTTTCCAGTCCATTCTCATATGAGCAGTGGGGTAGGTTGGCCCGTGCCTGCATCAGGGGTGAGCTCAGAGGACTGGGGGGTTAAGATCAAGGCTTGCAATGGGAACTTCTACCTAGCATGAGCCCCGCTCTCTGGGTTGGAGCAGGGCCCAAGCCCCTTAAGGAGAGATGACAAGTCAATCCCTGGCTTGTGTAGGTTCAACGTCTTGAGAACATGTGTACCATAATAGAGAATAAACTTTGTGGCTGTGGAAAAGAAAAGGAAAGAGTGTTATACTCTGTCACTGAAACAGCTTATTCCTCAGAGTCAAGCTTTGAAAAAGAAACCCAGTAAAAAGTATCTTTATTCTCATATCAGAAAAGTTTTTCTGTAATATGCATTAACAATACAAAAATATTTTGAATACTACAGTGGTCCTTTTTTCTCTCAAGACTTCTTGCAACACTACACCAGAACATACGATCTTTGGATTCTGAGAAGCCAGTGGCTAAAGTAGGAACTAAAGGCTTTTGTTGAGGGTGTGTGTGGGTACGGGGGTATAGCCCTTTCTCTTTGGACTCAGGCTATGTACAGTGAAGAGGAGGCAAAAAACCCAACTAAGTTAAATTAAAGATTTGTTTTTTAAGGCTCAGGGTTGAAGCTTGGCTCAGAAATGGGTTAAAGTAGGCTGTGGTGCAAACCCGATGTCCACCACTAGAGGTTTTCTGGGCTCCTTGCTTTGGTTGTAATAGTCTTTCTTCCTGCAGCCCCATAGGGAAACTGAAGCTGGCCTACTTTCACGCTGGAAGATAGACACTGGTTGTCCTGAGGTTTGGCTTGCCCTCTTACAACTGTCTGAGAGCTGGCTAGAATGGTGTGGATAGGCTGGAACTGGATCTGTGAAAAAGGCTCTCAAGAGCAGGTAGGGATGCACACTGGATTTTGAGCCATGACTTACTTGAACTGTTGACTGCAGCCACTAGTGACTGAGGCATTTGGTATCAGGGCTTCTTAGGTGGTTGAGTTCCTTAGGAAACATTTCTGAGTAATTTGAACTAGAGCCACATACCCTCACCACCCACACTTGCCTTTAAGGTGGTGTCAGGTTATTCCTGTTGGCTAGGGTGATAGGCCTAAATTTAACCTATTCCATTCACTCCTCCTCTTGTAAGCTCCAAAGAACGTGGCAAGAAGCTTCCTTTGGTCCAGCTTACAGATAGCAGCTGGTTTTCTGTAAACAGGGCTTCTCCAGGCCCTTAAGAGAGAAACACTGTTGTCTTAAGCTTTGTGGTTGTGACCATGCTTACATATTGTTTGGTAAGCCAGCTTGTTCTTGGTCCATGAAGTATCTCGTATGGGGAGGGTGTGGCAGTGGTGGGGTTGGGTGGGGGAAGTAGGGAAAGCAGTTGGGCTCAGTCCAGTCCATCTATGACCTATAGCAGAAAAGCAAGGGAGGCAGGGAGGGGCATCTGGCTAGCAAGACAGATGGTAAAAAGAATAGATCCAGTCTGCCATAGGCATGAGGGGATGCCCTTAATCAAATGACACAACGCAGATCTAATTCCCACCACTTGGAGCAGTTTGAATTGATGGCCCCATGTTCAGGCAGAAGATGTGCAGCCTCTGAAATCTCCAGGGCCTGGACTCTGAGAGGGAGCCAACAGGGCCCCTGGCCGGTTTCCACGTGCTTTGGGGCTCTGTCGTCTCCTCTCAGAGGGTGGGCCCCTGGAGGAAGCCATGTGTCCTGTGCATGCTAGGCTGCCTGTCTCTGAGATTCCTGTTGCTGTACCTGTGTACTCTGCAGGTTGCTGTGAGGAGCCTGAGGGGGCCCAGGGGGCTGGGAGGCTGAGAGTGGCCGAGAGACCTGGTGATGTAGGCGCCGGTTCCGCAGGGCTAGCAAGCAGTTCTGTGGGGAAGTGGGGCAGCAGGAGGTACGAGGGTGAGTCCTGGGGAGCTGGGGACCCGGGGCAGCCTAGAGCACTGTCATCGGAAGGAACGGGGCTGGGGCAGCGGCCTTCTCCGGGTAAGTACCGAATGCATTTCTTTTTCCTCCTAGGAATAGTGAAGAGAGTTATCTGTAAACAGAGGGTGAATTCATAGTCATACTCCACAACCAAAAAATGCTGTCCTTGCATAGGCCTAGCTCCCCATGACTTAGGTGATATGTCTGTGCCTTCATGCTTAGCGCTACAACTGCTGAGCCTGGCCCAGACCTAGGGACAGGTGCAGCTCCCAGCAGAACCACAAGGTGGCACAGGGACCTTTTGTAGCTTGGCCTGTGGGCTGCCTGCTATCTTCCAGGGCAGCTATCTCCTAGTCCAGGCTGTTGAGGCTCTGCTTCACATTTGTGGGACTCAGATCTGATTAAGGAAGCGGCGGGGGGGTGGGGGGGCTGCAATGGGCTTGTGGCTTCTAGGGCTGAGCAATCCAAATGCTCAGAGCTAGGCTAGGGGCAGAGAAGGGAAAGAATTGGACAGTGACTTGTCTACCATCTTATTCTCTGGACAACACTTTGTTTCTGAGTAGCGTGGAATGGATGGAATAGGGCCTCCTCTGAGAACAGGGTTGCCTGCCATCATGTGTACACACACACACATACTTATTTCCCCCAAATTCCTCTTTGCCCTTGGACAGGGAGTATGGTGGGCACTCATAGGGGCTGGACAAGTATTCCCTAGAGTCAGTGAACTTACTGCCTGGAGCAGCCTGAGCCTTGGCTCTAGCAGGCCTGGCCTGAACCTCAACTAGGCAACTTTAGCCATTTGGTAGGTATACTTTCTTTTCCCATACACAAATACTTCTCTGTTGTATGGTGAAACATACAGGTTTAATGCCACAGGGTCTGAGTATGGCTACCAGGGGTACCTCTGTTCATCTCCCTACCTCTCTGAGCCCGCTGGTCTCAGCAGGTACGTGATATAAGTCACATGGCCACTGGGCATTTAGGTTATTCAGGTTTTTCTCTACTACAGTCACTTCGTTATTCTTAGGGCTCGGTATGGTACAGCAGGGATCCCAACTGGAAGAAGTGAGGGAGCTGGTGGACCATGATGACTTTGAGGCCTGGGAACAGGGGCTCAGGCCATTTAAATGCTGTGTGTGTGATTTGTCTGCTGAGGACCTGCTAGGCCTGATAAGCACCAGACCAACATTACCAGGGAACCCTGGGCACCAGGTACCAGAAATACCTTCTAAGTCTGCCTTTCCTTTCCTCCTAGAGCATTGTCTCTCCTCCTTCCTCTTAGACCCAAGTAGTCTTCCCCACGAGCTGTTGTGTTCACTCCCATTCTTAGGAGGCATGGGCTCCCCAGTCTGCGGGTATGTTGGGGGCTAGGGGCCAGAGGAGGGCAGCAGGCCCAGCAGAACATGTGCAGAGAGTAAGGGAAGCAGCTTGAAGCAAAGGGAGGACAGTGGTGGGGACAAACCCACCTGCACGGACCACACCAATCCGTCTGCTGGTTGAGGCCAAAGCGAGCACGGCATTTCTTAGGCGAGCCAGGGTCTGCTCACAGCCATGCCAGAGGGGCAGAGCAGGGCAGAGGGCGAGCAGGCAGGCAGCAGGGCAGAGCAGGGCCCAGAAAGAAGAGGTAACATCAGTGTTAGCCAGTCACAGATACCCCACAGTCCCTACAGGCAAGGGCTTCTCCACGGCACAGCCAGCCCTAGTGGGAGCCCCAGGGCCCAAAGCCAAGGTATCAGGAAAGGGTGGCACCCAGCTGGCAGTGTAAAGGCAGTGGGAAGAACGGTGGGGGTGGGGAGGGAGGGGACCCTATCAGACTGGCTCCTCTCTGTGGCTTGTGGGGCCCCTTGCAGCAAGGGAGCTCAGAGAAGAACCTGGGGGGCCCGTGGGGATCAAGCCTCTTCTGCCTTAGGGCCCCACCCCCACCCCGCCAACTCCCTGCCCATTTTATCCAGTTTTTCTTCATCTTTGCCAGTGTGCAACCTGCCTGACCCATATCCCCTGCGGCTGTAGCTTAAGCCTATGCTACATACTTTTCCAGAAGGAAAGTAAAGCCCATTCTTCAACCTTAGAAAAAGGACTGAGGACTCTCCCGTGCCCCAGTCCTAGCTTCCAGCTTCCCTGTGTGGGGCAGCACAGCTGAGAAAGTCGCTCGTGGATGCGGAGTGTGAAGTATCAGAGTTGGGACAGGAATTCACCCAGAGGAAGACTTGAGGCAGGGTGCGGCCTCCCGAGTCCTCTATACAGAGCACTTTGCGCCTCCGTGAGAACTGGGGGTGGGGCGATAGAGAAATTGCTAGGCACCAGCCAACAGGCTGTGTGACTGCTGGGCTCAAGCATGGGGCCTGGCTCAGCCTTCACCCAGACAGCCTGCTGCTCACCTCCGCAGAGCTAACCAGGATGCAGTATTTGGGTTTAGTCTTGAATCAAACAGTTCCTCACTAGCTTCTCTGGCAGAGGCTGGCCACTAGCAGGGCTTGCAAGGGTGTGTGTGTGGTGGGTCACAAAGCACTGCTCTAAGAATTGGCTTCTGCAGGTCTTCCCTGGGACTTAGTGTAGCTGTTCCTCCTGTGGGGGGTTGACTTGTGAGATGCAGGCCTCGTTTCCAGAGGGCCCAGGCCCTAAAGGTTCATGGCTCAGTACTCTGCCCCTCTCTTGGGCCAGAGCAGGGCCGCTCGTGAGCTGGGGACCCGAGAGGAGCCTCCACTGCTGCTGAGGGAAGGCCTCACCTGTGTTGGATTCTTGGTGCTTTTCCCGTGACCGCCTCTTCTTCTTCCCCTGCAGGGAGCAAAGTGGAGGATGCTCAGAGGATGCTGGGAGGTGGACACTGTAACCCCAGTGAGCGAGTGGTTGGGACACCTGCAGCCTGCTGCCTAGTCTGGCTGCCGCTGGGATTCCAGGTCCACAGTTCCCTCTGACTTGGGGGCCCTGGTGTTTCTTGATTGCACTTTTTGCTAGGTTACCACGGAGCAGTTGGGGCCTCCTCCCTTTCCCACACTGGTCTCCTTTCTGAATGCAGGAGGTGACTTCCGGGCCCCTTCCTCCGCTTGTGCTGATGTAGCCCAGTCAAGTACTGGACAACAGCCCTGGGTGGAAGTACATCCTGGGGAGAATGAGCCTGCCTTTAGGGGCAGCTCCCCTCATCTGATCCTCTTCTGAGCTAGCCATAGGAGGCCTTGGACCCTCTATTCTACCACCTCCCCTCCTCCTCTGTGCCTTCAGGACAGTAGTCCCAACTTCCCTGGTGAGACTGTGGCCTGGCATCTTGAAGGTTCCCCTACTGCGTGTTGGCCACTCACGTAGTTGTCCCGCGCCGACCAGCCTGGATAGAGCTGCATGTGCAGCTGCCTCTCCTTGCGGGCCAGCTCATAATACTTGGCTTGCTCTTCCCGGGACAGTGCGTGCCACTGCAGAGGGGAAGGGGAGCAGATGGAGGTGCATCAGGGAGTCAGCAGGCTGCACCGGGGTGAAGGTAGTCAGGGCCCACCCCTACCAGCCCACCTGCCCCGTGGCCTCACCCTACGGCCCAGGATCTGGTTGATGGCAGCGCTCTCCTTGAGTGTGCATTCTGCAATGACCTTTGCTCTCATCTCCTTCATGTACAGCATGAAGGCGTTGAGAGGCTTCTTGATGGTTGGCTTCTTGGCTTCCTTCTCTGCCTTGGATTCTGCCTGCGTCTTCCTGAAGGACACATAAACAGATCACTCAGGGGCCCCCACGGTGTCCTGATGCTACCACTCTCCTCTAGTGTGTCCAGTGTATGTGTAAGTGCCTGGATACTAGGGTTTTTTAAATGGGATCTTTTTTTTAGCTGCCCCAAAGTAGGTGAGCAGAGCTAAGTAACTTATAGTTCCTTATAGGAATTTTGCAGCTAAGTAAGGAGAGCCCCTCCCCTCTTGGCTCAAACTAAATCCACCCACTCCCTTCCTGCTTCTGAGGATCAAAAAACTGGTCAGTGGCAATTGCCAAAGGACGGCTTGGCCAGAGGCCTCCTGGCAGTCCCTGGAGCTTCCAGGCAGCAGGCTTGGGCCTGGGGGGAGGAATGTGTATCTTGAGGTCTGCTTACCTGTCCCACCCCCAGTCCCCATTGAGTGTCTTTTCACTCACAGGCTGCGGTCATAGGGCTGCAGCTCCTGCTTCCCTGAAGGGGGCACAATGGCTGGGTGGGGGATGGCTGCGGGGTGACCAGGTACACCGGAACCTAGCATCAGGGGTGGATGGGTGAACCTAAAGGCAGAAGAAGAGTTAACACTGAGCCAGGTATGTACGGGCCAGATCTCTGGACACAGAGAGGCCCCTGCACAGTACAAGAGGGTGAACAGATACCCACCTCCACTGACCTGCGTACAAGTACACAGAAATACATACAAATACCTGCTCCCAACACACTGCACAGACACGATGCAAAAATCTACATGTATGTCAAATTCAGGTGGTTACTGAAGCTCTGAATAGCTTTTGAATCTGTCCCCTTCTTACCTCCTGCCCTCACCAGCTCAGCCTCAGCCTGTGGCTGCCCTTATTTTCCTCCTTGACCCCTCAAGGCCTCTCTCTATATAACAGCCAGAGTGACCTTTTAAAAACACTTGAATGCTCTTGGCCACTTCTGTTGAAATTCCCCCACTGCCCACAGAATAAAACCCAGGCTCCTCCCTAGGGCTTGCACAGCCCTGTATGGCCATCTCTGCTGACATTTCTAGCCCCACCCCCCCACCCCATTTCCCATCACTTCCCACCCCCAGCCATCTCCAGTTACTGATGCTCCCTTTGTTTCCCTCACTCAAGAGATGTTATCCTCTTCATGAAGCCTTCCCTGACCCATCAGACATGGCTGGGGTCTCCTCGGGGCTTCCCCATCACCCAGCTAGCCCATTCAACTGCTGCTGCTGTGTCTATACCTCCCACCCTGGGCTGTGGGCTACAGATGTCTGTTGAATTCCTTGTTCCATACCTGCGCACAAGCCTGTCACTGAGGGAGTGAGCCAAGTGAAAGGACACACATATACACATAGCTCCCACTTTACTTTCTTGATGTTCTATGGATACCAATCTGTCCCTTACTGCTTGCACAGGTATGGAATAACTGAGCAGGTGGCCCCTAAGGGCCAGAGGTTGGAGATGCATGTAAAAGGTTCTGCCTCAGCTTGGGCAGAGCTCAGGGGTTGCTGTCCTGACTCATCCTTTGCTCAGCAGGATGCACAACAGAGGTGAGTGCACACACACCTGCACACGTGTACATGCACTGTCTCTGGCTGCTCTGTTGTGCTTTGCACTGTATGGCCTGGGCTTAGGCCTCCTGCACTCCCACTGGCTTCATTCTCAGGTATAGGGCAGCGTGGGGCTGGAGAATGACAGACGGACGGATGGACAGACGATTGACACAGGGCAAGCACTGGCCTGGGCATGGCCTCTTGTGGGCACTGAAGCCTGGGCAACAGGAAGCAGGAGCCTAGCTGCAGGGTAGGGGACTCACCTGGGGTAGGGGGCGCCAGGGGCTGCGGTGGGGGCGGGGAAGTGCTGTCTATATCCGCAGGAAGGGGACAGGGGGTAGAGAGGAGGGCTGGGCCTGTGGTTGGGAGAGATAGCTGTTAGCAGTCTGGCTACTTGCCAAATGTGGGGAACGACTTCCCCACCTTGCTTGGGCCTGACCCCTAGTGTAATAAGGCAAATTGGCTTCTGTTTGGACCACTCTAGCGTATATTTTAAACACGTGCCACCAGAGGGCAACCTTTCCCTCTACAGCAGCGGTCCCCAACCTTTCTGGCACCAGGGGCCGGTTTTGTGGAAGACAGTTTTTCCACGGACTGGGGCTCGCCCTGCCGCTCACCTCCTGCTGTGCGGCCCGGTTCCTAACCCCTGCTCTACAGGCTTACCTTCCCTCTACTCGTGTATAAGGGGTAGAAATGGCAGCATTCTCCTGGGACCCAGGTTAGTAGGTCCCTGGGGTCCCTCCAGCCTCACCTCCTGAAATTCGGGCTTGATACCTGCATACCTGCCTTAAGACCTTTGCACTCACTGTTGACACTGTTAGGACTGTTCTTCTGTCCCACTTTGTTTCAAACTCCTGGTCATCTGTCAAGGTCTTGCTTGGCCAAAACACCCTTTCTCCTGAAAGCCCTTGAGATCCCAAACTGGATGAGGTGTCCCTCCAGGCTTCTACAGTCCTCAAAGCACTGCTAACAGTGCTCTGTAATTGGCCTCTTGCCTGACGTGTGCACTAGGTGGACTGAGTTCTGAGAGGGCAGGGACCGGAGGATCAACCAGCTTCAGCAGTGCTGCTCTGGTTCCCAGAACCTGCCCGGTGCACTCAAATCCTGCGGGGACTCGTAAGGGTAGTCCTGATTTGTATTCAAGGTGGAGCTTTATCCAGAGACAATCTGGACAGGGAAGAGTGAGCTGAACGTGGATAAAGGGCAAGTAGGAAGGGGCAGGTGGGCCCCAGGTTGGGCTTCTGGCCTGCTCTGCCTTCCTGGGAAGCCAGGCTTTCCTGCCTTTGGGTAATTGCCCCAACCTAGAGAGGCTAGAGACCTGCCTAGGTCAAACTGCGCACGATGAACAAAGGGTCACGTACTCTGCCAAGGCCCAGCTCCAGCTGAAGACGGGCCCTTTGGCTCACAGTTGGGCCTGCCGAATGAGATCCAGGCTGTCTTTCCCTGGCCCAGCCTTAGCAGAATCTCCAAGCAGAATGCCAGGGGCTTGGACTGAAGCAGGCACCATAGGGGCAAGAAGGACCCCGCCCTTCAAGCAGCTCAGCCAAGGAAGGGACCAGCCAGCAGTAGACACTGAGGCAAGTGGGAAGTATCCCTCTGTCCACCAGGCCACTGAGAAGCAACAGCTTCTCTTGTGGCCATGCATGCTGCCATGTCCCCGGTCAGGCCTACTTTTTCTTCCTCACATACTCATATGGCCCTGAACAGCCCAGGGTTCTCCCGTCCAAGTCTTAGGCGTTACGGCAGAGTGTGATAGGGCTAGGACCAGGGGCTAGGTCTCCTGCCTTCCCAAAGGGAGTATGTCTGGCTAGCTGAGGCATGGATAGAGCTGCTGGCCAGCCCCTGGTACCTGTACAGAGCTGGCATCTGTACAGAGCTGGCATCTGGGTGCTCAGCACAGAAGGGTGGAGGAGGAAAATGGAAGGGCAGGTATGGGTCCAACCAGCGCAAGGTGCCCCTTTCCCACTGGGCCCTCACTCACCAGCTTACAGTGTGCGGGAGCTGTCCCATGCTGCCTGAGGTCAGAGAGTAGAAGCCAGAGAGGTCAGGGGTCTGCAGAGGCCTGTGAACTCCTGCAGTGGAGAGGGGCCGAGTAAGTGAGCCAGCCTGACCTGGAGGCCACTTCAGCTAGTTACTGCATCCTGGAGCCTCCTGTGGGGCCCTCCTAGGATCCCATCTCCGTGTGCTAGAGGGAGGACCAGACATACTGGTTTGTTCAGGACTATCCCAGTGTGATAACAGTGCCCCATTTACAGGCTAGGGAAATCAAGGGCAGAGGGTTTGGGTGACTTGCCTACGGGACAGTGGCTGGACAGTGGCAGAGTTGGAGTCATTCAGGAGTGGGAGGCCAGACCTTGCCACACCCTGGTCCAATGCTGGTCTGTAACTGGGGCCTCTCTGCTGGGGGCTCTAGCCTGGCTTTCCGGGCAGGAGGCAGACCCCCTGGCCTGGGGAGCCAGGGCTCCACCCATTCCCCCCGTGCCCCCTCCTCCCCAGGGTTGAGTCAGCAGGTTTCCCACAGCCGACAATGGCTGATTTCAGAATGACTCTGCCCGAGGCTGAGGTGAATCAGCCATCACAACCACCACTTTCCATTTTCTCACTGGGGGAGGGAAAGACTACAAGTTTTATATTTATCAGTTTTACACAGAGGCCTACTCCCATACTGGTATTGGGTAGTCACGCAGGATTTAGGCTCCTACCTCAACCTGAAGCCTTCAGATTTTGACCAGGTACCACCTTCCCCAACCTTTGGTGCCCTCAGGCTCCTCAATCTGTTGGGCATGTTCGAGGGGCCCTGAGTTTGCACAGCCCCAGGTTCTCCACTTACAAAAAGGGTCTAGCCACCTGGTCTCAGAAGGCTGGGACTTGATCTCCCCACTCCCCGGCTCTGGGTCTTGTTGGGCCATTCCCATCCAGGATCCATACCTTGCTTCTGGCTGATGTCGGCTGGAGCAGGTGTGGGGTGTGGGCTGCTGAAATGGTCATAGAGAGGAGAGAGTTGGGGAACGCCGTGGGAAGGCTGACTGGCCTTGTTGTGCTGAAAAACGAGGAGGGTGGGTGAATGTGGGGGACCTGAGAGAGGAAGGCACGAGACCGGGGTGCACATACGGGAAGAGCCCCAATTAGCTGTGTGGCGGCAGCCCAACCACCAGAGAAAAGTGGAGGTGATCAAAACCACAGGCTTCACTGGACAGGACCCCACTCAGACCACCTGGTGTCCAGGGGCCCTGCCCCCCCACCCAACTTTGCCCAAGCAGTCCAGTCTCCTACTAGAGAGCCTCTCGGTCTTTCTTGGCCCTCAGTTCTAGGAGGCGTTTCCCCTGCCCAGGAAATTCTTCCTGCCTCCTGGTTTCAGAGATCTCCCCGTTTCTCTGAGGCCCTATGGCCTGTCTGGGGAGCTGCTCACAAGCCTCCAGCCCTAAGCCTGGAGCTTGCTGTTCCCCTCCTCTAGCCCCCAGACTGAGGGGCTTGAGTCTGACCCTCTGGAACCACCTCAGGCTTAAGAGGATTTGTTGACATAGGGAAGGGGCCCCCTCAGCTCTCTAACTCAGGGGAGGTGGGGCAAGGTCGTGCCAGCTGTGGCCAGGCTCCCCCCAGGGCCAACCCACCCATCCTCCACACTTCCTGTTTCCTCAGCACCGCAGGACTCTTACTTTTCACGCTAGTCACATGGATTTGTCATGAGTTGACTCATATTCAGACTGGGACGGGGGCTCCCCTGAGACCCAACCACAGGGAGTTTGCGGCTCAGGGCCAAGGCCTAGCTCTGCATATCCTCGGTGCACACCTTTGCAGGCCAGGGCCCTGGAGACGTCATCTAAAACTGAAGGTCAGCTTCCACTTGGAAAAGTCCACCTGTGGGGATGCTGCTGGCTGGGAGCACAGATGAGTGACTTCTAACCCACGACACAGAAGAAATGGGACATCTCTGGGGCAACAGTCATGAGAGATGGTAGTCTGGGCTCCTTCCCACCCTGTAGGTGAAATTTCTCACTGGCTGAATTTAGCCAGACTCCTTAACATCTCTGGGCTTCCTCTCCTGTGTAGTGGATGGGATTCATGATCCCTTCATCACCAGGTTGGAGGAAGGTGAAGGTAGCTCTTGGTGAGGAGGCCTGGCGCCGGTCCTTCGGCACTGGCTGTTGGGGGTCCAGAGTGAGGCTAGAGGGAAGGGCAGGTATGAGCCACACTGTAGCCATGGCATGAGGCTCCCGGGTGGGCACAGGATCCCACACCTCCCAGCAACAGCCCTGGCCACCACCTTTCCCACATTCCTGCCTCCAGGGGAGCTTCAGGCTGGGCTACACGCTGTACCCTTCCCCTCAGGGCTTGGTAAATTGCTCACACTGCCAGCTGTCAGTCCCTTGCTCATCCATCTGCCCACCAGGAGGAGTCCTGGATCCCAGGGATGATGAGCCTGCCTCCTGTCCTCAGGCAGACAGGAGTTAATGCTCTAATAGTGGTGGCTCCTTCTTTGCGGCTGGCGTGGATCTGGCATCACAGCCACTTCCTGAGGCCGATGCCTCACCTCTGACCATAGGCCTCTCCTGGCCTCCTGGGGCAGCGCAGGAGAGCTTCCGAGGACTCGCCACTGTGGGCTTGAGGAAGAGTCTGCCAACCACGTTCAGTTCCTGGATCTAATTTACTACAATACCTGAGCACCTATTACCTTGTCTCAAATGGCTCCTGTGAGTATAAAGCCAGGAGCTCAAGTAGTCAGGTGTCAGGTAATGAGGAAGGGACATGTAAGAAGCCCTTCATTCACCCTGAAGAGTGAGGAGGAAACGTTACTTAGAGTGCTTCCCTAGCCCCCTGGTGCCAGGCCTCACATGGGCCAGACACTTTGATCTTATTATGCCAAAGGAGGTCTGCCTGGAGATGGCAGACACGCCTGGCAGCCCACTGGCAGCATCACTTGTGAAGAGTGAAGACAGGGCCATGCTGTTCAAAGCTTTGGTTGCTGGGACCTTCCTGTTGCTGTGTGAAGGCTGGGCTTCCTGAGCAAGCTGGGGGAAGCTCCTGTCATTCCCAGGCCTTCTTTTATCCCCAGCACGGACCCAGACTCACCTGTGACAGGTTGGGATCGTGCAGGGGAATGGAAGGTGGAAAACAGGACCCTCAGGCCTGCAGGTGACCGGCAACAGAGAGAGGAGTAGACTGGGATAGTAGGTGTGGGGTACGGGGTGTGGGGGAATGTGACCCCTTCATGTACTGAGTACTTGCCACATGCCAGGCACTGTGCCCAGCACTTTGCAAGCCCAGTCTTATTCCCACCAGGGTACCAGCAGGTTGCTATTTCTCGCATCTGTAAGTCCTCCAGCTGCCACCTCATATCTTGCTCCCCTTTATTGCAGACCTCAGCAGAGCTGTCCCCATTTGCTGCCTCTAGTCTTCAGCTCTCATTATCCCTTCATCCAGGCCAGTCTCTTGCCCCATCACTTCCCTAGGTGACTCGTCAAGGTCCCTAGGGACTTCCATGTTGCTGAACTCAGCGGTCAATTCTCAGTCTGCATTTTACCTGACTTCTCAGCACACTGAACACAACTGATCTCTCCCTCCTCCTTGTGGTAGTTTCTTCACTTCGATTCCAGAATGCCACACTTCGCTGATTTTCCTCTAACCTCAGAGACCACTCCTTCTCAGCCTTGTTTCTGGCTCTTTATCTTCTTCCTGACCTGACCCAAGCTTGGCCCTCAGTTCTCTATCAATCCTCCCCTCCCAGGCTGCTCTCATCCAGGCTTACGGCTTTAAACGTCTTCATCTGATGACTCCACATCTCCAGCCCCCACTTCTAGGAACTCCACTCTCCAAATGCTCCCCAAATTCAACATGTCCAAAGTAGAACCTTTGACTCCCTGCCCCAAACATTCCTCTCCATCTTCCTCAGTTAATGGTAACTCCCTCCTTCCAGTGGCTGAGACCAAACAGCTTGGAGTCACCTTTGACGCTTCTTTTTCTCACACTCCACCTCCAATTTGTCAGCAAATCCTAATGGCTCTACTTTCAAAATATAACAGAATCCAGCCACTTCTTTCTTTCTCCCTTTCCCCACCCAGTCCAAGCCACAGTCACGTCTCACCTGGCGACTGCAGCAGCCTCCTGCTTCCTCAGTCCTCCATCCAGCAGCCATAGAAATCAGATCACGTCGCTCCTCAGCCCCAGGCCTATGGAGCTCCAGGATCAGGCCCCCAACTACCTCTCTAACCCCAGTACCGTCCTCGCTCCTTGCTCACTATGCCCAGCACTTCTCATGGTTGTTTCAGCCTCCAGCCTCTTCCTCCAGTTACTCCAGTGGTCATTTTTAACTGTGCCAGGATGGGAAGTGGGTTGGGAAGTACAGCTCTAGGTTTGCTGACCTTTTTCATTGACCTTTCCTCTATAGGACCCTGGGCCAGTATGCCCCTTGTAAAATGAGCATGATCATATCAACCCTGCCTACCTCATTGGTCATGGATGCAAAGAACCCTGCTTTATCCTAGAATTTTTGGGAGAAGCCAAGGGCCTATGAAGGTGGAAAGCTTTCTGGAAACCTTGGGGGCCTTTTTACCCTGATAAGTTCCTAGGACAGGGATTAGCCCGATCCCAGGCCTTGTGGCACACATGGAGATGAGCCTCAGGGCCCACTCCCTCAGGAACCTGGGACCCTGGTGGAAGGCATTCCACTATTCGCCATCTAAGGGCACAAACGCCTGGAGCCCTGGTGCAATGGGTGGAATGAACACCCTCCACAGGGCGCTGCAGACCACAGAGCTTTCCAATCTAAACTTCTGCTTCAGAGAAGGCCCTGCCATTCAGCCTTGGCTCTGGCTTTTCAGCTCTGAGTTATAAGCCTGGCTGGTGGAATAGGCAGCTCTGGCCCTGGGGAATCTTAGGAGCAGAGCCTGGGGTCCAAGGTGCCAGCTCTAGGAAGACAGTCCCGGAGTCCCACTCTGCCCAGGGCAGGGAGAGGGTGGCTCCACAGCAGGTTTCGCAGCACACTACCTTCCCCGGGGAAGGCTCGTTTGGGCCAGGAAGCCCTGTCACCTGAGGGACAGCTAGAGCTGACCCTCCTTGGCCAGGTTGTTTAAGCTCCATGTTGTAACACAGCTCATTCTAGGTCTAGGAAACCTCAGAATCCAGCTCAGCCTATAGCCTCTGGCCTGGTTATGTATGTGTGTGACAGGAGCAGATGGACAGAGGGCTCATCCTGTCCCCCAGCCTTCCCTGGGAACTGGGGAAAAGCCTCATTAGACGGGGGTCTGTAGCCAGGCCACAGGAGAAGTGCCAGGTGGGTGGAGGTGGGGCTGAGAACCTGCCAGCAGGTGGAGGCCCTGAGGTGCCAGGGCTCCAGGGCAGAGCACTGAGGGCCTGGCCAGTCCTTCCCACGTTCGTGCAGGCTGCCTCTCAGCCTCACTCCCCAGCCCCCTGCATGCCCGGTGGTGGCAGCCAGGGGAAACTGTCTGGCGCAGGACCTGGTGCCCCACGCCCCTCTCAGCCAAATGGAACGTCCCGCTCCATGGCCTCAGCACAAGGCTGTCCCAGGGCTAGGCTGCCCAGCCAGCAGGGTGGAGTTGCCTGGGGCCTGGCCTGTGTCTGGGGAGCCCAGTGACTGGAGCTCTGCTCCTCTCCTCCCCTGATGGTGACTGTGCCCTACCTCCGAGGGAAGGAGGCAGGCCTGGGTTGATCGTCCCCACCGGTCCCTGAGTATCTCGACGACACAACCTCATCTCTTACCTCTGAGGGCAGAGTGCCAGGCATAGCGCTGGGCACTCAGTAAGCGCTCCCAGCATGGTGGGATGTATAAACAAATGAAAGACCTAACAGCAGACCATACTCCTTGATCAGCACACTCCAAGACCCCTGTTCTTGGCCTTTGCATACAGCGCCTTTCCCCTCTCCCCCTCCAGACTGCAGCACTCCAGGACGAGTCTAGACTCTGAGACCCTTGGACTGGGAACAGCCTTAGCAGAGGCGGTCCTTCCTGCCACAGCATTGCTCTTACTGTTCTTCCCCATGCCGGTTCAAAACCTATCGTCCCGAAGGCGGTCCTCATCCTTCTGGGATCTTTTCATTGGCCCATGGCTGGAAATTCCTCACTCTGGTGCCCCAGCATGCCCTCCTCTTGCTGAGCAGGCTGGAGCCAAGAAGGGGCCCTAGGGCAGGGCCAGGCAGGAGGAGGTGGAAATGAGGGACTCCTGAGGTCGGTCTCCTCTGCTCTGAAGTCGGGCTTGGGCCTGGCCGGGCTGCTCCCGCCTCCCTCTTCCCCAACCCCCAACTTCCTGCAGGCTCAGGTGAAAAATAAACACGGTCGGCATTTTCCCTGCAGACCGCAGAGGTTGGCTTACAGGCTGTGTGCACCCTGAGAGCCCTTGCCACTGCCAGCAGAGAAGCTCCCTCGCCTCTAACGGTTGACTCTGAAAACCCCCAAACGCTTAAGAAGCCGCACAACACTTTCTCAGTGAAGAAAGCTTCTGCTTCCTCTGGTCTCAAGCCTGGAGGGTGGAAGCGTGTGAGGCTGACAAGGCCCTCCCAAGAAGGCCTCCCCTTGGCAGGGACTGTGCCAGGAGGAGCACCACCCCGCAACACACACATACACACACTGCACCAGAATTCGCAGTTGACCACTATCAGCAGACATAGTCAGTCAGGATGTATTTACTAAGTTCCTACAATGTATCAGGCAGAAGAATGTTTCAGGCCAGGAGATCAGCATCTGCTAATGACAGCTGATGGTTTATACCCTGTGCGAGGCATAATTCTGAGCACCTTACAGAGTTTCACTCATGTACTCCTAAAACCTATGAAATAGGTACAATTATTATCCCCATTTAATAAACGAGGAAACTGAGATGGAGACATTACATAGCTTGCCCAAGGTCACACAGCTTGTAAGTGGCAGAGCTGAGATTCCACCAACTGTACTGCAAAGGCCCTACGGTTGTCAAGGACAGAACAAGGGGGAACAGGGGAAGGAGTCCCAGTCCTAAACTCAGTCTCTCCCTTCTTCAGCCTAGTTGGTCAGAGTCACCTAAGCCAGTGCTCCCCTGACCCTAAAGATGCTCCAGCAAGTTCTGGGACCCTGGGACTGGGGTTCTAGCTATACCCCATGCCTGCTTGCCTGCCAGGGCTGTCGGCACAGGGAGCTTGCCTGATGGCAATAGTTGGGACATGACCCCAGGTCCCCAGCCCACATCTCCCCGACTCACTCTCGCACAGCCACACCCCAGCCATACCCAACCACGCAGGCCTGCCTCTCTCTTACCCAGGTGTCCAGCTCTTCGCCTCTGCACCTTTATCCACCCCTTACACCCTCCCCTCCCAGCTTTCCACACTTCCTCCTACTCTTTGCCATACTGATTCCTTCTCATCCTGACCTCAGTCTAAGGGCCACTTCCTTAGGACTGTGACCTGGGTGGGGTTCCACCAGCCCAGCAGGCAGAGCTGCCCACTTGCTGCAGGGGTTGTTGGCCTAGGGGTCCTGGAGGGCAGAATCGGCTTGTTAGTCATCTCTGCCTCTCCAGGGTCTGTGCTTGGCATGTTCATTAAGACTTGCTGAATGAAGGCCTCTAGAATACCTGATGCCCCAGAACCCGTGCATGCCTACCCACTCATCCAACCATGGACCTGACTTCAGTCTCTTGGCTCCTAGAAGAGGGGGGGCGTATTCCTGATGCCCGCTCTGGAGCTGCGGAACGGCCCTTGGGATGAGTCCACAGAAGGAGGGCAGATCCACACCTCGAACTAGACAGAAGGGTGGGCTATTGATAGAGTTATTGTTCTCTCTGCCAAGTGCACAGATGTGAAATTCAGTATTGTAAATGCCACATGTGACAACTGATTTGAGGCAGGCATTATCCTTCCTGTTTTACTCATGAGGGTCGTGAGGCTCAGTGACGCTGAGAAAATTGCAAGTCAGTGCTGGGGACCCCTTTAAGGTCTCTCAGGGTCTTCAGGCAACACCAGACAGCCACATTCTCATCTCTCACCTCCTCTCCCTCTGTGCTCCAGCCACTTTGGCTTCAAGGGCCATGCTGTTGCCTCTGCCTGGAGAGCTCTCCCACCACTTGTTGGGCTCTCAAGTTAGGTCTCTAGCAGTACGTGTAGGTAGGGCCCAGTGTGAGCCAGTGTTTAGGGAGCATGTGGCAGCACTAGACAAAGCACCCTGGCTGGGGCTGGGCATGGTCACAGCAGCACACAGGAGGCTGGGAGGAACTGGGGCCACTGCTGGGAGTCAGGGACATCCTGCCTGGCAACTGAGACCCTGTGCCTCCTTCTACCCCATCTCCTCCTTCCTGCAACACCTTGGGAGTCAGAATTCACCAGACAGTCAAAGCCAGGGCTACCACTAGTTCATATGGTGCCTTTGTGCTAACTAGAAAAAGTACCCTTTCCTCTGGAGAGACAGCCAGGCCCACACCAGGGCACGTGGCTTGTGGAGCATAGTGCAGGCTAGATTTCAGCTCCTTGGCCCGGATTCCCTGCATAACCCCACACAGTGGCCCTGCTCAAAAGGTCCTCTCCAGTTCTCACTTCTCTTCCCTGCATTGCCAGAAACCAGGCCACGCTCCATCCAGGGTCTGCCACTCAACTTCTGCTCTGGCCTTGATCAGTTCCTCTGGACTCCTCTCCCAGCTCCAGGGCCCACTAGTGCCCACCACACACAGCTCCCCCAGTCCTCTAGGTCTGGAGCTGGGGATCCACTGTCCAGCACCCACGGTGCTTAAGCACCAAGGAGTCTGGCCAGTTTCTGAGTGGGAAGCTGCCCCATGGCCTGGGACCACGAGAATGAACTTCCCAGAAGGAAGCAGGTCCTCCAAAGGAGGTTCGCCTGCATATCAGCCAAGCCGTGATGTGCAGGCTCCCCAGACCCCACGTCTGCAGATATCCCCTGGCTGGGCTCATGCCCTTTTATTGCCAGCCCCCGCTGCCCAGGACATGGTGCTCTCCAGAGGACGGCCCTCAAGCACCCCGCCCACAGCGTGCTGGACGCCTTGTGCTAGACGCCCACCGCAGAGCATGGAGCCGCGGCCGTGTGGCCAGCTGAGCTGGAGGGCTAGGGTATGGCTGGGCTACACCCTTGCGGACCAGGAGGCTTTAGTCCCGCCTGCCAGCACAGGACTGTGGCCAGGGATGCACAGAGCCCTCCCAGGTCCACGTGGCCAGTCCACCAGCTGCCTGGCCTTGACATCAGATAGGGGGTCCTGCCACAGCAGAGGCAAGGACTTGAGTCCCTGCCTACAGGCTTGGCAAACCACAGGCCTACTCTAGACCCAGCCTGGCCCCGAGGCACCCCCGGAGCTAGCGGAACCTCACTTAGCTGAGTGGCCTTGGCCCACGGCCTCCAGCGGTTTCTATGCATTCGTTTACTTTTGTTTTCCTTCTTCCTCTCTGAGGTAAACGCCCCTCAGGACAGGATGTTTTCAGAGGAAAATAGAAGCTTCCGGGAGCTGCTGCAGCCGAGCTGCTAGTTGATGCTACCGACACACTGTCTAGGGACTCTGCAGCAGCCTGGGGGCTGGGCATCCCCTGTCCAGGCAGTCGCCCTCCCAGCTCCTCAAGGCCCAGCCCTCCGGGAGCCCATGTGCCTGAGGCAGAGGCCAGGGCACAACCTCGGCTCAGGCTGTCTTTGGCAGTAGGGAAAGCCAGGCTCTGGGAAGAAGGCATTTGAGGAGTTCAGAGGTTTTGTTCTCCTGGGAGCAAAACAAAAACGCTTTGTAGAAAAGGCATGAAGAAAGCAGTGGAGGTGCAGATTTAGACACAGCAGCCGCCACCAGTGGCAGCCTCCTGTGTGCCTAGCACCCTGCAGGGTTCGCCCCCCGCCCCCCGAATCCCACCAGTCTTCCCAACCACTTTGTGACGTGTGTACAGATTGTGCGGATGAGGAAAGGGTAGTCGGGAGAGGTTAAATGACTTGCCCAAGGTCTCAGAGCAAGTAATGACAGATCGGGATTTGAATCCAGCCCTTTGGGGTTCCTGGCCAGAGATCTTTACCACTCGGTGAGAGGCCTCCCAGGCCAGCTGGTAGCGCACAGCAATGGAGACCACACGTGTGAGGCGTAGGAGCCGAGTGGTTGCCAGGTTCTCCCCCCTACACTGGGTCTCCTCACTAAGACCTCCACCTACCCGGGACCCGCTGGATTTTGCCAGCAACACCCTGCCCGCATAGGAGGTGATGTGGGTCCTCAGTCGTAAATGACTAAAGGAACCGTGAGAAGTCATTCTTCCCACCAGGTCTGGCCTCTTTTCCCAGTCCACGTGCATGCGGGGTGGATGGCCACCGCAGAAGAGTTAGTGTGCTGCCTAGGAGCGAGAGCTAGGGCGGCCTGGCACAGGGCCCAGAGAGGCGGAGGCTGATGGTCAGCGACGGCTCAAGGGTGGGAGGCAGAGGAGGCTTGGAGATCTCATCCCCAGCCTTGGCACTGCATTCCTGCCCCGATTAATTCCAGCCAGCTTCTGAGGAGCAAAGATAAGATGGGGGTCTCTGAGTTACCTGGTCTGTTCAGCTGCCTGTACCAGCCCAGAGGACAGTTCTGCCCTGGGGCCACAGTCAGGAAGCTAACTTGGGTCTAACCCTTGCAGCTACTGCCAGTTAAGGAAGGCCCTTGGGGCTCTGCCTGGACTCAGTCCAGCGGTTTATCCCAAGTGAACAAGGCAAGGAGTGGAAACGAGTTGCTGGAGGCTTCAGGCCCCAGGATGCTCCCACCCAAGCCCCTCACGCCAAGTGTAAGCAGACGGAGGAGGGCAGGGCTACTGCAACTGTCACAGGGGCCCTCTTGGGGTGGAGCCCTCTAATGAGGTTGAGTTAGGGGGTTCCAAAAACCACACCAAACAGCTTTTACAGATACACACCTGGGTCTAACACTATAAAAATACAGGGAGAGGGTGAAACACTAAATTCCTGGGGGGGGTGAGGAGTGGGGATGGATGGGATGGGGGAGCCAAGGCGACCCAGCTGTAGCTATAAAACCCAACTTTTCAAAAATGAGTGGATAGATATGTTGTCTGAGAGGCAAGGTAGCAGGTGGTAAGGGCAGGGAACACAGAGGTAGATGCCTGAATTCACATCTCTCCTCCAGCACTTGCAAAGTGTGTCTCTCTGTGCTTCGGGTTCCCCATCTGTACAATATCCATATCTCATAGGGATTAAATGAAGTAATATTTGTGTCTGCTAATATTTTTTAAAATTAACGAAGAAGAAAACAAAAGACAAAGGCGAGCATGTTCCTAGACCAAGGCTTTTCAGGAAAGCCGGCTTTTGTGCCAGGCCAGGGCTGCTGGCCCTCGATTTCCTTTGGACTACGGCCAGATTGCTGTTGGGCCAGACTCCTGAGCTCCTGACTAGCCCTCAGTGACCAGAGCCAGGGCAGGGGCGGGGGGAGGCATGGGGGGTGGCACGGGAGGAGCAGAGGAGGGCAGTGGTAGAAGAAGAAACCCTCAAAATGCCGCAGCAGGGTTGGGAGGTGGATCTGGTTTCCAAGGGGTTTGGGGAGGGGACACCCATGTGCAGGGATGCCCTCAGATTCCTCAGTCCAGCCATTCCCATTGTCTCCGAGCCTAGGACACCCTCTAGCCCATCCCTGGACCACACAGAGGAGGGCACCTGGGCCAGAGAAGTCCAACAGTGAGCTCCAAGCTAAGCCAGGACCAGGACCAAAGTTAGAAAGGAGGAATCAACCTATACACAGTTCTTAACTGTCCTTGCATCATGCATCAAACCTGATGTAATCTTTTTTTAAAAATTTAACTTAATTTTTGGCTGCGCTGGGAGGCTTGCGGGATCTTAGTTCCCCAACCAGGGATTGAACCCATGCCCTCGGCAGTGAAAGTGCAGAGTCCTAACCACTGGACCACCAGGGAATTCCCAAACCTGATGTCATCTTAAATGTCATTTATAAACACTTTTCCAGGTAATATTTATTCTGAAAGCCCTGAGGTCCTGCTTTTAACCAAGAAACAACCCTTTTGGCCCCCGATAGCATGTGGTCCAGCCCTGACCCAGGTCCAGAGCTCTGAGGTCACGCCCAGGAGGGGCAGTAAGGGCCAAGTCTTTCCTTGAGGCCAGAGGAATTCAGCTCATAAACTCAACAGGAGTGAGTTCAGCTTTGCAGCCTGCAATGCTCCCAATGAGCTCCACACAATTGAGACCAAAGGGACAGAGCAGAGCCTGGGCTTTGGGGTAAAACAGACCTGAGTCCAAGTCCTGACTCTGACAGGTACTAGCAAGTTCTTAACCTCTCTGAGCCTCAGTTTCCCCATCTGTAAAATGAGAGCGATAATAGTATCTACTTTCTTGGCTTCTTGTAAGGATCTTGCTATTAGGATTAAGTCCCCAGCACAGGTCTGGCACTTGGGAAGTTCTTGACACATGCACTATTACTGTGGCTGTTGTTATTCTTGCAACAGTTTACGAGCACCTACTATGGGTCATGCGCTATGCTGGCCGCTAAGATTCTAGCAGTGAAGAAGACAGATGTGGCCTTGGCCCTGTAGATCCTCTCCAGCCCTTTTGATCCCAACCACCATCCCTTAAACCCCACCTCAACACGGCCATCAACGCTTGTGGCCTCTGCAATCCCAGCTTCATCTGGCCCCACACCCTTTGTTCTATGTTCACCCCCCAGCCCCACCCATGGGGTTGCCCACCACAGCTGGGGGGCTCCCAGGCTGTAGCCTGCTTCAAAGCCTGTCGGCAAGCTCTGGGGTGGCTGCTGCAGCCCGGCGCACACTTGGGGCCGCCCTGCCTGGACCCTGGCTATAGCCGCAGAGACCTCACTGCCGCTGCTGCAGGGCTCTCCACAGGCTGCTTCTCGGCGTCCCCAAGTGCCCACCCACCCCCTGCCTGCCTGGCCACCGGGCCAGCCACAGAGCCATCTGATTTGAATGAAACTTCAAACTTAATGACTTTCATGCTGGTTATTTAAAACGCAATGTAATTTTCTTAAACACCCTATTATTTCCTTTGATAGCTACAAAGCTTCCCCCAATCCCATGAGCATGTTTATTTTTAGGGAAAAGAGTGGTTTTGCAGTTGGTCATAGAGACTATAGGGAAAAGGAGCCTGCAGAAAGTAGGGCAAAGAGTCAACCGTAGCAGCCTGGAGACCCACAGCTGCCTTGCCTTCGTGCTGGGGCAGACTCCACCGACACCACGGGGTCCAGGGCAGGACCCTGCCCTTCTCATACCAGCACATCCACCAGCGGCCCTTCTGTCTACCATCTGACAGTGGCCAAGTCCCCCTTCCTGTGCTTCCCCTCCACAGGGCCCCAGTGTCCTCATCTGTAAGATGGTTCCACTGGCTTCCCACAGACATGCCAGGCAACTATGGTCTGGGGAAGGGGTCCTGCGGCCACCGACATGCTCTCAGCTGCCTCCTCCAGACATTCTGCCCTAGTTAAGGTCTTGAGGCCTGCAGCTTTGACCAGCTGGACGAGATCTGTGCCCAGATAAAGTGGCCTCCGGCAGTGGCTGCCCACACTGGGAGGGTGGGTGGGTGTGGCCCTGCCAGTCGGGGGCCCCCTGGCAAGGGAGGTGGCCTAGTGGTGGGTGTGCGTGCAGAGGTCAGCTGAGCCCCGCCAATGCGGGGTGTCCTCTGGGAATGGCTATTTTTAGATCCCAGGCTTTCATGTGGCCGAATGATGTGCAGTTTACAAAGCATTGGTAATGCGTTTCAGATGGCGGCCCAGCGGACCGGGAGGCTGGGCCTCCTGCCACCAGAGCCAGGTCAGAGTTAGTCAGAATACCCTCAACTGGACTTCTGTCACCTGTCTCTCCCTCCCTACAATTCCTTCTTGCCTGACAGGGAGACTAGGCCTGGAGCAGTCCTTGCAATACCCACCAAAGACCCCCTGAGGCCCACCCGAGCAGCAGGCCTCCCCAGCTGACCCTCGTCTGAACTTCAGAAATCCTCATGTCCGGAGCTCCCCACCCCCGTTTACAGAAGGAAACTGAGACCCAGAGAGGTTAACAGATTTGCTTGAGGTCACACACCCAGGGGAGGAGGTGGCCTTGGTCCCTGGCTTCCTTACCCATCATAGCCCCCTCCCCTCATGGGCAAATTGGGCTTCCTGGGAGGGGTGACCGGCCAGCCCTGGCTAGGCCACCCAGACACGGTGGGCTGGGGCAGCTGTAACCATGCACCCCCAGAACGCACTGTTCCCTGGGGCCTGCCCATCCACGCCTGCAGCCTCAGCCGCACACTCGCCATCAGCTGAAAGCAGAGAGTGTGGAGCCCAGACACCTCTCCGGTTCGTGGAGAGAGAGAGAGATGGCTGTTTTAACGGGAGGGGTAAAGGGGTTGGCAAAGCATCTGCTTCCTCTGATCTCCAAGGAGCTTTGGCTGTGGAGCTGGCTGTGACATGAAGGCTGTGTGTCACCATCTCCCTCTGGGCTCTAAAGCCGTATCTGCTAGCACAGCCCAGGCAGGCAGGCAGGCAGGCTCCATGGGTGGGACAGGCTACATGGCTGCCTCCCCACAAGAGAGGGCCAAACTCACCAAACTACTACCTTGGGCCAGGGACCCTATCCAGCAGGGGACAGTCCCTCTACCCACCAGGGGACTGAGCCAACGGGAGCCCCATGTTCTGCAGGACCAGAAGGGGCCAAACCCTCTGACCAGGACAAACCCTCCCGGGCTGCAGCTCAGAGACTACACATGCCAAGGCTGATGTGGGCCACACCTCTTTAAGGGAGGGAGGCGGCACCCACGTCCAAACCCCAAGCATCAAAGGTCTGCGAGCTGAGACAGCAAACTGCCTGAAGGAAGAAGCTAACAATGTCCTGGGGTCTCAGAGACCCTCCATTGACTCCTGGGGCCTTGGAGTCCTGCTAGAGACAGTGCTGAGGAGACGTGTTCTCCACACCCTGGCTAAAGCACCAATGGGCTGCACACCCTGACCTCTGGGGTTCAGCTCCCCTCAGGAAACAGCGGACAAGACCCTGGACTCATGACCCTGGAGTGAGACTGAGAGTCAAAAGAAATAACACAAAACTTCCACCTCTGAGGCCCTCCTGCCTTGCATGTGCCAGTCCGCTCGGGTCTGCCCTGCCCAAAGCCCACCCCTCCCTTGCATCCCAGCACCCACCTGCCCCAGCTGCCGGCTCTGCCCGCCTCACCCTCTATGTTCAACCCAAACCATCTCCCGTGGGCACCACACTGCCCTTCATGCTGCCAACACACTGCAGGTACCCACCAGCCACTCCTGGGCTCTGGAACCAGCACCCCCGGGTATTAAGGTCACGTGCTGGGGCCTTCAGTGCTGGCCCTTCTCCAGCCTCACAGACCCTGGGCTTCGGGTGGCTCTTCCAATGACCAAGAACATACTAATTTCTGCCTCTCCTCCTCTGCTTGAGCTGTGCCCCCGACCTCGAGCATTCTCCCACTCTCACCTTCGCAGGTTCTGGGCCAGCCAGAACTCTCCCCTGTCAGGAAGCCTTCCTGGCTGCCCCCACTGGCCTCCCTCCCTCCTCAGTGCCCTTTATCCAACACGGCCGACTCTGAGCCCCAAGGAGAGTCTCTTTGCCTTGCCAGAGCTGAGCTCTGCGGGGTGGGGCAGAGGCAGCCGTCCCCTCTGAGCTGAGCCCAGGCCAAGTGGGGCTCAGTAAATACCGGTTAAGAGTCTGGATCAGGATTCTAGGTACAGCTGGCACTATGTCGTCCAGCAGCTGAGGGCCCGAGGGCTGGCTGGGCCGGACAGCTGTCCTCTTTGCTCTGCCCCAGGGGAACTGGCTGCTGAGCTGAGGACGGAGAGCGTCAGGGGCTTCAGTCCAGCCGCACCTTCAGGAGCACTGCACCTACTGGCCCGGCGTCCTTTACAAGGGCCATTCCCACACAGTGTTAACAATCCCTCCCACAGTGGCTTCCACTCATGAGGCACCTACTATGTGCCGGGAACTCCACATCCACTATCTCGCTCCATTCCACAGTAACCCAAGGAGGTAGGAACCTTCACTATCCTCATGTTTAGATGAGAAAGCTAAGGCCCACAGGAGTTAACTTACCCAAGGCCACTCAGTCAAGGAGTGGAAGATATGGTATTGGAGGGCGGAGCTTCCCGACTCAGGCCTTCCCCCTTCACTCCTCTAAGGGGCCTTGGATAAGTCCCTTCCCTGACCTGGCCTTACTGTCCCCACCTGCAGAGGAGGGCTGTTACCCAAGGATCTGTGCACTGTACCGTTTGGGGAGGGGGAGCCCTGTGACCTGATAAAACACCTGTTTCCTCCAACAGAGTCTTGTTTGTACACAGTGGCAGGAAGCAGCCAGTCACAAGGTATGAGGGAGTGTGACTGTATGGCTTCGGAACCGCAGCTGCCCGAGGAGGCTCAGAGGGAGGCTGCGGCTCCCCTCGTCCCCTCCATGTGGCTCTGTGCCCACCCTGATCCAGCCTGACCTCAGCAGTTATGCGACTTGAAACCAGTGCCCCTGCAGCCCATTCTTGCAGCTCCGCTAAACCTCCCTTCATGCAGGAACGGGGGTTGGGTGTGATCTTAGGAGACCCAGGAGGGCATGGTCTGCCAACTGGCCATGAGAGGGGACCACCAAGGCCCCCCCTTTTCAACTCCACTCACGCCTAAGTCTTGGAGCACTTGGGGAAGTAGGCAGAACTGGTATGGATATCCCTGTTTGCGGGCTATGGAAGCTGGCTCGTGAAACCCTGCTGGGGCCGGGGGAGAATACCTGGGTCCTGGTGACCAACTCAGGGCTCTCTGTCAGCCCCTCCACCCTGCTAAGCTGGAGGAGTGGATGGCAGCCCTAAAACAGCAGCCCCTGGTGACAGGGTGGGGCAGGGGTCTGCAGGATAGGCCTCCTTCAGGGTGCTTTCCTGGCCCTGAAATGCATCAGGGAAGCCCCGAAAACGAAGTTTCACCTTGGGAGCAGCTGGCGGTGAGGGGGTTGCTGCAGATTTTCCAAATACCACACAGCCTTCCAAGTCAGGAAGGAATGCAAGTCAAAGTTACTTTTAAGTCTCACTGCCCACCACGAACCTATAAAATGAACAACAAAAAAGGGGAAACTCCACGTCAGCTATGCTTGGGCACCGCAAGGAACCCTCGGTGAACTGGGGCCTTGATTCTTCCTACCTCTTGAACCCACAATTCTCTTTGAACATTATGCTCCAGGAAAATAATCAAAACGGAAACCAAGCAGTGATTTGTATAGAGCATCATTCCCACTGGTAAAGAAGGCAAGCTGCGAGCAAACTAGAAGCCACACGAGGGAGAGATGAATAATAAACATGAGGGAAAACAAGCAAAGAAGCTGTGCACGGGCACTGCCTGGGGGCCTGCACACCAGGGAAGCGTCGGAGCAAGACACAGGGGTGTTGCACACGGGGCACCATGTGAGAAAAGCTCTGGGAGTGGCTCAGAGGCTAATGGCCATGAAGGTCTTTTCCCTTTTTTTTCTTACAAAATAGCTTAAGCCCCTAACATCTTGTGTAAAGGGCTTCTATATGGCTGGGGAAGGGGAGCCTCTTTCCGCAAAATCTCTGGGCGGTGGGAGAGGATTCTCAGGATGGAATGAGTGGCTATGGCTCCCAGTCTGGCCCCAGGAATAACACTTTTCCTCCCAAGAATGCCTGGGTGAGGCAGGCGTTGAGGAGGGGGCCTGTACACCTGAGGGCTGGTCCCCAGGGTTCAAACCCCCAAACCCCGTGGCCCAAAGTGGAGATATAGTCCTCCAGACAGAAGTGCACATGGAGCCTACCACTGAGCCACCCCTGGTCCCAGAGGAGCCAGGACAGCAAGGGAGAGGGATCAATTGTGGCCAAACCCCGACCCCCAAGCCCAGGCCACGCTGGCACCTTCCTGGGCACGTCCCTGGTACTGCTGCCTCCAGTCCTCAGTCCAACTCTGGGAGGAGGGCTTGCCACTCCCATTGTGCAGATGAGGAAACTAAGGCTCAGACATACTTCTGACACATGGGCTGTCTCTGGACTAAGCATGGCAAGTGCATCATAAACCAGTGCCAACCACCTTGGCCTGAAGAGCTGCTGGGGTGGGCAAGGCAGCCGAGGCCCGGTGGGGGATGATGGAAGGCCCCACTTGGGTGGTCAGAGCAAGTCTCTCTGAGGAGGTGACATCTGAATAAGCCCTGAGTGAGGAATGAGAAGTGGCAGCTAGGTGAAGAGCTAGAGAAGAGAATGCCGAACTGTGGGAACGAGCGCAAAGGTCTTGAGATGGAAAGAACTTGGTGGTTGTAAAACCTATCAGGCCACTGAGGTGGCTGCTCTTTAGGGAGACAGGAAGAGTATGGTGCAGACGAGGAGGGGCGGTCAGCAGGGGCTGGCCACCCAGGCCTTCAGGCCGTGGTGAGTGGCTTAGATTTTACTTCAAGAGCAATGGGAGCCTCTACAGGGCTTCATCAGGCGAGAGGTGGGATCTGACTTATGTTTGGCTGCTCTGTGGATCCTGGATTGAGGGTTAGGGTAGGGTTGTGGGGAGGGACCCAGGTCCTGCAGGGACCCTAGTGGAGGCTGCCTTCCTGGGGGAGGGATGGTGATGGTTGGGGCTTGGAGGTAGCGAATGAAGTAGAGACGTGGAAGATTTGGGATGTCTGGAGGGAGCCCAGATGCCTGCCAGCCCCCTATTTGTCTTCATCTGGCAGACAACTCTACTCCTTCAGGAAGCTGCTCAGCAGACCCTCCTCACAGCCTAGGCAGGGGCCAGGTCTTCCCAGGACACGCCAGCAGGACCTTTTGTGACAGTACTCCTCTGGCCAGGGATTCAGGTCTATTCATCTGTCTCCTCCACTCAGTTGGGCACTCCAGGGGCAAAGGCTGGTTCTGCTCTGTCTGGTGGCCAGCCTGGTGCCAAACTCTCTCCTAACAGGCTTCATCCCAACCAGGGCCGGTGACCAACCATCACTACCCCTCCTCCGTGAGGCCCCACTGCTCACCCTCTGAGGGGTGTGGAGGGTTGGGTGGGTGCATCTCTGCAGAGCCCCCCCGGACCGGCTAGCCACCCGTCAGCAGCACTTCCTTCCTCTGCTCAAGTCTTGCTCATACCCTCACCTCCTGCTCCCCCAGGGCTCGCTCCCCTCATCTGTACCTCAGACCTTGGAGTCAGAGAACATGAGCCCGATGGCCAGAAGCCCACTGCTTCAAGTGGGCTCCTTCACGTCAGATGTCTCTGGGCATGCCCAGACACCAGGACGGCACAGGGAAACAGCCCCAAGTCCCTGCAGAGCCAAAAGGCTCAGCTCAGCTATTTATTTTTTAAATTGAGATGTAATTCACATACCTTGAAATTGACCATTTTAAAGTATACAATTCAGCAGCTTTTAAAATATTCACAAGATTGTGCAACCGTCACCACTATCTAATTCCAGAACATATTCATCACCCAAGAAAAGAAACCCCGTACCCATGAGCAGTCACTCCCCATTCTCTTCCCTCAGCCCTCGGCAACCACTCCTCTGCTTTCTGTCTCTATGGATTTGCCTATTCTGGGCGTTTCAACTAAATGGCAAAAGGCTCAGCAGCCTTCCAGGCCACAGATACCAAGCAGAGCCCATAGAAGGGGTCAGAAGAGTGACATGGCCTCATATCCTTTTTGAGATGGGGATTTGCACCAAACTGTCAGTTCTGCACTAAGACTCTGAGTTTCCCTAAGGAGTGATGCCTTACTCATCCCAGAAATCCCTCAAAGTCTGGCGCAGGACCAGTCATTGCCCCTCCCCACCTCAATCCCAGAGCGGAGCAAACAAAACAAAACAATAGTGGCTACTGGTCTAGGCCAGTAACTGTCTGCAAGCCTACATTAGATGCCTCAAAGACATCAGCTATGAAATTAACTTTGACCTAATTTCCACTTCCAAAAACAGACTTTGCAAGAAACCAAGTACCAAAAAGAAGGAACCTTTTGGGAAAAAAATCCCTCTGCCCCCCGGCAGTTGTCTGTGAGGTGGTCATTTGGCCCATTGCTCCTGACAACGTTCAAGTCTGCCTGCTTTAAGGTGTCCAGTGTAGCAGCCGCGTGGGTATTCCACCTACACAAGGGCAGATGAGGTCCCTGGCATGGGTTTTCCCCACTGTCAGGGGAGGTCAAGCGTTCGGCCCTGAGCTCCCCCGCACAACTGTTGACCACTTGGATTCTCTCAGAGAGTGCAAAGAGCAAGAGGGGCCAAGTTCTAAGGCTCACGGGGAGAGGCTGGCCAGTGTGTCATCTGTCCCCTGAAGAGGGGCTCAGGAAAGCAGAGCTTTGGAAAAAAACTTCCAAAGGTGATTTGGAAGGGACTCCTAACCCATCGTAAGAGTTTCTTTTCTCATTCCAGACACATGAACCTTGGATCACATGATAAATGTGCTCCCAAAACATGGGGTCAGTTAATTTTGCTTTTTAAATCCTCACCATATTTTATATGTCCACACAACTCTGAGTAACACAAAGAACTACTACTCTTATTTGCTATTTGGTTTTAAGTATCAGAGTTGCTTAAAGGAGGCTCCCCTATATTCACGTACATCTTCCTCACCCAGCATCTCCCTACCTTAGGCCCTTGCCTCTGTCCTTGTCCCCAGCCCCACGGAGCAGCCGATGCCAGGGCACAGAAAGTCAGCTCCAGAGCCTGCCCTCCTCCTGTGTTCCCATAAGCCAGGCTGCGGGAGACTATAGCTGTGTGGGGAGGAGGACAAAGGGATCTGCCCCTATAAGAGAGGGTGCGACGCATAGAAATGCATCTGCTGTACTTTGAGAAAGAGCCCAAAGTTGAAAAAATGAATGATCCAGGCCAGGGGAGTGATGGTGTGCCTGCCCTAGCTCCTACTCCCCCACAATCCTGACTGCTAGAGGCAGCCATCCATCTGCCTACACTTTGACCAGCGTAAGCTAAAGGACACCAAATGGTCCCATCACCACACCCTTACGAAGAACGAGGCACTCCCACTCTGGGCACTCTCCTACCACTTGCCCAGGCTGTGAAAGAAACTCAGAAACACCGCCTTTTCCCTGCCCCTCTGTGTAATCATAAGATGCTGGAGGGAATCTGCCTGCTAGGTCTGCTTTGGGTCCTAGGCCTTTTGTTTAGTCATGATTATCAGGGACGCCAGCCCCCTGTCAGCAGCTCACGTGCCTGTGGTTTGGCAGTGGTGGGTCATGTCCCACCACTTGGCCCCAAATCTAAGGGTTTACACCTTGTAGGGGGCCCCCAAAGCATCCTTCAGTATCAGCTCATGGAGGGTAGAGGTCTCTGGGGAGAGATGCTGCATCAGGTGGCAAGGTCAGAAGGTGAGCCCCTTGCCCCACAGACTTGGAAGGAAGCGAGTACCTCACAGATGGAGCCACCCCAGAGCAGAAAGCCAGACAGACCACTCAACCAACATGTTCCTTCACAGATGAAGGAATGGGGGTCCAAAGGGCAAGGAGCTTACTTCTAGTCAGCTGCCTACCACCAGGTTTTCCATCCTGGGTTTCTGGAGAGAAGGCTCAATCTACTTTCTCATGTCCCACCAGCTTCAGCATGAAACAGCTTTCAGAACCAACCCTCCTCACTCCTGATCTGACACAGCCTGGCAGTCACTCTCCGCCCTCTGGGTGACCCCCACCACTAGCCATGTGAGCCTCCTACTGCTGGCCTGACCTGCCCTGGGTCTATCTGCACCCAACACCCACCCACCACAAACCCCAAACCCTTACATGAACTCTAGAAGCTCTACTCTCACCCCTGACTTCGGCCAGCTGAGCACACTCGGCAACACTAATCTGAATTTTTCGTAAGTGCAGCTTTACTGCTGCTCCACAGCACTCAGAAGAGGCTCTTCACACCTTAGGTCATCTGCACCAGCGGGCAAAAAGCATGGTTTGTAATGATCATGGAATCTTCTCAAAGCACTGGGGACTTAAATTTAATTTGCAAATTCATTAAACAGGCCGCTTACTGACACTACTGATTTGAAACACCTTTGCAAACCCTTCCTGGTGCATTTGAGACCAAGCCAGCTTCATAAAAACCCACTTTCCACACATCGTGTTCGGGTTGTTTCTCTGGTAAGGCCACATTCATGCCAATAAGGACAGAGCGAGTAGAGCATGTTTCTCCTGTACAACCAGGAGACCTGAAGCAGACCAGCTTTTCTGCCCGTTCCTCCGAACACTGAGGATTGGGGCTTAGTGGGAGAAGGCTAACAGCCAAGCTCACAACTCTGAGCACACCACATGCACCACCGTCAGGAGGGGTGGGTGGTCTCAGCTTAACGGTTCTCCAAGCCGACTCCATCCCAGCACCACCTAGCACCAGGACAGGGCCCACGCCTGCTCGTGAGCAAGCTGGAAGACAAAAGCCAACCGCTGGAGGCAGGTGGGGTGCCTAGGGCAGCCCTCCTTACTTCAAGAAAGTTCTCCTGGTTCAGATCCCGCTGGGTGTGGATGGGGAAAGAGACAAGAACAGAGTTCTGTATCCATTTTGTTCTAGGCAAAAGTCACTTCTTGCCCATGCCTCACATACCTGATCAGGAAGGTAGCAGGCACAAGGCGGGCTGGGCTGCTGGGGCCACTTACCAGCGAGGGCTGCGGCTGGGGGTGCTGCCCTGCTCCCGAGGGGGGTGGGTAGTGCATGAGCAGATTGAAGGCGGAGTAGACGGTGTCTTTGTACATGCCGCTGGCGCACTCCGGGGTCTTCAGGCCTGGAAAAACCACAGCTGGTCAGAAGCGCCAGCCCGGGCGTCTCGGGCTGAAGGCTGTCTGCTCGCTCGAGAGAAAATCGGAATTGCCAAGGGGTCCCCTTCAAGTTCGTGACTTGAAGGGCCGGGGGTGCCCGCAGTGCCAAGTTTCGACGAAGGACCCCGAGTTCGGGCCTCCCTTTCTCGGCCCCCACTCCGCCCTCCCGCCAAGGAACCTTGGCCAACGTTTTCTCAAGTCGGGGGATTAGTCAGTCACCTGGGCAGGAGGGGAGGCGGAGATGGCGAGGGTCTGTTTACTCCTATAAAGGTCAGGGCACCGGAAGTGACTCGAGCCCGGCGGCGCCCGGGAAACCCGCCCCCCACTCCCCCACCTCCTCGGTTTTACCGCCTCCTCGAGCTGCAGTTGGGGGGAGGCACCCCATCGGCTCCCTCCCGTCCTCAAAGGCCCCGCTCTCCCACCGAGGCCGGGCCTTAGCGGGAGGAGTGGAGCCAGGCCGGCAGAAACTCACCGTCTTCCAGAGACTCTGGAAGTTTGTCGGGGAAAAGTCTCTGCGAAGTGTGTTCCCGCCCGAGAGCCTGCGGGGAGATCCAGAGGGGCCTTGAGAGGACTGGGAAAGCTGGGGGCTCGGGGCCCGGGGCAGGAGGGGTCTGAGGGATGCGGACCCCCGAGGGCCGCGGGAGGGAGGGGCGGGGTAGCGCGAGCCGAGCGCCGGGGCCGGCGGAGCGTGGCGGCTGCGGGGGAGAAGCGGGGCGCGGGCCGGCGCTCACCTCGGCCCCGACCTCGGCCTCGCCGCGGGCACCGGCGCCCGCCCCCGGGACCCCCGCGTCGCCGGCCGCGCCCTCGGACTCATTGACGAGCGACGACTTGAGCTCGGCCAGGTCGCGCTCGGGGCCCGCGGCGCTGTCGCGGCTCTTGTCGTCCTGCTCCTCGCCCTCGTCCTGGAAGGCCAGCAGCTCGTCGGGCGCGCCGAGGTCGTCGCCGCCGCCTGCACCGCCCCCGCCCGAGTCCAGCTGAGGCATGGTGCGCTCCTCCCTCGGGGGCGCGGGGCGCCGGGGGTGCGGGGCGCGGAGCCGGCCCGGGAGGCAGCGAGCCCGGAGTCCGGACCTCCGAGCCCGGAGCGCGGCGGGCGGAGCGCGGGCTGACTCCGCCTGGGCGGGCTGCGGGCGCGGGGCGCGGACGCAGGGCTGAGAGGCTCGGGGAGCTGGCGGGTCCGAACATCAAAGGCGCCGCCGGCTGAGTGCCGGGGGCGGGGCGGGGACGCCGGGGGCGGGCCCTGTCGATGGGCGGAGCCATATCGCCCCGCCCCTCCTCTCCCGGGAGAGGCCGGGACGTGCCCAGTGGGTAGAGACTTAAAGGGCTCGCTCTCCCAGGCATAACCTGAGTGAGGCGTCGGAGGAGCCTGAAAAGCATCACACTTCTCCTGAAATGCGGGGACTCTAAAGGAGATTCTTGACCTTGATTCCTCACCTACAACAAGGGAGTCCCTTCCTGCGCCCAGGTTTCTCCGCCAGCTGCGGAGGGCACGGAGTTTGTGGGTGCCTTGGAACGGGAGCCAAGGTGTGAGCAGAGTCTGTGCCCCGGGCCCAGTATGTCCTGGGCTTGGAACTGGGGGCTTCCTAGAGCTCGGGGGCTGCTCGAGGCTGTGCTCGAACACCGGGACGGCAGAGTTACGACTCCTCAAAACTCCATTCTCTGAAGCATGTTGCAGCCTTCTGCCAATCTGGGCCCTCCTTCCAGGTCGCCCGCACACAGTGCTAACGCAAGCATATACCCCTCACACATTTATTGAGTGCCTGTTGTATGAGGGACTCATACATTACACATATGTGATGGGCCTCTCAGCCATGTGGCGGCTCCGAGGCGCGAACACAGCCAAGAGGGCAGGGAGGAAATATCCCGCCAGACCCCATTCCAATCCTCCAGCCCCACCCCCCAATCCCACCCCCAACACCTCGCTCAACTGAGTTCCCTGCCTGGAACCTGCGGCCGGGGGAGGGGAGACTGTGGGCAGCTACGTGGGCCACGGGATTCTGACGAGGGGTCAATGGTCCCAGCAACTTAACCGGGAAGTCGCATTCCCGCAGAGCCTATTGACTCTGAGCCTGGCGCAGGCGGACCCTCGCAAGATCTAGGTTGCAGGGTCTGTAGCCGGAGGAGGGCGGGAACGTGAGACACCTTCCATCGCATCTACCAGGCACCTTGTGTCATGTCCACGCGGGCCTCCTCAGCACACTTGACCTCAGCTCAGCCACTGCATCTAGGAAAGACACCGGCCCTTTTGGATCGCGGTGCAGTAAATCCAGCAGGTTTCGGTGCTGGATTCAGTGTAGACGTTCCCACGTCTCCCGAAAGCAACTGGTGCAGAAGGTATTTAGGAGGCGAGAGCGTCTTGGACGCGTGTCCGGTTCAGAGTCCCACAGGAGTCCTGTAGCGGCTCAAAGCCTGGCCGGAAGAGGGCCGCGCCGCCCCTGCGGGTCCAGGCCCAGCCGGGCTGGCTGCGGATCAAAGAGCCACGGCCGCCCTTCTCTGCGTTCAGATCCTATCTGCACCCGCCCAGCGGGGTGCCTCGGCCCCCCCACCTCAGGGCTAGAGTGCCCAATTTTCCTCCCTTCCCGGTGCTGGAGGGGCGAGGCGGGGTGGGGGTGGGGGTCGGGGGGAGGGGGTTGGGCACTGGTGCTCAGCTTGGTGACGGAGTTGTGGGAAGACCCTGCCCGTTAGGTCTCCCCTGGCTCCTTTCCTGGCTGTGAGCTTGCTGCTCAGTCTCACTCATCCCCTCTAGAGTGTGTGTTGGGGGGGAGGGTTGTTCCAGCCTGACTTGGCCCAGTTGAGAAGGGAGAGGGTACAGGAGGAGGGGCCCACAGCTTCCCCCCATCCCCTGCCCCTGAGGTTGCAGGGTCTGGTTTTGGATTGAGCGTCCTCTGGGAAGTTGAATGGGAATACAAATCTGCCTAATCCAAAGGCTTTGGAGGTCCTCCTCTGTTTGCGGGTGACCCCAGCTTAGCAGGAGCCTCCTTCCTCCAGGAGAAGGTCCGAAGACCCATGCCGTCACAGTGGACATAGGCCAGTGGGGATTGAAGTTTTCTCCGTGGAGAAAGGAGAGAAGTCAGGGCAACAGTGAAGTGGTTGGTTTGTTTTTCTCAATAAGGCTAAATTTTTTTCAGCTTAAAGTATTAGCCTTTAATCAGAGATTATGAACTTTCTGTTCTATTGGGATGAAAACAGCCTTTCTTTACTAAAATCATAGTAAGAATTGATTTTTTAAATATTCTTATTTGGCAAAAGAAAAACTTGGCCACTCTCTGTTCTCTCTGCCACCCCAAATTTCTTTGGATATTGTATAGGGCTGTGAAATCCTAAGGTCTGGGATCTGCTGCCCTATGGGGTCATGGCCCCAACCTCTTGCCCTGCTGGGTGGAACCGGGGGAGGGGGTGGGTGAGTAGGGAGAACAGAGGGGTGAGGTGGGGTAAGGTTGGGAGAGAGAAGCTGAGGCTCAGACATCCCCAGCCACACTGAAATCAGCCTGAAGGCTTGCTGAGGGAGCCTCTACCCTATACCTGGACTCAGGCTGTGGAGAAGGGAGGGGCTGAAATGAGGACCTGCCCTCCAGGAGGCATTGACTGTTTGAGAAGCTCAGAAATTACTAGAGCCGAGTTTGTTACTGTATTAATCTGTACAGATGATGGGCAGAAGGAGCTCAGATATGGGGAGATCTTTGTGGCTGGAACGGTCAGGCTGGTTTCCTGAAGGAGGCGGATTTCGTCTGGGCCTGGAAGGCTCTGTAGTGCTTGGAGAGATAGAGAGGAAAAGGTATTCAGGCTTGTCCCCATAAGATATATACCCACCTCTGCAGCAGCCCCTCGTCTGGTCAGCACTGAATCCATCATCCACACAGTGACTTCATATTACTGAGTGATTACTATGTGCCGGGCATCATGGCAAGAGTTTCACACACATTATCTCATTTATTCACCATATACCAATCCTATGACATGGGGACTATTATCCCCATTTATGAATGAGGAAACTAAAAAGCTCAGAGAGGTTGAATAAGTCATTGCAGGTCTCACAGCTTAGAAGTGAGGGTATTAGTATTCCGAACCCTGGCAGTCTGACTCCTGAGCTACCCTAACCACCACACTCTAGTGTGGTGACTTCTAAAATTCCAGAGGGTGTCCTTATCTGCCTTGTGATCTTTGCAGACAAATGCTGATGAATGAGCTGTCACTAATAGAATCCCAGCTTTCTGGGTGGCTCACGTTGCATACAGGGGCCACCAGGAGGATTGGGGAAAGTTCCTGGCTGGTCTGAATAGGGTGGCTCAAGCCCTTTGCTGGTTGAGAGGGCCCAGAGCATCTGCCTTGAGCCAGACAGACCTCAGCCTGTACCATCTCTCCCTTGGGCTCGCCCTAGACTGCTTGCTCTGGGCGCTGACTCAGATCCCAAACAGAGATGATAGGCCCTGGGGTTCCTCTGTGGGGTGGTGAGTGGGATCTGCTGTGGCTGCCCCTCCTGGAGGTGACCAGGGAGTTTGGGGACCAGGGCCAACTGCAGGGAGGCCCCAGAATCTTCTGGACTCACGCAGCCCAGGCTTCATTTTCACACAAATGAACCAGGTGGATCGCGCTGTCATCAGATGCTGAACGCAGGACAAAATCAGAGCTCTTAAGGGTTGAGGGATGGAACAAGAGAGCTCTAGGTTTGGATTTATACAGACCTGGTTTCCATCCCTGCCCTGTCATTTATTAGCTGGGGGACCGCAGATAAATCACCGACCCTCTCTGAGCCTCAGCTTCCTCAGGGGTAAAATGGGTGTCACCCCAGAGCCTGCCTCGCACTGTGGGAGCAAGGCTGAGATGACTCATGTATCCTAGGAAAGAGCTTAGCACAACACCCAGCACATTCCAAGCACTCTAATAAATGGGTGCTCTTGAGCTAGATATTTTTCAGAAGTTGTTAGGCTAATTGGCTCTTCATGTAATGTCATGTAAATCATCTAAATGTTCTCATGGCCTGAGCTCACTTAATCACAACTAAGGCTGAAAATATACATTTCCTTTCCTTTTCTTTCAAGTTCCTTTAACATGAAAGGCCCGCATGAACTCTCTGACCTTTTCTAACAGGGAGACCCTTGAAATGTGGTGTTTCCAGAAAACAGCTCAAAGGAGCCCCAGATGGATTTGGTAAATTACAACAGGGAGAGAGGTTCAGAGTGGGTCTCTTCCCGCCCGCCAGCCGCCTGGCATCCTGTCAGGGCTTGCTGAACGCTGCCTGGAGGCTGGGCTGCTGGCTCCAGGCAGGAACACTTCCCATGGAGCTTTCTCTCTCGAGGCAAAGCCTGGTCACACGTCCTAGAGTCAGACTGGTTTGTTACTAGAAACACAGTTTGCTCTCTGAAAACTCTGTGTAGTTTCACTGCACGTCTGTGCATGTGTGTCTGTGTGTGTACATGTGGGAGGTTGTGGCCTGCAGAATCGCAAAGACACACAATTGCTGGGATGTGACTGCTCTGGCAGCTGCCTTTAAAATAAAGCAAGAGTGGTTAAGACTCCGCCTGCCAATGCAGGGGACACGGGTTCGAGCCCTGGCCCGGGAAGATCCCACATGCCGTGGAGAAACAAAGCCCGTGCACCACAACTACTGAGCCTGTGCTCTAGAGCCTGCGAGCCACAACTACTGAGCCCACATGCCACAACTACTGAGCCCGTGAGCCACAACTACTGAAGCCTGCGCGCCTAGAGCCCGTGCTCCACAACAAGAGAAGCCACTGCAAGGAGAAGCCCGCGCACCGCAACGAAGAGTAGCCCCCACTCACTGCAACTAGAGAAAGCCCGCAGGCGGCAACAAAGACCCAGTGCAGCCAAAAATATATATATAAACGAATAAATTTAAAAAATAAATAAATAAAATGAAGCAACAGGGTTTGGGGTCATTTTTTCCATCTTTATAATCTTCTGTGTTTCTCCCCCAGACCCCCTCCCCCGCAATTATTGCACTAACCGAGAATTACTCTTTTTTTTAAAATATAAATTTATTTATTTATTTTTGGCTGCATTGGGTTTTCGTTGCCGCGCACTGGCTTTCTCTGGTTGCAGCGAGCGGGGGCTACTCTTCGTTGTGGTGTGCAGGCTCCTCATGGCGGTGGCTTCTCTTGTTGTGGAGCACGGGCTCTCGGCGCACAGGCTTCAGTAGTTGTGGCACACGGGCTTAGATGCTCCGCGGCATGTGGGATCTTCCCATACCAGGGCTCGAACCTGTATCCCCTGCATTGGCAGGCGGATTCTTAACCACTGCGTCACCAGGGAAGCCCGAGAATTACTCTTAAAATATAGTTAATAATGAAGCTCGATGTTAGCTTTTCCTGATGAAAACCCAAGGAAGTTTGGCCAAATTGGCTTGAGGGGTCGGAGTGGTGGTGAGATTATAAAGAGAGCTGCCCCACAGGTTCAGAGGGCTCCTTATGACAGTTTCCCGGGGCTAATTTCCCACATGGGACCAGCTATTGTTCCCGGTGAATGGGGCTGGGATTTGCTCACCCAGAGTAATAAAGAGTCCTGGGTTTCCACAGGAAGGGGTCTGGAGTCAGAGGCACCAAGGTGTCAGCAGCAAAGGCAAGCTGGGAGTGGCTGCTGCGTGCCAAGCACTGTGCAGCCAGGGCGCACTGGTCTCCCCGGAGCTCAGTAGTGGGAGGCTGTGTCCCGTACCCAGCTCCACCACTGGCCTGCTGGGTGAACTGCCTTCTCCGGGCCCAGTGCCCCTTACCTAGTTTCAGGGATGCAGTGAGGAGCCTGTGGCGATGAGTCCAGAGGTGAGAGACAAGAGGAACCCCAAATGCAACAGGAAGTGGGGGACACTGAGGCCCAGTGTCCATGTGAGAGTCGCTGGCAGTTTCACGGAAGAGTGTGCCCTGTTCGCTCCTGTTTGGGGTGTGGGAACGGCCCGGGACACGTGGACGTATGAACGTCTTACCAGGAAAGTACCATTCGATGTCTCTTTGAAACAGGGCCGTCAGGGCTTTGCTGCTTATCACTAGGGTCTGACACAGAGCTGGCGAACTGCAGTGCTCAGACATTTTTGGATGGATGACTTACTTGATGGGTGGATGGATGAGTAGGTGGATAGATGGATGGGTGACTCATTCACAGCAGTGACCACTTAGAATTCAGGGAGAAAGTAGCAAGCCCAGTACCCGCTTTCTAGGAACTTGCCGTCTTGTGGGGGACATCAGGCCAATAGAGTTCCCAGGAGCCAGGGGTTTGGAAACATGGCTGTTGTACGCATGTCATGGTAGACACGGAGGGCTTCCGGAGGATGAAAATCAGCCTAGGAGGCAAGTAGAATTTAGGAGGTGGGGCAGTAGCCCACACTCTGGGTTGTGATGCACTTTGACCCCATAGGGTCTCTGGGGCCTAGGTGAGCCAGGATCCTGGGGGAGAGTTTGGCTATCTGTTGAGCCTTGCCCAGAATGGCACACCTTCATGCCCCAGTTCCTACAGTCCCCTCAGCCCCCCACCAACTGGGACAATTTCTCCCAAGTACTACCTCCCCAGACACCAGCCCTCCCTGTTTACCTCCTCTCCCAGGACAGACTACTTCCTGGGTGCGTCATCCACCATCTTGCACTGGGCTTCAAGGCCTTCTGGCTCAGTGCCCCAAGTAGAGTGCCCCCTCTTTTCTAGCAGCTGGGCGGGGGGAGGAGCAACAGGACATGGGAGGTAGGGAGGATTAAAGGGGACCTGGGCCAGACCCTGGAGTCACTGCCAGTCCCAATGTACACGGCCAGTAAAGATTCTGAGAAGTCCTGCACCAGGAAAGTCCTGTCTAGCCTTCTTTGGTTAAGTGCCTTCCAAACTTATCTGACCGTAAAACTATTCTTCCATGTATGATTTTCCAAAGAACGTGGCTCCCCTGAAAGTCTTTTGGGAAATGCTGGTATCCCTGGTTTCAGGAGGCAGAGATGGGCACTCCTTATCCAGAACATATTCCAATTTGTGTCCCTGATATGGAGGAAATTAGCAACATTTGCACCCCAAACTGGTCTTTACACCTCTAACCAGGCTTCACTCTAGGCCTACTGGAGTCTCGGCTTCTTGGAATCGCGGAACCTTCATCTGTGCCATTGCTGAGTGCTAATATGGACCAAGCATACTGTGGCGCTTAATAAATGCCTGCTGCCCATGGGATGGGGCTGTTGGGCAAAGGTCCAACCCACCTCAGTTCCTCAAACTCCCAGGGGCTATTCCCATTGGTTTGTTAGCTGGGAATTCTGCAGTGTCCGAGATGTCTTGCTTTTTCAAGGCTCATCTCTGGTCTCTCCCTTATCCAGGAAGCCTTCCCACTTACTTGGGTCTACAGGGATCTCTCTCCCTTCCAGACTCCCATTGCCTTTAGAATTGGAACCCCTCAACTGCTCCTGAGCTGTTCAGTCTTTGTTTCCTGTGAGTGAGTCTCCTGTCCCTTGACTGCTGTCTGTGTTGTCTGGTGGTCAAGAGAGGGGCTTAGAGCTCACAGCCTGTGTGTGAACTAGGCCTTCTGCAATTACTCATTGTGGGTGGGACCTTGGGCGAGTCCCCTCTTTCTCGGAGCCTTCGGTTCCTCATCTGTTAAGTGGGCGCAATGATAGTATTGTCTCAAAAGCTGGGAAGATGCGATGAGTTCCTACTTATAAAGTACTTTGCAGTGTCACGTGTGGAGTAGGTTCTTGCTAAGTAGCGACCAATTATTATTATTGATCCCAGCCAGCAGGGCTGAGCTCAGGACCAGCCCTTCAAAGTGCTTAGCAGAGGCTGTCCTGCCATCTTGCAGTCCTGCTAGTCATGAGTGGAGAACAGGAACCAAGGTGGGGAAGGCACCAGGAACCCTGCCTTTTGAGGCCAGGCCGAGGCCACTGAGTGTTCAAGTGGGGACTCCTGAGTAGGGACTCCTCCTGCCAAGAGATGGCCATCTCCAGATGTCTGCAGGCCGGAGGGAGCCAGCTGGCCTGTGGCGCCTGAGGGCAGAGGCAGGACTAATGGGAGGAAATTACATGGAGAGATTTCATCTGGCTTGAGGAAGCACGTCTACCAGGCAGAACTGGCCAATCGTGGGCCGCCCAGGCCACCAACAGAGCCAGTGAGCTCTCCCTGTCACCAGAGGTGTATGAGCAGAGGCTGGGGGCTTCCAAGGGAGGGAAGCCACTGAGGGGATTTCTACCCTTGAGGCTCCTCTGAGGCTGTGGGCAGTCCCTTGTACTTCCTGAGTGGGCCTGCCCCTCCCTGGCCCATCTGAGTCCACCGCAGGTGTCTGAGAGTGAGAGCAAAAGCTTGGATACTTCTGGCTCCAAACTGGGGCTGGAGGCTGGAGGGGAGAGGGTGTTGCTGTAAGAGGCTGATCTCAAGGGGGTTAATAACCACAGAGTCACCTTTCTGAGGCAGCAGCTTAGTTCAGTGGCTGACATCATGGAGCCGGAGCCTGTTCTGTGCCCAGGCACCTGCCTTAGGCCTGCTGGGGTCACGGAGGACAGAGCTTGGTGGTGGGAGGGGTCTTATTCTTAAATCAGCCTCCCCTCTCTTGCTGCAACTTCTAAAACCAGGGGCTGAGGAGAAAGACGGGAAGAAGCAGGAGAGGAGAGAGCCTGGGTTTCAATACTGGTTCTGCCACTTGGTAGCTCTGTGACTTTGGACAAGTCACTTAACCTCTCTGTGCTTCAGTTTTCTCTGTAAGACGGAAAGATAATAATACCTCCCTCATTCGGTTCTTGTGAGGATGAAGTGAGTTATTGTTTGTGGTCCATAATAGTCCATAGTAAGTACCATGTATTTGTTAAAGAGATAAAAATTAATTGATAAACTCACCTATGCCTAGCCTAGTACCGTGCAAAGGTCTTTATATCAATCACCTTGTTTAGTCTCCACAACAGCCTAATGAGGTTGAAACTACTATTATTAGGGAAATTAGGGAAAGTGAATCTGAGAAGGTGAAGTTCCTTGCCCAAGGTCACACAGCTGATGAGAGGCAGGGTGAGGATTTAAACTCTGGGTGGTCTGGCTCTCCCTCACTCGGCTCTGCTGCCCCACAAGTGTGCAGCCTCTCTAGGGAGGTAAGGTGCCAATGAGAGCAGGGTAACAACAGATCAGTGGGCAGGAAGGGGTCAGAGGCGTCCCCCAACCCCCATCCGCCTTGGTCAGGCTGGAAGCCCCCTCTCGTGGCTGCTGCCTGGGAGAGATTTCTCTGACTAATTTGTGGAAACGTTGCTGGGTGACTCCGATTACAAATTACAGCCCTGCTTCCTCCAGCTGAGTAATCTCCATGATGGGGAGGAGGGGGCCTGGAAGTAGCCAGAGTTCTGGGCTGGCAGTGTTTGCCTTGGCGGTGACACTGCTGAGGGAGCTGGGCCACCCCAGACAAGCTCCAGGGACAAGGGACAGGAGCTGGACAAGGACACAGTCTCTCTGGGTGGTGTGGGGCTGTGGGCCTAAGGTGTCCTGCTCAGTCCCATTTTCTCTTCTGTCCCAGCTGGACTCCTCTCTCTTGCTCATGACTGTGTGCCCTGGGCTGAGCCAGGGCCTGGCAGAGAACAGATGTCCAATAAATACCTGTTGGATCCCAGAAGTCTCCAGACACTGCACTTCACTGTTTACAAAATTCCTTCCCCTCTGTTATCTCATCTGATCCTTACAACAACCCTGAGAGGTAGATGAGGAAACTGCGGCTCAGAGAGAGGAAGTGACTTGCCCAAGGTCACACAGCTCAAACCCGGGTTGCCGGGGCTCCAAATTATCAGTAGCTCTGCAGCCCATAGAGACATCTCCCCTGTCCTTGTGTGAGGACAGTGGGAGGACAGAAGGAACCCCTCGTGGTTGGAGGCTCCCCCATGGCCTCCTTCGGCACAGAAGTACTCCTCAGAAACGGTCAGGGGAGATGGCCTTATTGTCTACTGGGACACAGAGCTACAGCCTCTGGGGCTTCTGACTGGGATGAGGAGGCTCAGGGATGCCAAGCTCTTTCCCAGCCTCTCCTGGCTGTCAGATAGACAGGTCCATGCAGTCAGAAGCTCTTTGCCAGGGAGGTGATTCCAAGTCACTGTCCCAAAGGCCAGTCTCCATTCTGCAGCGGTGAAAGTACATCTCTTCACCTCTGGATCACTGGTGGGCCTCTGATGACAACTGCGGTTTTCCTTGTCAGCTCTGCTGTTTTTACTTTTTGTTCACTGCTCTATTATTACTGATATCTTAAAGGGTTTCCCCTTCTGGTCAAGCTTTGTCTTTAATAAAATTTTGGAACTTCTCTCCTCTCCTCTTTTCTTTCTCCTCTCAGCCTGCGGTTTTGGAAGATGCTGAAGCAGGAGGTAGGTGGGAGGCGGTTTAAAAGCAGCTTCCCCTGCCTCCCTCCTCTCCCCGTCCCTGCCTCTAACAGGCTTGAGGGGCCACCAGGGTGGACCCAGCTCTGAGGGCAGCACTTGGGGGAGAAGGCACCCCTTTGAACTGGGAATTCTTTTTCTTGTTCTAAGTGGCTTTGGTTCTTCTAGCCCTGCACATACAAGCCCCCTTGGTGCTGTGACCCACCCCTTCTCTTTCTCTCCAACATTCTCTCCCTCTCGGGGCTGTCCCCACTGCTGAGGGAAGCTTCTAGCACAGCTGAGACCACTGACCATAAACAAGTCAACTTACTTCTCGGGGCCTGTAGTGCCCTGGGAAAATGGGCACATGGCAGAGCCTGACAAAATAGGGGATGGGAAAAGGCTTTCGTGGGGCCCCTCTGCTCATCCTGATTCATTGCGGGACTAGGTCTAAGCAGAAAACTCCCCTTCCGAAATTTGCAGCCGCTCTGGCTGGGGCGGGGGTTTCTGCAGCTGCAGCACTTGGGCCATAGCCACTGGCCCATTGCAGCAGCTTCTGGGCCTTAGGCAGGGGCTGGGATGGCCCTTCCATCCTGACGGTGGGGCTAGCGCTTGGCAGCCGGCTTTAGGAGGGCAGGACTGCAGAGCTCTCAGAGATTAACTTGAATTCATACCTCCACCTTGGAGCCAGAGAAATACTCCTGGCCTCCTGCTGAGCCTTGTACGAGGGACCCCAAACTGGGAAGGACAGAAGTTCCAAGGCTTTTTGCTTCAGCTCCTCCCCCCTCCAAAATAGTAGGGGCGGGACCCGGCTGGTTCTAGAACTACTCTTGCTTTTGTGGTTGAGCTCTAACTTTTCGTTTTGTGTTCAAAGATGAGATTCAGATCTGTAGGGGGAAAGCACTTGAAACCCCTTTGGTTGCTGAGACCTGTACCTGAGACAGACCCACGGCATACCAGCGTGGGAAATGCTGTCTTGGTCTTCCCTTTACACCCACAGAAAGTCCCAAAGGTGCCCAGGGGTCACCAGCTCACGGGCTAGTCAGGGAGCTGAGCTGTGGTGCCGGTACAGAGAGGACCAGGACTGTCTTGTTGACTGCCGGTGCCAGAGCCCCCAGAAAATGGGGGATCGTCAGTGGGAAGTTAAAGAGTTCCACTGTATGGACGAGGGCCTGGTGTAACTCCAGGCCACAGACAGCTGAAACTAGCTGTGCAGGCCTCAGAGGGTAGGAGAGCAGTGAGGACCAGAGTGGTCAGGGAGGGTCCCTGGAGGAGGGGCCAGAGCTGCACTGGAGGGCAATGAGATGGGAGGCAGGGACGGGGGCCTTTGGAGCAAAGGTTAGGAGGTGCTCGTCATCCTTTCTTCCCTGGACCAGCCCTGAGCACTGAGGAAAGCCAGATGGCTAGAGCTCAGAGAGACTCAGGAGATTGCCAGGACCCCTGAATGTGCAGGCAGGGAAAGAGGCCCAGAGAGGCAGGTCTCACAAATCATTGGCGCTCCTTCCTCTACTCCATAGCTCAAAGAATTTAGGAGCCCCCTGCCCCAAGCTCAGGACATCGTGAAACGTGCAGCAAAATAAACAAAAATCCAAAGCACACATTTAGTATATTGAGCACGAGCTGCTTTTGTAATAAAAAAATAAACCACTTAATGTCATTAAAAAAAAAATGCAGGTGTAAATAAACACTTTCGGGGTAGAGTGGGGCTTGGGAGCTTGCTGCATTACAAGTAGTTCACGCCCTCGCTGCCCGGGCCGGCCCGGGTGACCAGGCGGCTGCTTCCACAGCCTCCTCCCTCCCAGTGTTGGGGAGGCTGGATCCTGCTGGGGAGCAGCCGGACCCGCGCACAGCGCCCCCTGGTGGCTGGATCTGGAAGAGGCTGTGTCTGAACGGCAGGGGTGGGAAGCAAGGAGGTTGGTGCGCGGACACTGGATCCCCGCCTCTCGCTATAGCTGCCCCCACCGAATACTAGAGTAGAGGACAGACGCTCGGTCTCACTGGCATAATTCACCTTCCTCAGTTATCAGGGAGCTGTGACAGGGTTCTCACCTGGGCTCTGGAGCAGGCCTGGCGGCCGGATGTGCAGGTTCAACTGAGCCCCAGAAGGGGGTCTTTTAGAGCAGAATCGTTCACACGGGGCCTGACGGGGGTGGCAGGCTGCATGAGAGCTTGGAAGCCTCCAGTTGCTCCTGAGCCTCGGTCTGAGCCCCACCTTCAGTGCTGCTGACAGACCTGTGGTACACAGCTGGTGAGGTCCCACGGTGAGGGCTGCCCCGAGAGTGACAGGGCCACGAGGCCCGGCTCTACCCCGGCTCAGCTGCTCAAGCTGGAAGGATAGTAGCAACAGTAATGGCGGTAAGAATGTCACCTGGCATTTACTGAGTGCCTCCTGTGGGCCAGCACAGCCGAAGCCTCACAACAGCTCCATGAGGCAGGTGGGGTCTTCTTTTTACCGAGAAATCTTAAAGGTAGAGAGAATTGTATAATGAACCCACCTATATCCCATCGTCCCAATTTCACAATTATCAAGATTTACCACAAATGTTTTGCTTTTCCTCTCTCCCTCCCCCTTCCTTCCTTTCTTCCTCCCTCCCTTCCTTCCTTCCTTTGCTTTCTTTCTCTCTTTTTAATTAAATATTTTAAAGCAAATCTCAGATATAATGTCATCTCACTCTTGCATGCTTTAGTATGTATTTCTAAAAACATGGACATTTTCTTTTTTTTTTTTTTTTTTGCGGTACGTGGGCCTCTCACTGTTGTGGCCTCTCCCGTTGCGGAGCACAGGCTCCGGACCGCGCAGGCTCAGCGGCCATGGCTCACGGACCCAGCCGCTCCGCGGCATGTGGGATCTTCCCGGACCAGGTCATGAACCCATGTCCCCTGCATTGGCAGGCGGACTCTCAACCACTGCGCCACCAGGGAAGCCCTGGACATTTTCTTAATAAGCACAAAGCTGTTATCACATACAAAAAAAATGAGTAATAATTTCTTGGTGTTATCTAATATCCAGCCTGTGAGGCAGGCACTCTTATTGCCCCCATTTTATTAGATGAGGAAACAGAGATTCTGAGGGGACCGGTAACTTGGCCCAAGGTCACAAAGCTTGTTAGTGATGGGGATGGGACCTGAACCCACGGAATCTGACTTGGGAGCCTGCCCTCTAAACCACTCTCTCTGGTCCTCAGTTTCCTTCTCTGTAAAGTGAGGAACAATAAGGACTGCCTTCCTACTTCACAGGATAATGCATGAGTGTACCATGTTATTCTTGCCTCTAACAATAACAAAGAAAATAATAACGACATAAAGCAATCAGAAGAATTAATAGAACGTTGGTATGACTGCAAATATGGCAATTAAAGGAAATTAAGGTCTGCGGAGTCCCCACTCATCTCTCAGCTTGTGCTTATCTCATGGAATCTTTACTCCAATCCTTTGTTTCCTGATTAGCAGCTTCATTCTGCAAGTGAGGGAACTAGAGGCTCAAAGGGAGGAAGTGCCTTTCCAAGGTCAGGATACTGGTAGCTGATAGGAGAAGGATTTGGAGCCAGGCTGCTCTCTTGGGGATGGCAGTCATCGCTGGGGTGTGTCAGGAGCTGAAGATGACCTTTGCTAAGGACTTCAGGGCCTTCTGCCATCATGGGGGATGTGCCAGTTGGGATTACTGCTTGTAAGCAACAGAAATCAGCTTTGGTAATTTGGGGGCAGAATAGGAGTTTATTGGAGGGATATGGGATGGCTCACAGAATGGATTAGAATGAGAGATCCAGGCTGGGAAAAGATGAATGTGAAGTAGCCCTGTGGCCTGGAAGGCAGCAACTGCTCAGAGGTCTCAAATGGCCCCTCAGCTCCTAACACACATCCTGGGATAAATCCACTTCTGCCTATTTCTCTGCTCCTACCCAGAGGCCCAGGAGAGAGCATCAAGGAACCCAGCCTGGTAGCACAGCCCCTGCCCGTCATGGCTGGGAAAGCATGGCACTTTCCTGGAGGGTTCCAGAGTGCTGGGTGGTGCCAGGGCTTTTTAAAGGAGTGAAACAGAAGGGAGCTGGAGGGGATTCCCCAGAAAAGGCTCTGCTATCTCTGGTTTTCACACTGTAATTTTGCTTTTAGTGCTTGGTGTGTGAGTCACATGTGAAAGTCTCTTGTTTTTCAAGGCCTGTGTCTGCTGCTGCTACCACCTTCACAGTGGCTGCCACCTCTAGGTAGGAGGCCCAGATCGCAGGCAGGATCCCCTGCCTACCATTGGGTGCTACAGATATGGGAGCAAAGCATTAGGGACTGTAATCTTGGGGCCCACTGCTGGGGAGGGGTTTTCCATCCTTTGCATCATATGCAAATAAATGCTAATGCTATGTAAATGACCGGGTGCCCTCAAAGCCCAGCTGAGTAAGATGTGAAGGCAGGGGACTTGGCTCTGGCTGGCTTGTGTCCTCCAGAAAATGCTTTCTTGATCCAGCTTGCCCCCAGAGAGAGCCCTGGCTTTGGGCAGCTCTTCTGACACCTCCTTCTAGAAATGTGCCCTGGGCAGTGTCAGAGTCTGTTCCCCTGGGCACTAAGTACTCCCTGAGGGGCCTCAGATCCTTATGAGAAGTAGGTGGGGAATAAAGTCTAAATTAATAAATAAAAGACTCCACCTGTGGCCTATGCACAGGGCTGGACGCACAAAGCCTGCTGGATTGGCCCAGGGCCAGCCAAGGGGCCGGGCTGTACCAGCAAGGCCTGGGAGATGTGGGACAGCCCCCTTCCCACTGGGCCTGACCCCTGGGCCTTGACAACAGTTTCTGGTGAGGTGAGGGAGGCAGCTGGGAAAGGCTGACTCCAGGGAGAGGGTGTGAAGGCTGGTTAACAGCTGGCAGAGCCCCTGGAAACTTCCCAGACAGTATGCCCTGCTCTACTCAAGCTGTGCCAGGTAGTTCAGATGAGAAGATGAGCCAATGGGGGAAGTGGAGAGCAAGGGAGTGAGAGGGACCCCCATGGGCCTTCAGGGCCCCAAGAGGCAGGAGGTCTTTAACTTCTGGTAACGTAAAGGGCCGATCCCATCGAGGGGCAATTCTGCGCTGATTAGAGGGCAAGCCAGAACAGCCCCCTAAGCCAGGCTCAGCGAGATGCTGACCGGCCCAAATTACAGTCTCCCCAAAAGCCCTACTTCGAAGAGTCTGGCCTCAACCTGAAGCACTGCAGGCTCTGAGCTGGTGAGTTTCAATGAGTTCTGTCTTTCCTGCCTGTCTGTTCACTTCCCCTCCTCCTCTCCTTTCCCTCTCACGGCTTCTTTTCATGAGGCTCCATTTCTCCTTGGCCTCAGAATTTTACCCCCACTGGGGCAGCTTCAGCAGCATCTGACCGTCTTGCTCATCATAGCTGCAGGATCTGAGCCTGGAAACCTGTCTGGCTTGCCCCCTGCTCCTGAATAGATATAGGCCCCGGAATCACAGGCCCTCAAACACAACTTTGAACCCAGTGCGGCCCACCTGGGCTGTTTTCCTGTCCCTTATGGACCCAAACTTGGCCCCTTCGGACTTGGCTCCCTCCCCAGTGCCTCAGTCTCTCTGGGGGAGACTCCAGGAGTGAGAGTAGGCACTGAGCCTGCCCTGGTCACCATGACTTGAACCCCCTACTTATGCAGGCTGCAGATACCTCCAAGGATAAGGTTGGGCCGAGCTCATTCAAGAAGCCTCAGAGGCCTGGGGCCAAGGATCTTCGTGTGATGGAGATGGGGCTGGTGGTCAGGGCCACACAGGGGACTACTACCTGTCCAGGCACAGAGGATTGGAGGGTGAGAGGGGAGCAGTGTCAGAGGCTGGCAGAGGATTGTCCAAGAAAAAGAAATCCTTGTGTTGGCGAGACCTGTCCTGTGAAGGTTCCAGTGGGAAAGTCCCCAGGAACCTGAGCCCCGGTTGCAGGGGAAATGAGACAACTATCTCCTTGATGGCTGTGACCCTTATTCCGGACAAACACACACTGCTGCTCCTGTCCCGCTACCACCCAGAGGGGCACAGCTGAGGTCCACTCACCAGCAGCCCCTCCATAGGTGGGGGTGTGTAGAGCGGCAGGGACCAAGTGCACTCGAGCCACTGGAATGAATGACCTCTCCCTGGTGAACCGAGGAGGCTGTGGGCTTCCAGGAAGAGATGGCTTCCCTATGCCTGTGCCCAGCTGCCAGTGTAAATGCACCCTCACCGTTTCATCATCCAAAGATTTATTTAAAAGAGTTTTGTGTTGTGGCTGTTCTGGGTGAAGTTCTCAACGATCTGATTTTAAAAGCCTTTTTCTCCGCCTGGACCCTCAGTGAGTACCAGTAGGGATACTTGAGAAGCAAAAACAGAGCTAATGAGCTTGGTTGTGCCCTTGTGATCCTGAATGTTTTCCATTCTGAGCCCTTAACATATAATTAAAGATTATTTAGCATGGACTTTTTCTTTTATTGTAAATTAATTTCAAAACCAAGTTCTGAGGTTAAATAATGATTGTATTTGTTAATCAATCCAACCTGGGTTTCCTTCCAAAAGAAAACAGGATGCCATTGTCGAAACGCTGGGAACGGGACGTTTGAGAACTTGGGGGTTTCAGTGATTGCAGCGATGTTAAGGGTTCTGACAGTGTTGATATGTGTCGAGGTCTTCTCGTTAGACAGGGATGGGCTTTGGGAAAAGGTGAAACTGGAGAAGCTGATGGGAATATGAGCTGGGAGCTGTGAACCTCCAGCTATAGTCTGGGCCCCAGGAAACTCACAGCTTCCTGAGAGGGGGCCGTTGGCCCCTTGGCCAGGCCACAGCTTGCCTGCTGGAGAGCCCATATATGTCTACTCAGACATGGAGAGGTGGGTGAGAAGGGGTTGCCACTCGGCCCGTGGGACAGGCTAACTCGGCTTGCAGTGCCTCATGCTGCCCCACCCCAGTCTCTCTGTTAGAGAGACTTCTGACGTTTTCCTCAGGGTTTTTCAGTCTTGGCACTACTGACGCTTCAGCCAGATAATTCTGTGTTACCAGGGATTGTCCTGTGCGTTGTAGGATGTTTAGCAACATCACTGACCTCTACCTGCTGGATGCCAGTAGCCCACATGCACCCCTCCCCCACTGTTGTGATACCAAAGTGTCCCCAGAAGTTACCAAATGTCCCCTTGGGGACAGAATTACCCCCAGTTGAGAACTGCAGAGTTAAAATATAATACACATTCATGATAGAAAATAAGATAAAAATAATCTATAGTTCCAGCATCCAGAGTTGGCCTCTTTTAAGGTTTTTGTTTGTTCGCTTGGTTTTTCGCCATGCCATGCGGCATGTGGGATCTTAGTTCCCTGACCAGGGATTGGGCCCATGCCCCATGCAGTGGAAGCCCGGAGTTTTAACCACTGGACCGCCAGGGAAGTCCCCCCCTTGTAAGGTTTTGATGTTCTTCTTTCAGACTTTCTTTTCCATGCATATATGCATTTTGGCTTTTTTTCTGAAACCGAGGCCATACAGTACATTGTTTTGTCACTTGCCAAGCCATGGGCTACACAATGGATATTTCCCTTCACCGCCAGATCTACTCTACTGCACCTCTTTCCAAGCTCCGTTGGAAGCATCCCCCTTCAGTAATGGGCTGGAGGGCCTGGAAGTGTGGTATGAAGCTCACCACGATCACATCTTAAGCTTTCAGGGCCCAGGGGATCAATGTGCTCATTCCCCCAGAGGTGATGTGCTGTGGGGACGGACCCACACTCACACCAGTGCACTACTTACCAACAAGTCACCCCAGACCCACTTCCACCTGGCCCAGAGCCTGGGTTGTGCTCTGTTGGGCTTGTGTCTTAATGGGTAGCCCTGGTGGAGAGCCCACCTTTCAAGGAGGGAGATGGAGGGTAGGCCAAGGCAATCAGAAGCTGTCAGGTACCAGGCAGCAGGTGGAGGAGGGCTCTGAACTTGTGATGGATTGTGGCCCCTTTGAGGACCCGTAGGAGCCTTTCTCAGGAAAAACAGCCCCATCTGCCTGGTTCTGCTCCAATTCCATAGATCACCGGTTAGGAACCTCTGAGGGCAGCGATTTTCCTGAGGACTTGTGGTGACCTACAGGCTTACTCCTCTCTCTTCGAGGAATATATGTTCAGGTCCTGGGAAGGCTGTGACCTCAACCCTTCCCCATTACACAGGGCAGGGCGTCCTTCACAGGACAACAGGCAACAGATGGATGGATGGGTAGATGGATAGATGCACACATGCACGGATCCGGAGAACTGAGACTAAGATGTGAGCTTCTCCAATGATAATGTCGATCAAAGCTAGCATTTGCTGAGCCTGTATCACGGGCCAGGCTACTCATCTAATATGCTCGACTACATCCAATCCCATGGAAAGGAAGGTACCATGATTATAAGTGAGTTGGCATTTTACTGAGCTGGAAACAGGCTGAGACTTGCCCAGGGACATACAACCTTGTGAGTGGAAGGCTGGCATGTCCATGCTCTCGACCTTGAAAATATGCTGCATGTATGGAGGGCAGGATGGGGTTGCCTGAGCTGTGAGTGGTGTGTGTACACTGTGCCGGGACCCCCTGGGAACTTTGGCCCTGGGCCCATCTTCCCAGCAGGGATCATGCCTCGGGCATAGAAGCAGAATGTAGAAAGGTGGTTGCCAAGGGCTGGAGGGGAAGGAGGGGGAGATCGGTGTTTCATGGGCATAGAGTTTGAGCGTGGAAAGATGAAAACGTCTAGAACTCTGTTGCAGAATAATGTGAATATTCTTAACGTTACTGAACTGTACACTTAAAAATGCTTAATATGGTAAATTTTATGTTATGTGGTTTTTACCACAATATGAAAATGTGGGAAAAAAGTCAGTTGTGGAAATCTGAATGCTGGAAGAAAAGAAGAGAAGTCTGCTTCTGGCTCTGGCCTTGTCTCTTTCCCCTGAAGGTGGGCAGCACCCGACTGGTTCCTCCATCTGAGTTCCTGGGGGCTGTCTCCACATCGCCTGTCTGCAGGGTCTAATGGGGCCAGAGGGAAACTAGCAATTTGGGGGAAATCTATGAGAGGGTGGAGCTTGGACCAGCCTGAGGGCTGAGAAATGGGAAATGTGCACCCCAAGGGAGCTTTATTATATTTTATTTCATTTATCTTTTGAAAAGACTACATAGGTAGTGGGACAAACTTCAAAAGGTACAAACAGATATGCAGGGAAAATTGTCTCTTTTCTACCCCCTTGCTTCCCCCATCCCCTCCCAGAGGTAGCCATTGCCATCACTTTTCTGTATATCTTTTCAGAAATAGTCGATGTACCTACAAGCACATACGAATGCAATTTTTTTCTGCCATAAATGGCATATTAAACATATTGTCCTGCACTTTGTTTTTTTTCACTTAACAACATATCTTGGAGATCACTTAATGTTAGTATAGGGAGATGGCTCTCAATCTGCTTTAGTAGTGACACAGTATTCTACTGTATGAACCATATTCAAACGGATCAGTCTTTTCTTTTTTTTTCTTTTTTTTTTTTTTTGCGGTACGCGGGCCTCTCACTGCTGTGGCCTCTCCCGTTGCGGAGCACAGGCTCCAGACGCACAGGCTCAGCAGCCATGGCTCACGGGCCCAGCCGCTCCACGGCATGTGGGATTTTCCCGGACCGGAGCACGAGCCCGTGTCCCCTGCATCGGCAGGAGGACTCTCAACCACTGCGCCACCAGGGAAGCCCGATCAGTCTTTTCTTGATCATCATATGGATTGTTTTGGATATTTGTGGTCATGAACAGTGCTGCAGTGAATGATCTGGTACATTCACCCTTTCACACATAGGCAAGTATATCTGTGGGCTAATTCCCAACCGTGGAAGTGCTGGGTCAAAGAGGATGCGTGTTTGTAGCTGTGATGGCAATAACCAAGTAGCCTTCCCACTTAGGCAGGTGCCAGGCCCACGACTGCCTCACCAATACTCAGTGTGATAAAAATGTGTCAGTCTTTCCTGTTCCCATGAAGAAAGATGGCATCATGTTGCAGCGCTCTTTTAAGTTCTTATCTGTGTCCTCTGTGTCCTTATGCCTATTTTTTCCTTTGGGTTGTTGCCTTCTTATGAGTTTATAAGAGTGCTTTTTGGACTACAGGAGTATTCCTGTGATTCAAATCGTGGCTTTTTAGAGAAAGAGCTGAAGAACCACGAGGCTCTCGGCCTCTCCCAGCCCCACGTCTCCTGCTAAAGGTTGGTGTTGGGCTCATTGAGGAACTGGCTGGGGCCGGACTCTGGGTTGAAGCAGCAGCTCCTGGGGAGGAGGGGCAAACTCGCTGCCGTGCAACGCAGACAGCGAGGCTTCTCCTCAGGATGTGCCCTCCCATCAGCCTGGTTCTGGGGTTGCTGCATGTGGTCAACAAGCTTAGCCTGCACAGCTCCAGGAGGCGTTGTTTATGTGGACTGTCATGTGAATGGTGACCCCGGGAGTTCTGTGACATGGTGGCCCTTTTGGGGTCCAAATGGAACCAGTGGTAGGCGGCTAAACTGGTCTCTACTTTCTTGATGTTGAGCAGACCGTGTGACTTCCTGAGCACCCGGGTCTGGGCAGGGCCAGTCCACAGCCCTGTGTGCACTGACCTACATCGAGGCAGCATAGGACCACCACGTGGGGTGTCTATGTTGTCACGGGCTTGGCTTCCTACAGAGATTAGCTCCCCAGCCTAGCAAGCTCCCCTGGAGGGGAGTGCCCAGGATCCCTTGTCCTGGGGCAGGGCTGATGCCCCCCGGGAAGGAAGCCTTAAGGGGAGCCTGGAGATCTGAGGACAGGCACAAGGAGCCTGAGTAGATCTGGTGGCTGCTCTGGGCATTGCATGGAGCCCAAGTCCCCAGGGAGCTGAGAGGTAGGGGCAGATTGTCCAGTCCCTGGGTCTGCAGTGTCCCTCGGCAGGGAGTGGGTGGTGCCTGGGCCTATTCCCGGATGTACTGAGGAAGCAGCGGGCAGGGGTTTTGGGCACTGCTTGCTGGACGTCAACCCCCAGACCAGCTCCCCGACCTCCCAGACTGCCAGCCTCAGAGCAGGACTGGCCTGGGCAGCAAGGAGTCTGGAGGTCCCCGGGGAAGACAGCCCCTTTCCTGGTTTCCCAAAAAGAAACATCGAGGGAGGCCTGTGGTGTCAGCCTGTGGCATCGCCCTGGGGGAAGGAGGGGTGTGGAAACAGAGTATCCCTTGTTCCCTGGATGAAGGAGAGAGCTGGGTGCTCTACAACTTCCACCCCCAGAATAAGGATTTGATAATGCTGAGAGTCCTGGCAGAGAAAGCTTCTGGAACCTGCTCAAATCCCAAAGCCAGGGCTGCTCAGTCAAGCTGCTGGCGTGGGGCCTTGACTGGGGGTAGAGGCAACGTTTTAGTTGCCTTGTCACCTGGCATGGAGGGCATCCCAGGACTGGGACTCCTCTGGGGAGCATGGGTGTGTGTGTGTGTGTGTGTGAGAGAGAGAGAGAGAGAGAGAGAGAGAGAGAGAGAGGAGCACAGCCCCTCCTTCCCCATCCAGCAGCAGTGAGGCCTGGGGAGGAGTTGGGAAAGAAGGCCCTGGGAGGGAACAAGAGAGTGGCAGTCAGGCCCTGGGTGGAGGAAGTGTGCCCCTCGCTGCCATCCCCGTGAAATCCCTGTGAAATACTCGGGTAGAGGCTGCCTCAGTGGCCGGTGCCCCATGGCTGTTCAGGACTCAAGGGAGGCTTGTTCTTGGCTTCCTCGATAGGGCAGAAGTCCAGAGCTCTTCTCTAGAATTACTGTGTGGCTCTGGGCTGTCTCCTAGCCTCCCTGAGAGTCTCATCAGCACTGACCAATAGAATTTCCTACAGTGATGGAAGTGTTCTCTGTGCTGTTCAGAAAGGTTGCCACTAGCCGCATGTGCCCACTGAGCATTTAAATGGGGCTAGTGTATAAAATAGGTAACTGATGAGAACCTACTGTATGGCAGAGGGAGCTCTACTCAGTGCTCTGTGTTGACCTAAATGGGAAGGAAATCCAAAAAAGAGGGGGTATATGTATACATCTAGCTGATTTACTTTACTGTACAGTAGAAACTAACACAGCATCGGAAAGCAACTATACTCCAATAGAAATTTTAAAAGAACGGGGCTAGTGTGACTGAGGAGCTACATTTTTAATTAAATTAAATTTTAGTAACTTAAAATATAAATAGCGGCCAGTGGCTAGTGGTGACCTTCAGGACAGTGCAGCTCTGGTCCCTGGGCCCCATGAGCCTCCTGCAGCTCACTGGAGCCCCTGTGAGTGGGAGCGGATGGCAGTATCAGGTATGGAAGGAGGTCCCCCAAAGATTTCAAGAAACCACAGTCTTGTGATAAAGTCCATGAAACACCCTAATCTCTCCTCCTCTTGGATTTTTGAGATGCGTATTACCATGTGAAATAAAGGCTCTGAGATGTTTCTGCTCAGAAGAAACCCACTGGTTTCATTTAAGCTCAAAGGTTCCAAATGCATGTGAGCACAGCACCTTTTTCACGTGGCACATCTAGTAGTATTCTGGGAACCCTTTGAAATGCTGCGAGAGGAGGCTAGACTCCCAGAGGAGCTAACACTCCCAAATGGGGCTACTTCTGGCTCAAGCACCGTGTGTAGGGAACCTGGAGCTCTTGGTTAAAATTGAAGATGTTCCCATGGGTTGCCCCAGGGCTTCCCGGCCTGGGCAGGAACCCAGCAGGGACCCTGGGAGGCTCCATCACTGTGTGATCTGCCCTGGACCTGGCAGCTGCAGGCCAGGGCAGCCCCTCCCCACTCCATCCATTGGCCTTAGGGTGTGGGATGTGGGCCTCTTGGTGGGGTGCACAGAGGCAGCTGCCCCATTTCATGTCTTTCCAACCTTCTACTGCTTTGACTGACCACGTGTCTGGACTGGGAGAAGCTCTGTTGTTGTTCTAGTTTCTGATGAGTAGAGAGGGGAGACGGGGCAGGTGTCTGTCAGGGGGTTCCTCCATCTGCCCAGGTAGGCAGTGATCCAGAGCTGGCCAGGACTTGCACCTCCGCAGGGAGACTCCAAGAGCTCCTTCGGGACACTCTCCACGCTGATTCGATAAGCCCTGTCACCTGCACCATGCCAAGCAGGGAGGCAGCTGCAGCCCACCCCCACTCCCCATGGGCCCCAACAGTCTGGTCTTTGGGGCACCTCAGTGCGGTTGGAGCTCTGCAAATGTAGGAGAGTGACAGTTACTCTCTGGTGAGGCAGGGCATTCCTGCTGGGGACATTCAAAGGTTTCCTACGTGCTTATCAGAGTAGGAAACTGGCCAACAGGAGAGGGGCTGCCATGGCCACTTTCTATCTTTCTCTGCAGGACTGTGGCCCAGCAGCCGTCTCTCCTTCGGGGGATGGTTCAGTCCTCTCTGGGCAGCAGGGAAGAGGGCCTTCCCCCGACTCCCCCTAGAACTCTGTGGGTGCAGGTCTCTGCCCTGCATGAAGGCCTATTCTCTCCTACTCAGATCCATGCTTTGAGCTTGATATGAGGAGCACTGATGGGAGATCTGGAACACTTCCTGCTGCCTATTCTGGGAAGTCTGAAGGCACGTCTGGGAGGCCTGGTCGGGCCCTGTGATAAGATATCACCAGCCACCTAGGCAATTACAGGTCTGTAGGGCTTGGGCTGAGGTGGGATGCTCAGCTCTGCCCCAGCCTGGAGTCCTGCGTCTGGGCCCGTTTTCTGTGGGCTCACTGGACACACATGCAGGGCTACCATGGAACAACTCTGGGGGCACCACTCACAGGGGACCCGTGTGACTGTGCTGGGGACACACCCATACATACGTGTCAGTCTTGTCACCATGCACACTTCCTCACCACACCTCAGTATACCCACTACACAAAAATCCGACTTGATTAAAAAGAACAGGCAGTGATCTTGCCCACCCTTGGGAATTAATGGCTTCCTTCAGAGCATTTGAAGTGGGTTCCATTTACATCTAACTTTGCAGGACCACATCCAGCTCTGTCAGGTGAGGTGCACCTGGGCTCCAGTGACTCGCACATACATTCAGTCTTGCCAAGGGCCAGGGCAGCTGCCGTTCCCAACTACAGCCGATTGCTGGTAGATTTAGGAATCCATAAATCATCTTTATTCCCTGGAAGGATGATTGTGTGTTAGATTGAAAGAGGCCTTTGCCACAAGTGTCTTTGGCAAACCCTGGTCAAAGCTATTATCCATCATAAGGAAACTCCAGCAGTTCGGCTGGTCCCTGAGAAGTGGTAAAGCGCTAAAACCAAGAAAGAATTGGATGCGAATCTGTGATAACCTAAGCCCCAGGAGAGAATTTACGGAACTATGCAGCAATGCTACAAGTACAGTACCTTTCTTCCATCCTTGTGGTGGGCCAGAGGGGGTTGGTGGGGGGAACTGGCATGAGTGGGGGGACTCTAGAACCAGTGTTGGAGATCACCCAGAGAAACCTGCCCATCTTCTAGATGAGGAAACAGATCTGGAATGATCAAGACGTTACCCTAGCATTTACCAGAACGTGAGGGGCAAAGCCAGGACCCCAACCTTGGTCTTCTAAGCCTGACCCCTGTCCTGGAGCCCTCCCACACACAGCTTTCTCTCCAGAACAGAGAGAAAGCCAAGACGGTGACTCACAACCCGCTTGGCAGTTTTGCTGATAAATTCTTTGTTTTGAAGCGAGATGTTCTGCCTCCATTAAAGTCTTTAGGAAATTATAGTGATTTTGACTTTTTGAGACATGTTTGAATTACTCACAGTCTGGAATTCCCAGGCAGAGGGTGAAACCCAGAGAGGTTGCAGAGAAGTTAGGGGCACAGGATCCGGGGTCAGATGGATCTGAATTCAAATCCACACTCTGACACTACTGTGTGAGTTAACCACTCTGAGCCTCAGTTTCCTTGCTGGTTTTGGTAACTAACACCAGGATTCGTTCAACAGTTGCTGGGGGACTAAATGAGGTAGTGAGCAGAGAAGGCTTGGCCTCCAAGAGACCTGAATAAATGGGCAGTTGGGTTATTCCCTGACTGAGCAGGAAGGGAATAACCCCTGGGGTCTTGCTTAGCAAGCACAGAATCAACCTGCACTGAGACCTCGAGCAGAGCCTGCTCGGCCTTATGAATCACAGGCAGGGCTGCCTGAGTTCATATCCAACTCTGTCACTGACCTGGGGCCAAAGGACTCCTCCTCTCCGAGGCTGTTTCCCTGAAGGAAAAATAAAAGCGGATACTAATAGCGCAGGTCTGTTGCAAGGACCTCCATGTTCAGGGCTTAGGACTGGTGCCGGGTGCTCATGGATGGTCGTTTTATCACTGTCCCTATTCTTTCTGCCTGCGTTTCCGGCAGGGCAGTAACGGCTCATACAGTAGTAGTGGGAGAGTTTCCATAGCTCTGTTTCTGCCAAATATGGTGCGAATTTGAGCTTCTCTTGTTCAGTATGTGGCTGAGCCTTTGCCCATGCTGTTCCATTGCTAAGAAGCCCCTCACTTCTCCATCCCTATCTATTAGCATCCTTCCAAGGCCTAGCTTGAAAGGCTGTGGGAAGAATGGGAAGAACTTTCCTGATTCCTCAGTCAGTATATTCATTGAAAGTTGAACAGATATTTACGGAGTGCCTACTCTGTTCAGCACCGTGCCGGTGGTAACTTCTCCATTCTTTCTTCCCAGCCCATTTTTGCACTTGAACACTTGTGTATTCTGCTTTATCCTATAGCATTAATATTTTAGAAGGCAAAGGGCCTTAGAAAACTGCATAGGGTTTGAGGGCCAGTTTGTACCCGGCAACCTCTCTGTCTTTTCTGACTTTTTCTGACTTTTCTCCCTGACCACAGACTCACCCAGGGGGCAGATGTGTCAGTCTTCCAACCCCAGCCAACAGCAGATAGATCTGAGCATGCTCAGTAGGACCGTAGGGGGGTACCACCACCCAGTTGGGGATTCAAAGCCCGTGAGAGGTAGCCCCCGAGGGAAGATGAAGGCTTTAAACTGTTATTGTAAGTGTGTCTTCTCTCCGTGGGTTGCATGGAGATCAAAGTCTGAAGGAAGTAGAAGGTTGCTCTCTGACAAAAACACCATATTTTTAGAAGCGCTTGGTGGTTTAGGATGTTTGCCCCAATGCTGCCTTTCAGTGGCAGGGGGTGGGGCTGGGGTGGAGGCCAAGGGATACGAACTCAGGCTGAGGGTTGGTGGGAGTGGGTTTCCTGGCAGCAAAGGGCCTGAGGGTGGAGGCTGAGGGTGGGAGGACGTTCCATCATCACTTATCTTTCCTGAAAACCAGAGCCCCCAGACCTTACACTTGGGGAGCGGGCAAGGGAGGGGGGGGCCTTCGAGGCCTCTGACTCCATCGCCCTTCAAAGATGGGAGCACAAAAGCCCGGAGAGGAGCAGAGAACTGGCTAATCTCCACCTCCCCACCCCCTCCATGCTTCCCCATCTGGGGATTTGGAACTTGAACACATGAGACCGTTAAAGAACAATGTATGCATTCTGTAATCAGCGCTAATTGGTGTGGTTCAGAGGAGGGGGAGGAATGCCAGGCATTTGGGGGCAGAACATCAGTGGGTCTCTGAACCAACTGCCCACGAATAGTCCGTGGAGAATTGGAATAACTCTTGGGGTCTGGGAAGGGTAAAGCGTGGGTAGCTGAGAGGACAGCCCAGCAGTATGGGCAAAAGGTAGGAGGTAGAAACTCACTGGGCCTGAACATGGGGAATGATGGGAGTCTCCACGCTCCCAGGGCTCAGAGCCTGCCTCGCTACGTTCTGTTGAGCCTCATTTTCAATGGTGGCGGGGAGAGGTGAACTGGCTACTCCCCGCACCCAAAGGGGAGCAGGGAGAGACATGTTGGGGGGCTTCCCAGCTCTCCCCACCTCCCCCCAGGACCTCTACCTTATAATCAGGGTGGCCCTTCCTTAATGTTTATGCCCAAATCCTAAACAGCCAGGCTGGGATGGTGAGCTATAATTTATATCATTTTTCATATGGGTTATAGGCTCCAAAGTCTCAGACTCCTTCAAATGGGAACCACATTGAAGAAGGGGTAAACCGATGTTAAGAAATCTGGTCCCAGGAAGCCACCTGCTTCTCATTTGGGATGTGTCTGGGTTTATTGTTTGTTTCCAAGGCCCAGCTGGTTTCGAGAGACGGCAGGGCAGCCACGGATCGCTACCCTTGCCAGGCATCCGTGCTGAGGCTGGGGGGAGCCTCTGCTGTGAGTCCCCCAAGGCTCCAGCGTGCCCCCATGTGAAGCTCTGCGGGGGAAGTTGGGAGCACACTGCTCTTTGTCTTTGCCTGTCCCCACAGAGCAAAGCCAGCTGGAGACAACCGAGTCTGGGCAAAGCCCCATGGCCTGTGGGAGGCCTGGCGCCCCAGGCTGGTTCAGGGGAGCGAGGACTCTGGGCTCCCCCAGCCACTACCAAGAATCAGGACACCAAAGCAGGCCAGGAGGCCGGCTGCCCTGAAGATGAATGACCCGAAGCTCCACACAACAGCACAGCTGGATCTGAAACGTGTGGTGTTGAGTGAAAGAATACGAATGAGGGACTCCCCATTCACATACAGTCCCAAACCAGGTAAAACTATTCTGTGGTGTTAGAGAGGTAAGCTTAGGAGATAAAACTAAAGTTGGAAGGGATTATCCTGGAGGTTGGGATGATGGTAGCCTTCAGTGAGGAGGCTGGGGACTGGATTGGGTGGGGCGGGGGGATTCCAGGGGGCAGGCCGCGTTCTAGTTCTTGATCCTGAGGTAGCTACAGGAGCGTTCTCTACAATCATTCATTAAGCTGTACATTTATGCTTTATGGACTTTCTGAATGGGCTATTTCTCACGATAAAAGAGGCTAAGAGGGACTTCCCTGGTGGTCCAGTGGTTAGGACTCTGAGATTCCACTGCAGAGGGCATGGGTTCGATCCCCGGTCTGGGAAATTGGCAGGCCGCGTGGTGAAGCCAAACCAGATAAAACAACACAACGACAAAGAAGAGTTAAGAAGACAAAAAACAGGACATGAACGAGTGAGCATGGCACCCACTGCCCTCCCTGGCTTGTCTCTCCTTTCCATCCCACTTTGTCCTCGGGGCCCTGGAACACTCCCTCCCTCTTCTCCCCCACTCCAACTCCCACCCCATGAGCCAGCGGTCGGCCCCTTCCCACTTGTCCTACCCAGCCTGGCTCAGGCCCAGGCCTTCCTTGTTGCTGATGGCGTCACAGGTGAGGGGGACTTCCTGATCCCCAGAGAGCCCTGAAGCCCAGGGGGGCTGTGGAGCCCTCTTCTCAGTAGCCCCTGCCCACTCTGGGCCTAGCCCAGCACTGGCCCCTGGATCGATTGGCACGACTTTCCCGGCTCTGAGAGATTCCGCATGGTCGCTCGTCAGGTCGGGAATCGTCAGAGCTGCCCAGACTTCCCCGCCTCAGCTTCTGCATGAACAGCCCGCGAGCTGAGTAGCTGGTCAGAGGACCTCTGTGGACGGTCGTCGGGTGGCCTCTGGTAACAGGCCTGCCCTGGCAACCTCAGCTCTCTCTGAGGGATGCCCTGGGGCACCCTCACTGTGAATGAAGGGCAATCTTTAGAACAAGCATAGTTTTTGGAAAAAAAAAATCTCTGATCTTCAAAGTTCTGTTCGCTCTTTTAAAGGGCATTGCCTTTTCACGGGTGAAATGATCCCTCAAAGTGGATGCCGAAGAAACTGTAGGAGACAATGAGAAGCGTGGGGTTGGGGTCCCTAAGTGGGAGGGGCCGGAGTCGGGGGGGGGGGGGGGCTGGCTTCCTCCACACTCCTAATTTCTGGGAGCAGATGACTCTCCCCCAGGGTGCCCAGGCCTCGGGGCTCTTCCACAGAGCTTTCAGGTGAGAAACTTTCCATTGTTGCCTTATCTTGTGGCAATCCCCGCCTTGCTGCCCCAGAAACCACAGGTGCGCGCAGATCTGAGGCCCTGATCTGTTCCATTCTCTTTGTGCCATGCAGAGCCGGGGACGTGAACCCCGTCATGAAACGGCGCCCACAACCGCAAGGCCCGCTGTGCGCCCTCTGAAACTGTAGGTAAAGACAATTACCGGCAATTTCCACAGCATGGTTTGTTTTTTGTTCAAAGACCATGAAGGCATTCTCAGCAGCGGGCCCAAAATATAGTATTCCCACCGCACGCCGCCCTCATAAATGTGCGATAAAAGCTGTGGTCACTTTGTCCCGGCTCTTCCTTTTCACAGTCAACCCTTCAAGTCTGATGTTGAAACTGCTTTTTTCTTAATGTGTACTTTGATGGCCCAGATAACGCTCCATGATAAGGAACTGCCTTCAAAACTACTCACTGTACCTCGTGCTCACCAATAGGATGTGCGTCACAAGAGAAAATCAGGTGCCCGAACTTATGAGAAGTGGGATAGTAACGCGCTGAGTCTGTGAAATTCTCCTCTCTGATGCCTGTATTGAAGATTTTGCAAAGAGGAAAAAAAAAAAAAAAAAAAAGAACCAGGCACCGATCAGAAGAGGAGAAAATGGTGGGCCATGTCCTAGAAAGAGCTATTTCCCCTTGACAACAGTGACCAAGAATCTGTGCACTCAGGCCCATCAGTTTTCCTTAACGGAAAAGACTCCGTGAGGCTGCTGTTAAGCGGCCCGGAGAGCTTGGGTATGTCGGAGCTCTCCTGGGGGAGTCTTGAGGTTTTGGATTCATCAGGTGTTGCACCTCCTGTGGTTGACTTTAAGCTACTCCCTTCGCTCATCGGTATTTGGAATCTACCAAGAGCTGCCCACGCCTGGAGTCATTACCTCACAACTGGAACAGACCCTTGCGTTGTATAAGCAATGCTTGCTCTTTTCAAAGCACTTTCATGTCCGTTATCTCATCTCCAAACCCATGGAGAAGGTTGACATCAATATGGCGGCCAGCACAAACCCCAGTAGGGTACTAGGCCCATTTTACAGAAAAGGTAAGAGTGACTAAAGTGACAATTGCAAAAAATACTCCAAGGCCAAGAGAGGGGCTTTTCAGTGGAGGTCTCATCATTGTGTTTGCAAAGACCAGGCATTTTCAAAGACTTCTAAGATTCGGGCTAAAATCAGTGGCTTCTCAAGTCACTTAAGAGAGATCATCCTGGCTCTTGACTTCATTTTAAGCTTTGCCTTGTTCCCAGGGACCTCAAAGATCCCCAGCCTGGGAGGCAGAGGGATTAGAGCTGGCTTGGATCAGACAAACTGAGGCTTGAATCTGCTTAACCAGCTGTGTGACTTTTGGTGAGTTACTTTACCTCTCTGGGCCTCAGTTTCTTCATCAGGAAAATACAGGTGTCATGGTTAAAGCTCTTCAGGGTCCCTGCTAGGCATGAGTGTCTGTGATTTTGTGATTCTATGAATTACCTGAATTTGCATAAGCATAACATCTTATAGGTTTCGAAGCACTTTCACATACCTTTTAGCAGTTCATTTGATCTCAGCCACAGCTCTGTGGGGTAGGCAGGCAGGCATGCCATATTTTCATATCCCCATTTGAGAGATGGAAAAGTTGAGGTACAGAAAGATTAAGTAGCTAGCCACAGGAACTCTGGCAAGCTGGTGCTGGCCAGGACCTGAGCAGACATGTGGAGATTTCTGGACTGTCTGTGGGCAGCCCCTTCTGTCCAGGGATCCCTACTGTGTCATCCTGGAGGGGACTGAGAAGCACCAGAGCTTCAGGGTCTGGCTTAGAGTGCCTGGCCCTCTGGGCCTCCTTATCATGTGCAGCTTCAGTGGCTGGACCCTCGGCCTCACACACAACAGCTGGCAGCATTCCAGGAGATGCGTCGGGAGGCAACTACAGAGGTCTTTCCGAGGCGGAGGCAAGGGAATCACTGCTCTAGCAGAGTCTTCTCCCTCAGCACCTCGCCTGTGTGTCCACGCCCTCTGCCTTGGATCACACAGGTTTCCCCTGCTGGAATCCCCTCATTCCTCCTGCCAGTCAAATTCTTAGCTATCCTTAAAGCCCAGACCAAACAGCCCTCCTCTGAGCCAAGTGCTCTACATACATTTTCCTATTTAATCCTCTCTGTTTCCTTGCCTGTAAAATGGAAATAGAAATATACACAGCCAACATCATTTATCACCCATTTTGCAGATGGAGGTACTGAGGCTCAGAGGGTTAAGCCACATGCCTGAGGTCATGCAGCTGACGGGGGCTAGAGCCTGGATATGAACCTTATGACCTAAAGCACTCAGGGTTGTAGGCACCACACAGCACTGACTTCTTTGTCCCATTCACAAAGCACGTGGGGACCACCCCTCCATCTTCTGAGCACTCCCATCCTCGCTGAGTGTGTGTTCCATGGATCTCACTTATCTCCCTCTCTGGGCTGAGCCTTGCAGGTCAGAGGTTGCATCCTATTCAGCGCCATCTGCTCCGCATACCTGCCTGGCACATAGTTGGTCTTGGTAAGCCCTTGCTAGTTGAAGGTTCAGAGAGTGAAGGCACCTGGTGTGTGGAGGGGTACCAAGGCTGTGGGGCCTGTAAGACTGGGGGCTGGGACTTCCCTGGTGGTCCAGTGGTTAAGACTCTGTGCTTCCACTGCAGAGGACGTGGGTTTGATCCCTGGGGGAGAAGATCCCACATGCCATGCTCCTGGGCCAAAAAAAGACTGGGGGCTGCTTTTCCTTCCATCTGGTCCCACCGGGGGCCAGGCTACTCCAGTGCTCTCTGGCCTAGCACTTAGAGCACAGCATTGCAGTACGGTGACCCACTTTGTATTTCTCACACTGCCCACAAACTTGGTCCTGACTCTTCTAGCAATGTAGAATAATGTGCTATTTAAAAGCACAGGGTCAGTGTTGGACGCTCTGTCCCCCATCTACTGTATGACCCAGGGCAAGTGACTTCATGTATTTTATGAATCTGATTCCAGCCACCGTAAGGTGTACCATATTTTATGTCCCAGCAAGAAAGAGAAAAACACTCCCTGCCAGTTAAGCTATGCTAAGCCACCAGCTGTAAGATGTATCTCAGCTTCAGAGATATTAAGATTTGTCTAGACACTTCACAAAAGAAAATATTCGAATAGCTAATAAGCACATGAAAAGATGCTCAACATCATTAACCATCAGGGAAATGCAAATTAAAACCACAGTGAAAAGTTAGACATATACCTATTATATGACCAAGACATTCTACTTGTAGATATTTACCAAGAGAAATGAAAACACATGCATACAATAACTTGTACATAAATGTTTACAGCAAACTTGTTTTGTAATAGTCCCAAACTGGAAACATCCCAAATGTCTACCAACAAGTGAGTGGATAAACAAATTGTGGTACATTCATTCAATGGAATAGTACTCAGCAATTAAAAGTAGTTAACTATTGCTACATGCAACAACATGGATAAAACTCACACTAAATATGTTGAATGAGAAAATCCAGAGAAAAGAGAATACATACTGTATGTTTTGATCTGTACAAAACTCTAGAAAATGTAAAGGAATCTACTAATAAATTAACAGCAAGTAGGTCTGTGGTTGCCTAGGGCTGGGGTGGAAGAAGGGAGGAATGGATTACAAAGAGGTAAGAGGAATCTTTGAGGGGGTGATGGGAATATTTGTTAAGTTGATTGCATGGGTATAAACAGGTCAGAACTTATTAATTGTACACTTTAAATATGTACAGTTTATACCTCAATAAAGTTGAAAAATATGTGCATTTAGGAGAGAATGCTTTCCTTGTTTGTAACCCAGGAATATTGTTATGAGGCTTAAATGAGATAAGGCATTAGCCCAGTATCTGGTGCTTTACCTCTGTAGGTGGCTTGTAGATTTTTATTTCACTGTGAGGTCCCTTTAGAGACAGGGACCTGGGGTGGGAGAGTCCAAGGACCCTGCCCTAGGTCCTACAGGGGGTTGGTACAGCTCAGGCCAGCATTCCCAGTCAGAGTGTGTCCCCGGTCCCATGCATCTTGCACTGGCCCAACCCCAAGCAGAGCAAAAGGGAACAATGCCAGCCTCCAACGGCTTGAGAATGGTCTGGCTGGTGGGAGCCAGGGCCACTGGGGACTGTGACTTGAGAAACCCTCTGCATCTGCTCTTGGGTCCTTCTCCAGGGTGACTGCCTGCTGCGCGCAGAGTGGATGTCACCCACCCAGCCACCTGCCCACATCGACGCAGTGGTCCTTCTACACAGCCTGCCCTGGCCGGGCCCCAGGTCCCCTGCAAGTGAATGATTCAAAACCGCTCTTCACAGCAAGTGTGAGAAGCCTCCGCCGCAGACCACCTTCGCCTTCTGGGCGGGCCGAGATTCGACATTACTCACAGCTTCCAGTACCTGCCTGAGTTCAAACAGGAAGCCTGGTTTTCCCTCTTGGGTCAACAACAACCCTGCTTTCTCTCTTTCTGTTCCGGCCTCTGGGCTCTCCTGTGGAGTGGGTTTCTTGGGGTGAAAGTGGGGGCGTCAGTGGGCCCCACCAGCAGATGTCAGAACCTCCTCACCTGGGGAAGCGTGGAAGAGGGCTTTGTGCCAGCAGGCTGTGACAATGACTTGGCTCATCTATGGTTTTGTAAACCAAGGGAGCACCTGGCCAGGCACAGAGTAGGCCCTCAATACATGTGTGTTCGACTGATCTAGATTGAAATGCAGTATGTCTCCAAACAAATGCAGCTCCTCCTAGCTTCCAGGCTCAGCAAATATCACCTCCTCCTGCTCCCTTGGCCCAGACACGCTGGAGGTACCTCTCTGGCTTTTCTATTCCCTCATTCCCCACCCCAAGTGGACACTAAGTCCACCTGTCCCTCTACCTCGATGTTTCCCAAATCCATCCCCTCCTCCCCACACTCTCTTTGATGGTCCCCTTCTGGTCCCTGTCACGCGAGGCTGTCACTTTCTCCTCTGTCTCACCTGGCCCCGTTCCACCCACAGACCACACAGCCACCAGAGCCATCCTTCCTAGACGCTTGAGGGACCACATCGCAAATGGATCTTCTTTGCTGACTAGCCTTGCACACCTCGTGTGGCACATCTAAAGTCCCTACAGTGGCCTACAAGGCCCATCCCTCAGAACTCATCCTGCCCCCAGGGCATTCTCTGTGTGCTGAGGATACCCAGCCACTTGGGGTTCCCTAAGCAAGCCTGAGTCTGCCTGGCCTTCTGGGCTTTGCACAGTGCTCCGAATAGGCCCCTGCCAGCCCCTGCTCTCTCCACGCCAGTGCAAATACTTTCACCCTTCAGCTGAATTCCCACCAACCCCGCACCACCCATTCCCTGTAGTCTTTCCTGAGGGATAGTCAGAGTTCGTTTCCCTCCTGTGCATGTGTGCGTGTGCAGCTTGGTTTTGCATGCATCACCCATGTATACTTTCAGGCTCTGAAGGCAGGGGTCCAGTTTGTCTCTGTGTCTGCAAGCCAACCCAAGCTTGTTGGGTCGAGGAGGGTCCAACGTGGAGCAGGGGCTTGGCAGGTGTGTGCTGGACAGCCATCCCTTTGTGCACTTCTTAGCCTCAGGGGACCTGACTCTAGAAGCAGCTGGCAGGTGGCAGTGACTCCCCAGTTCTCCCTTGCTCCCCAGGCTCCCTGATACAGCTTGCTCTATAAGGAACACGTTCCGTGGCACTGATAATTAGGGGCAGGGCCAAAGAGGAAGGATCTCTTTCTAGGGCAAATTTCCACGAACACTGAATGCCTTTTGTGTCCATCTCCGGCTTTAGCTGGAGATCTGACCTGTGGCCAAGGCTGGGACACTCAGACAAGCACATTCCATTTTTGCCGAGTTCTGAAGACAGTATTCCTGGATTCCTGGAGAAATGGGCCTCCCTGGGTTGGGTGGGTTCTAGGAAGGCAAAAGGGAGGGCTAGTTCTTCTCTGTGGTTATCGTGAGGATTAAATGAGTGAATATACATGAAGCTCTTAGAGAGGGACACACAGTTAGTGCTCTGTGTGTTAGTCTTGGTGATGATGATGTTGACGATGATGACGACGATGGGGGTCCGTGGGTGCCCCAGTGTTGTGGGAAGTGCACAGATCCCAATGTGGGGAGGACAGGCTTCAAGTACATGGGCCTGGGCCATACATCCCTCTCTCATGAGGGCTAAGCTCTGTGAGGGTAGAGGCTGCATCTGGCACATGGTAGATGCTCAGTAAGAGTTCGTTGAAAGGAGTTAGAGTTTTTGTCTTTTTGGACCAGATGGAGGTGAAGGTTTTTTTCCTGTGTCAGGGAAGGCAGACTTTGTGAAGCAATTGAGAGTAAGGAGGTTTAAGGACGAATGTTTAGTCTCCTAAAAGGAGAAACACTTTAAGTGCTTATTTTACAAGGGTAGTGCTAATTAGGAATCATTATTATCTGGTTATTAAGTCAAACCTCCCCCTAGAACTGTTAGGTACCCACACAGACCCAAACTGAGCTAAGAGCAGGCAAACTGCATTCCTTTAAAACAACCTGACTCAGCTCCCAGAGAGTCAGGTTCTTGTCTCTCCTGCCTCTTCAGCCTCCTGCACCTAATGGCCCTGGGTCTTTGGATGGGATCATGCCCCACAGAGGCCATCTGGTCCAGCCCTCTGCCTCACGACCAGATGCACATGGCTACCGTGGAGGAAGGGCCATGTCTCGAACACTTTGAAGGCTGCTGTGCTGTAAGAACTCTCAGCCCAGGCCTGGAGTCCCCTCACCCCCGACACCACAGATCCTCCTTGGACCTGAATCCACTGGGTATCAGGTTATGCTGGGTGCTGGGGAGAGAGCAATGAGCAAAACTGACTCATCCCTGCCTGCATGGGACTCAGCGGGGAGGGGAGACAGGGAGACAGACATTGTACGAACATTAGACATATATAAACATCATTGCAACATGTACTACCTACAAAGGAAATGGCCAAGATGAAAATGAGAGCTGACCTCAGCAGGAAATTACCTGGTCTGAGGGAAGCCCTCCCCAAGAAGTGAGGCTTCCACAGAGATCTGAAGCGAGCATCCAAGTTGTCTTTGTGAGTGGGGATTTGGGGAGAAAGCCTCGTAGGCCTAGGGAACAGTGTGTGAGAAAGTCCTGGGACCTGTTGAAAGACAGAAGGGAGGAGGAGCTGCATGGCTGAGCAAGGTTACAGGGGATCTGAAGGAGGGGTAGGGACCCACCCATGATGGCGCTGTTCGCTCTGTCTAGGTTTCCACGGGAAATGAGTCTCGGATGGTGGACATTTTCACAGCATATGTGAAGACTATCTAATACCAAATCTCCGCTCGCTGGCTTGGAGTTCCCTCCAACAGCCCGAGATCCTTGCAGGGTGGGGTGAGCATTGTTCTTCTTCAGGTTTCTTGAGAAAGGGGAGCCAACAGTCCTCCCACTGTTGAGCGGTTGTGGGTGAGGCTGCTACAGACGCCTTATAGGTTAGGTTGACATGGCCTGACTAGCAGCCCCTCGGGCAGCAAAACCTCCTGCTTTCCATTTGCACCATCCGGTGCTTCCTCCCTCTCCTCTCCATGCCCTGGTGTCTGTGAGCCAGGGTGGGACCTCTGGCACCTGACTCCCACCCAGGCTCTGTGCTGACGCCGGCTTACAGGAACCCCACCTCAGCATGCTTGCTTCTCAAGGTAACATCCTTTATCAAATTAGATTAATTTCAAAATTTTTATTCATTCTTTAAAATTGACTTGATGGGGCCTCCGTGGTAGCGCAGTGGTTAAGAATCCACCTGCCAATGCAGGGGACATGTTTTCAAGCCCTGGGCCAGGAAGATCCCACATGCCACGGAGCAACTAAGCCCGTGCGCCACAACTACTGAAGCCTGTGCGCCTAGAGCCCGTGCTCCGCAACAAGAGAAGCCACTGCCATGAGAAGCCTATGCACCGCAATGAAGAGTAGCCCTCGCGGGGCTTCCCTGGTGGCGCAGTGGTTGAGAATCTGCCTGCTAATGCAGGGGACACGGGTTCGAGCCCTGGTCTGGGAGGATCCCACATGCCACGGAGCAACTAGGCCCATGAGCCACAACTACTGAGCCTGCGCATCTGGAGCCTGTGCTCCGCAACAAGAGAGGCCATGACAGTGAGAGGCCTGCGCACCACGATGAAGAGTGGCCCCCGCTTGCCACAACTAGAGAAAGCCCTCGCACAGAAACGAAGATGCAACACAGCAAAAATAAATAAATTAATTAATAAACTCCTACCCCCAACATCTAAAAAAAATAATAATAAATAAATAAAATAGTTGCGTAGGAAGATATCACTCTTAAAAAAAAAAAAAGAGTAGCCCTTGCTCACCGCAACTAAAGAAAGCCTGAGCAGCAATAAAGACCCAACGCAGCCAAAAATAAATAAATAAATAAATAAATAAAAGTTCCCTTAAAAAAAAAAATTGACTTGATGATAGTAATACAGATATTGGAAAAGAAAATAAACAGCATTGTTAGAGCTAGAGTTCCCGCATCCCAGGACCCTCCCTGGGGGGGTATCAGTCTTTTTCAGTGCATTTTTATTTATATGTCTACAGATACAAAGACACTTTTCTTTGGTGTACATTGACTTTTTATTTTTAATTGAAGTGTAGTGATTTACAATGTTGTGTTAGTTTCTGGTGTACAGCAAGTGATTCAGTTATACATATATATTATTTTTCATATTCTTTTCCATTATGGCTTATTACAGGATATTGCATATAGTTCCCTGTGCTATACAGTTGGTCCTGGTTGTTTATTTATTTATTATTATTATTTTTTTTTGCAGTACGCGGGCCTCTCACTGTTGTGGCCTTTCCCGTTGCGGAGCACAGGCTCTGGACGCGCAGGCTCAGTGGCCATGGCTCACGGGCCCAGCCGCTCCGCGGCATGTGGAATCTTCCCGGACCGGAGCACGAACCCGTGTCCCCTGCATTGGCAGGCGGACTCTCAACCACTGCGCCACCAGGGAAGCCCCCTTGTTGTTTATTTTATATATAGTAGTGTGCATCTGTTAATCCCAAACTCCTAATTTATCCCTCCCCCACCCTCTTTCCCTTTGGTAACCATAAGTTTGTTTTCTGTATCTGTGAATCTGTTTCATAAATAAGCTCATTTGTATCATATTTTAGATTTCACATATAAGTTATATCATATGGTATTTGTCTTTCTCTTTCTGACTTACCTCACTTAGTATGATAACTTCTAGGTCCATCCATGTTGCAGCAAATGGCATTATTTCATTCTTTTTTTATGGCTGAGTAGTATTCCATTGTATAGGTACCACATCTTCTTATCCATTCATCTCATCTCATAGTTTTCTCTGGATATATGCCCAGCAGTGAGATTGCTAGATCATATGGCAACTCTATTTTTACTTTTTTGAGGAACATCCCTACTGTTTTCCATAGTGGCTGCACTGACGTTTTTTAAAACATACATCTGAGTTCTTTGTATTGTTTAGCAACTTCCTTTTTTACTTAATAGTACATCTTGGAAATCTTTGCACATCAATGTATGTAATCCCACAATGTTCCTTTTTAATGACTGCACAGTATTCTCAAGTGTATATTCCCATAGGTTGTTTACCCACGTTCTCACTGATGAACATTCATTCACATCGTTTCCAGATTGTCACCATCACAAGCGAACCCTTGTATGGGACCCTCAGTCTAGCTCAACACAAGGATAGCTGTCTTGACTGGTGATGAGATCTCCATCAGAGGTGGTATTCAAGTAAAAGGTGAAATAATGTCTTCCTCAGCCCAGAACAGTGATGCTTAAACTTTATTGTTTATGAGAATCACCTGGAGAACTTTTTAAGCTACAGAGTGCTGGGCCAGACCCTGGAGTTTCTGATTCAGGAGATCTTGGATGGGCCTGAGAATCTGCATTTCTAACAAGTTCCCAGGTGAGGCTGCTGGTTCAGGAACCCTGCTTTGAGAATCATTGCCTCAGGGTGTTGGCTACTCAACCTCCTCGCACTTGAAGAGTCACCTCACCCTTGGGAAACAATGTTCAGGGAGAATTCACCCTGGGCCCCTCCCTCTACTGAGAAGTGGGTTTTCTACCTGACATCCCTCTGGGAGGCAGGGCCCTTCAGGGCTCTGGTTATGGGTCCAGAGGTCTGGCTAGCAAGGTTGTTGGGCAGATGTTCCAGCTCGGTCTGGAAGCCCAGGGGCTTCTTGACTGGACACAGCCTGCAGCACCAGCCTTTTCTGGGCACCACCCCCCTACTCCTGACCTCACCCCATTCTTCCCGTCGAAGTCTAATGAAGAGCTGAGACTGGCGGTGAGCTGTTTACAGAGAGTGACTGGGAAGTGCTCTGGGGTTTTCATAAAAGAAACAACAGGAGACCACCTTCCCAGAGAGGGTCTTCTAAAGGTCTTGAGGTTTCAGGACCCTAAGGCACTCTTTGTTTCCAGCTGGACTACAGGAGGTCACACTGGGGTTGGGGGAGAGCATCTCTGGAGTAAGGGTGGGTGGACCAGGAGCCTGGACCTTAGGAACTAAAAAGCATCCCCCTTCCCAGACCTTCCTGGTGGCTTTGAGGGGGACACTTCTGCACCTAAGGATGGTCAAGTTGCAGGCTGAAGGTCAGACCCCAATGGGCATTTGGCTCATACCTCCACCCAGAGCTGAATTTTGACACCCTGCCGCTCACCATGCTCCTTGCCCTTTGACCTTAAACATGCTGTCCATAAACATTAGCAGCCTGGGTCATCAGAAAGTAGCTTCCTCTAGACTGCTGGCTCCTGTGTTTGCAGGTAACAGAAGGGAGGAGGGAAGATGCCTCAGCCACAAATCTGCTGATTTGTGGGAGGGATGGGAGGGCCTTTGGAGCTCAAGGAGAGCTGCTCCAGGCGCCCTCGTGGGGGCAAAGTTTAGACCCAGTTCTCCTCCCATGCAGGAGTGCTGTTTGAAGCAGACTGGCATGCCTGTGTGCTGCTCTCTCTGGGGCTATGTCTAAAGTCTCGAATGTTCTACCTGATTTGTTTGTAGTTGTAATCCCAGCATCTAGCACATGGTAAGAGTCTAACAGACCCTTGTTGAATAGATGAACAGATAAATATCTTAGAAGGTGTCCGCAGGATGGGCTCAGGCTGCTCATTCCCTGGATGTGAGGCCAGACCCTAAGGCCAGCTATTCAGCTATTTGAGGCCCTTTCTGCAGCACAGCAGCTGCAAGGGGCTGGTTCCCACCACAGGTACAACCTCTGTACAACCTCAGGTATGAAAGGGGCCCTGGGGAAACTCTGCCTCCTATGCAGGGCTTACCTTGGGACAGGCCAACCGCGGAGGAGAGTGTGGAGAGGAGGACTGGCTTCCCGTTTCCCGTGGGGGAGCGGCTGGAATGATCTTTGAGCCCGGCCGAGGTCTGGCGGTGCACGCACAGGGCAAGGCCAGGCTCCGTCCAGGGTCCCATCACCCACCCCTCCACCTGCCCTCTCTCTAGAACTTTACAGTAATACTGGAACTGGGGGGTAAAGAGAGAGACTTTTCATCCTTTCAGACTCAAAACTTAATTTCTCATTTCTCTCAAGATACCCGCTCCTAACCCAAAAAGCGAAAGCGAGGCTGGGGGAATCCTGCTTGGTGGAAAAGCTCAGTGTGTTACTTTTGGTCTGGGCGGGGCCGGTCTTCCGCGTTCACAACCCACTCCTTGAACCAAAAGTGCCCTAGGCTGAGGGCACCGAGGGTCTGCGGGTCGGGTTCCTGACCCGGGCCGAGCGGGGGCCGCGGAGGAGGGCGCCCCCCAGGGGCTGGGCGAGGAGGCTGTCTCCACCTGCACCGCGTGGCACAGCTCGGCCACGAGTGACCTTCGCGGCCTCGTGGGAAGGAGCGCATCCCCTGGAGGCTTGGAGGCTTCCCTCTGCGGCTCCCCAAGCCGGGCCCCTTTCTCTGCCCGCCCTAACGGAACGCTTTGAAGTGGCCGAGTTCGCAACCCCGGTCCCCAGCGAGGCGCCGCCCCCGCTGCGCCCGCACCTTGGCAGTGGCCGAGTGCTTTGCATGGGAATGGGCCCCGTGGCACCCGCTGGGCACTCTTTGTAAATTCATCCCCATCCCCAGGCAGGCCCGGCCAGAGGCCTCTGGAGGAACTCGACTCCCGGGTCCCAGGGCCGAAGGGTGTAGGCTTAGGCTCTTGCAATCCCCCAGACCTCTTTCAGGGTTAGATAACTCCTCCGGACTTGGGGTGGAACAGTCAGAGCCCTCACAGGTTCCTCTGGGGGAAGTGGGGCGGGCTGGGCAGGACTTAAGCGCTGAGGAGTCCGCCCGGGCAGGGAATCAGTGCAGGAGTTTTCAATGAAAATCCAACAGGCTGTTTGGCAACATATTTGTACCGGTGCTTAAAAACGCTGCAGACCTTTGATCCAGCAGCTCTGCTGCTGCTAAGAAAATAATCATAGATCTGTGCAAAGATGTCCGTACATACAACACATTGGAGCGTTGTTTAGAACTGGGGAACTGTGAACATATAAGCCGTAGAGATTGCTTATACTCATTAATGAGTTCAGTTTACCATGGGCCAGTTACTGTTGGAGGAAATCCGTGATTTCAGATCATTACCAATGATGATATAGAATATTTACTACAAAAAAAATGCTCTTAATGTTAAATTAAGGCACCAGTTATGGTATATACGTGTATGGAAAGAAGACTGGAAGGTAGAGGATACCAAATTATTAGTAGTGCTTTTCTTTGGATGCTGAGGTAAAGGATGACTGTTATTGTCTTAGGCTTTTCAGAAATCTGTTATAATTTATTCTATAATCATGTATTTAAAATAAACTTTATTTAAATAGAATTTCAGTTCTAAGAATTTAAAACAAAATTTTGCCAAGCCTTCTCCATAATCTCTGAATTTGAACAGCACGCCGCAAGACTCACAGCAATTTAACGTGTTTTTCTCTTTGGTTTTCAAAATAGGCCTCCAGCCCCGAGGTGAGTGGGCAATTATTGTTATCCCCATTTCACAGAAGAGAAGGCTGGTGCCTTGGGAGGCGATGGGTGGCTTGTAGGTAGGAGGCAGAGCAGGGCCAGACACCAGTCCTTCCATAGTGCAAAGCTCCTTCTAGTTTGCAGAGCGTGCATGGAGTCATGGAGTGGAAAACGGGGAGGGGGTGGTGTGCAGAGCCTCCTGAGCAGGCTCCCTCGGGCTCTGCCTGCTGCAGGCCAGATGCCTCTTCAGGGTGCGGCCAGGACCCAGGCAGTCTTGGTTTCCACGCTACCATCAGCATGAAACATCCCCACCCCCAATTGCAACCCAAAGCCTTAATGGTGGAGAAAATGAGATGTGTTAGAAGTGTTAGTAGATAGGAACATGACCCCCAGACCGTGGTCTCCCAGAGGTCCTGGGTCTGGTTCTTTTCACCCCTCTCTTCCCTCTGATGCTACTCAGGCGCCCTGAGGTGATGGAAGGGATCTTCTACAGGACTTGGAGTTGTCCAACGTTCAGCTTTCTTCTTAAAAGGCGATGGTTAGCTAGCTGTGGGAGAATCCCTCCACCTTTGTGTGGTAATCCCCCGACCTCCAGTAATCCATTCATGGCTGGCCCCTCACGTGTTAAAAGAACAGCCCTGAATTATTAGGGCATGGGTGATGGGGGAGACATATTGAGGAGAGGTCTGTTGCCTTGGGATGTATTCAGAGGGCTGGAGGCCAACTGAAATGGCTACTGTGATTGAAATGTGTGTCTCAGTCTTCCCCATAAAGTTTAGAGAACACCAAAAAAATTGCTCTTTTCTGTAGTTAGCTTTGGTGTTCTTTTGATGTTCTTGTTTCTAACATGGCAGTTTAGTACTCTAAGTCATTCTACGCTTCTGGTTTCTTTAACATTCATCTTTGTTTTCTTCTGGAAGCCCAGTAAAACCTGGGGGGTGGCTGTGTGGGCCGCAGTTCTGCTGGGGCCCCCAGGGGTTACTGCTACTGAGTGAAATTTGGTTTACTAAAACACACAAAAACTACATCCCAGAGAACTTTTTTTCTGTTCTAAATTCACTTTAGATAAATGTACCAGTTCAACACAGAGATTTTTAAAAGATTGAAAATAAATGAGAAAAGGAGACCAAGACACACAGGATAGAAAAGCAGGTAAAATACCTCTAATGTGAATTTCAGAAGATGACAATGGAGGGAATGGGAAAGAAGCAGTATGCAAAGAACTGACAGCTACTAATTTTCCAGAACTGATGGATACACGAAACCTCTGACTGAGAGGCACAGTGATTTCTGGGCAGAGAAAATATAAATCGTTCTATACTTTGCCCCATTGTAGTGGAACTTCATGACACCAAAGATAATGAAAAAATCCCAAGAGAAACCACAGAAAAAAGAAAAATTCTCTGCAGAGAAATGATAATGAAACAGCAACAAAGGAGGTGAGAATACTAGCTTCAGAGTGCTGAGGGCAGAGAATGGTTATCCTCAAATTCTATACTGAACTACTTGTTGTTCAAGAATGAGGGCAGGACTTCCCTGGTGGCGCAGTGGTTGAGAGTCCGCCTGCCGATGCAGGGGACACGGGTTCGTGCCCTGGTCCAGGAAGATCCCACATGCCGTGGAGTGGCTGGGCCTGTGAGCCATGGCTGCTGAGCCTGCGCGTCTGGAGCCTGTGCTCCGCAACAGGAGAGGCCACAACAGTGAGAGGCCCACGTACCGCAAAAAAAAAAAAAAATGAGGGCAAAATAAACACCTTTCAAAAAAAGACCAAGAGGGCTTCCCTGGTGGCGCAGTGGTTAAGAATCCGCCTGCCAATGGAGGGGACATGGGTACGAGCCCTGCTCTGGGAAGATCCCACATGCCGTGGAGCAACTAAGCCCGTGCACCACAACTACTGAGCCTGCATTCTAGAGCCCGTGAGCCACAACTACTGAGCCCATGTGCCGCAACTACTGTAGCCCACATGCCTAGAGCCTGTGCTCCGCAACAAGAGAAGCCACTGCAATGAGAAGGCCGTGCACCGCAACGAAAAGCAGCCCCCACTCGCCGCAACCGGAGAAAGCCTGTGCGCAGCAACGAAGATCCAACGCTGCCAATAAATAAATAAATAAGTAAATTTATAAAATTTAAAAAAAAAAAACTGACAGAATGCTTGAGCAAGGAAACAGTTGTGCACTCCATGGTCTCTTTTCATTCCTGAGGCAGTGTTAGTAAAATCAAAAGAATGAAAAAGTTGACTAAAAAAAAAAAGCAACAATGGTAATACCGGCAACTGATTGCAGAGGGGTTAAAAACAATAAAAAAAAAGTACTAGACAATGAGATGGAAGAGGGTAATTGGAGGAAAGCATTCTAGGATTCTTTTGTTATTTTGGAAGAGAGTAGAGCAGAAAGTGAATTTATCATGAAGCTAAGGAAGCATAAACTGCAGGACTAATTCTTTTACTCTTTTTAATTTTTTTCTTAAAGAAGACTCCCAAATTGAATAAACTTCAGGTCCCATAAAATCTGGATCTGCCTCTGGGGTATGGTTAATGTTTTAATATTTATATTTATATTTTATTAAAACAGTATGTTTGTAGAGACTTCCCTGGTGGTCCAGTGGGTAAGACTCTGTGCTCCTAATGCAGGGGTTCGGGTTCAATCCCTGGTCGGGGAACTAGATCCCTCATGCTTCATGCTGCAACTAAGAAGTCCGCATGCCGCAACTGAAAGATCCTGGGTGCCGCAACTAAGACCCAGCACAGCCAAAATACATACATAAATAAATATTTAATTAATTTAATTTATTTATTTGTGTATTTATTTCTTTTTGGCTGTATTGGGTCTTTGTTGCTGTGCGTGGTCTTTCTCTAATTGCGGCGAGTGGGGGCTACTGTTCGTTGCTGTGCGCGGGCTTCTCACTGCAGTGGCTTCTCTTATTGCAGAGCACGGGCTCTAGGTGCACAGGCTTCAGTAGTTGCGGCACGCGGGCTCAGTAGTTGTGGTGTACAGGCTTAGTTGCTCCGCGGCATGGAGATCTTCCTGGACCAGGGCTCAAACCCGTGTCCCCTGCATTGGCAGGCAGATTCTTAACTACTGCACCACGAGGGAAGTCCCATAAATATTTTAAAAATAAATAAAACAGTATGTATGTAAAAAGTTGTAAATACAACTACTAAAAGTGTAAGAAACTAAATGTGTATTTTCTAATGTGGTAGGGAAATTAAGATAAGAAAATTTGATCAAACCAATGAAAAGTAGGTAAAGGGGGGGAAGAAACAAAGAAAGCACGTTATAAATAGAAAACACAAACTAGAATGGCAGATATAGCCTAAATTATTATTTAACCCTGATATCTGGTCCCCCTTCTCACATGGCAATGTAATTTTTAGTCAAGCAGTTTAAAATCTACATCTGTCATCCACCCTTACAGCTGGATATGGCCAATGGTATGTGACTAGAAGTGGTGTTGCAGCTTGTGGGTTGCCATTAAAAGGAAGGGAAATTTCCTTCTCTTTCTCCTTCTACACTTCCAGCTGACTGGAATTTAGATGTACTAGTAGGAGCTAGATAATCTATCTTGTACCACAAGTGAGTAGGATGCATATCAAGGATGACAGAGCAATAAGAAAGAAGGAGACTGGCCCTGATAATTTTGTGGAGAGCCATCCTACCAGCTAGGACTTTTATGTGAGAGATAACTTCCATCTTGTTTAAGTCATTGTCCTTCGATAGCTTGGCAAATGCAGCTGAACCAATATACTGACTAATTTAGTAGGTATAAATAGAAATATGTTAGAAATCATAGTAAAAGTAAATAGATTAGACTCACTGGTTAAAAGACAATGATTTTCAGATCAGAATAAAACAAGCAAACAAAAAATAAATGCAGCCACGTTCATTTGTTACATGTTGTCTCTAGCTGAGGTATATTGACAGGATATTGCCAGAGTTGAATAGTTGCAGTAGAGACTGTATTGCCTGCAAAATAAAAAATAATTACTACTTGACCCTTTACAGGAAAATTTTGATGACCCCTGAACTAGGTCATAAAGCAAATTTTAACAAATATCAAAGAATAACTATCATGCTGGCTGTATTCTCTGATCTTAATGAAATAAAACGCGAAGTCAAAAGCAAAGAGATAGCCAAAATAACCTCATTACATTTGGAAGTGTGTTAAAGAATTCACAGGGTAGGGCTTCCCTGGTGGTGCAGTGGTTGGGAGTCCGCCTGCCGATGCAGGGGACGCGGGTTCGTGCCCCGGTCCGGGAGGACCCCGCGTGCCGCGGAGCGGCTGGGCCCGTGAGCCATGGCCACTGAGCCTGCGCGTCCGGAGCCTGTGCTCCGCAACGGGAGAGGCCACAGCAGTGAGAGGCCCGCGTACCGCAAAAAAAAAAAAAAAAAGAATTCACAGGGTAAAGAAGAAATCATAAAGGAAATTATAAAATATTTGGAAGTGGAGAACATTGAAACACAATATAAGAAAATTTGTGGAAATCAGCTAGAGCAATGATTAGACATTTATACCCCTTGAAATATATATTAGAAAAAGAAAAATACTAAAAATTAGTAAGCTGAGTATGCTCAACTCAAGGATTAGAAACAGAATAATAGAATAACCTGAAGAAAGCAGTGAAAAGGAAATAAGAATGGACGCAAACAAAATAAAAAACAGAAACAATAGAGAGATAAACAAAAGCAAAAGTTAGTTCTTTGACGAAACCAAGTCAAACCTCTGGCAAGATGCACCAACAAAAAAAAAAAAGAGAGAGAGGAAAGGAACAAATAATAATAGGTTAGTTTACTAAATTAATTTACTAAATGATTTAATTTAAAATAATTAAAAAGTGAATGTAATAAGAGGTACTGTAGAGATTTTTTTTAATTATGAGAGAGGACTCCAAGCAGCTTAATGCTGACAAATTTGAAATTTCAAAAGAAATGTATAATTTTCTAGAAACGTGTAAATGTCCAAAACTGATTTGAGAAGTTGTAGAAAAACAGACTAATTCTCTATCCTTTGTATCAGTTACCTAGTGCTAAGTAACAAAATCACCCTAAAACATAGTGTCTTAAAACAACAACCATTTTATTTGCTCATGATTCTGCAGGTCAGCAGGTTAGCTAAGCACTATGGTAAGAACAGGTCTTCTGCTGGTCTTGCCCTGGGTAACTCAGGCAATGGCATCCACCTGGCAGCTCTACTGGGTCTAGATGGTTCAGGATGGCCTCCCTGAGATGTCTGGCAGTTGATATTGGCTGTCTGCTGAGTCATATGCCTCCATCAGGTTATTCCATGCTTCTCATGTTAGCAGAAGGATTCTAAGCAAGCAGCAGAAAGGGGCAAGCTCCAGTGCACAAGTATCTTCAAGCCTCTGCTTGTGTCGCATTTTTCCGTGTCTCACTGGCCAAATAATAACAAATCGTGGCCACAGCAAGTCACTGTGTGAGGGATTATACATTGGTAAGGATACAGGGATAGGCATTTATTGGGGGCTTGTTTCTATAACAATCAACAAAAACTGTTAACTCCCTAAATATAACGTGGTATTCCACATTGGATGCTGGAACAGAGAAAGGACATTGTGGAAAAACTGGTGAAATCCAAAGAAAGTCTGGAGTTTAGTTAATAATAATGTACCAATTTTAGTTTCTTATTTTGACACATGTTCCATGGTTATGTACTCTTATATTAACATCAGGGGAAAGTAGGTAAGGGGTATAGGGGAATCCTCTTTGCTATCTTTGCAAAACTTTTCTGTAAGTCAAAACTTATTCCAAATTAAAAAGTTTATTTTTTAAAAAAGCAATAACCCTCCAACATACTGAAGCGCAACTGGCCCAGATAGTTTTATGGGTGGTATTTTTTTTTTTTTTTTTTTGCGGTACGCGGGCCTCTCACTGCTGTGGCCTCTCCCGTTGCGGAGCAACAGGCTCCGGACGCGCAGGCTCAGCGGCCATGGCCCACGGACTCAGCCGCTCCGCGGCATGTGGGATCTTCCCGGACCGGGGCACGAACCCGTGTCCCCTGCATCGGCAGGCGGACTCTCAACCACTGCGCCACCAAGGAAGCCCGATATCCTTCTTTTATTTAAACTGTTCCAGAAAATTGAAAAAGAATGTATGTCTTGTAATTAACTTTATGAGGTTAATATAGTCTTGATATGCAAGCTGGTTAAGGACAATATGAGAAAATTATAGGCCAATCTCACTTATGAAGAGAAAGGCAAAAATCTTAAGTCAAATATTAGCAAGTTGACTATATATATAATTGATCCAGCAGGGATACAAGAACAGTTTAAAATGAGAAAGCCCAAATTAACCAAATTAACAGAGTAAAGAAGAAAATCCAAATAATCATCTCAATAGATGCAAAGGTAAAAAGCACTTGATAAAAATTTAACATCACTTATTATAAAAACTCTTGACCAACTCGGAATTGAAGGAAACTTCCTGAACCTGTTAAAGTTTGTCTAGCAAATACCAACAGCAAAAAATATCCTTGATGGCAAAATATTTGAGGGATTTCCTTTAAAATCATGCATGGGAGAAATCTACCCGCTATTGCTGATACTATTCAACATTGCACTACATGTTTTAGCTAGCAGACACAAGAAAAAGAAATAAAAAGAATAAAAATTACAATGGAAGAAAAAAATTGCAGTTTTATGTACAGATGACATGATTATCAACATAAAAAATTCAAAGAAATCTACAGGTAAACTGTTTGAAGAAAGAAGCGTTAAGTAAGATGGCTGGATATAGGGTCAATATACAAATGGGATATGGAAAGCTTAACAATTGTCTCCAGGAGGAAAGATGGGGAACAGGACGGAGCATGGGCTTTAGACACATGTGTAATGTGTATTTCTTTTTTAAAAAAATTCTTTTAATTAATTTATTTTTGGCTGCATTGGGTCTTTGTTCCTGTGTGCGGGCTTTCTCTAGTTGCAGCAAGTGGGGGCTACTCCTTGTTGCGGAGCACGGGCTCTAGGCACGCGGGCTCAGTAGTTGTGGCGCATGGGCTTAGTTACTCCGCGGCATGTGGAATCTTCCCGGACCAGGGCTTGAACCCTTGTCCCCTGCATTGGCAGGCAGATTCTTAACCACTGCACCACCAGGGAAGCCCTGTAATGTGTATTTCTTAAAAGACAAAAAGAGGAAGGAGGTCTGAAGCAAATAAAATCTTATTTGTTAAATCTGGATGGTGGGTACAAATATATGGTTTTCTTTTTAAAAATTTCTGTGTAATATATATAATACACATAGAGTGATTTATGCAACAAATATATGACTTACGAAGTATAATTTAAAAATGAGCCTGGTGACCCCTCCAACACCATTTTGCTACCTGTGTCCCCCTTCCCTATTCCTTGTCTTTTAGCCCAGAGGTAAGCCCTATCCTGAGTGTTGCACTGATAAATTCTTTGCTTTTTAAAAATGGAATTTGATCTATCATATTATTTTCTGTGCTCTTCCATGTGTTTGAAATACTTCAAAATTAAGATAAAATAAATAAAGCAAAATGTGTCTGTTCACAATCTCCAAAAGAAAAATGATCATAGGAAAGAAAAGTTTGGAAAGAGTACCTTGACGGGGAGGAGCTTTGATTTATCCGTGTCCACCTCACTATTCACGCAACAACGTTCCTGAGCGAGCGCCTCCCTGGTGCCAGGGACTGGGGATGCAGGCCCTCAGCGTTGGGGTGAGTGTGAGGCTGGGATCATGTGTGTGAGGTGCATCAGCATGGTGGCTGGAGCATGGTTGCCACTCAGTATACGGGGACCATTACTATTACTGATTCTTAAGCAATGGCACAGCTGTCAAATTTTCATCTGCCAAGGTTTGTCTCCCATTGATCCTACCCTGGGCTTCATTGTGCCCAGTGCCTGCTCATTAGAGTCAGTATTCAGCCTGTTTGACACAGCTCTGGAGGCTAGCAGCCCAGCGTGTAAACCAGTCATCACCAGTAGAGCCCCTGGTGCAGCAGCTTGGGCACCGGCTGGTGTGTAAGTTGCAGGGAGGCCTGTAGATTTCATGAGGCAGGGAGTGAAGGACAGAGCCCTGGTGGGGTGTGATTGTTTCTGCAGGCGACGCACAGTCTCCCTGGGCCTCTGCCCAAGCCTGGCTTTGCCCTCATTCCTTGCTGCCTGTGCCTCTCTGCGTCACCTTCAGCCACCCAATCAAACATTTGTAACAAAAGAAAACAAACAAGACGTGGAACTTGGGTAGCATTTACATTTGCTGTTGCTGAGAATCTGTTCTTGAACAAAAGGCACAGGGTATAGGGGTTACAGGGTGTGTCTGGCTTCATTATTCTAGAACAAAAGAATCACCCAGTTGTCTGAAAACCCTGGAAGCCCTTGCATGCTACAACGGCTCGGGGATGTGCCGATGCTCAGGAGGCCCGAGGTGTCAGCCCCCACCGGTGACTGTGAGCACGGCTGCTCAGGCGCTGGGTGTGGGGCATATCCTGGAGGGCAGGGGAGCCCCTCCCAGGGTCCAACACTCACTGCACGTGGCAGGCGCCCTGACCCTGGACTCTGCTGTAGTTTTGGTTGGGAGACGCAGGCTTTGAAACTCCACTAGGCTCTGACGCCAGCCAGTTTCCTCCTGGTCTGGAGCTGGGGAAGGCCTGGGTCCAAGCACATCCAAGCCTTCCACCTGGGCTCGCACCCCTGAAACTGGGCCTTAGCTCTGTGGCCTGGGAGCCTGAGAGCCTCACGTTGGCTGGTGGGGAGGAAAGACGTAGGCGTGCCCAGTCTGCTGGTCCTGTCGGGGCCTTTCTTTCCCCATTGCCCGGAGCCTAGAGCTCTGCAGCTCCCTGCCAGCGTTGCTGCCTCACAGGTTGGCTAAGCCTTTCCAGACCAGCAATTTGTGAGTCATGGCCCATCTCAGACCAGGGGCCATGGGCAGTGCTGAGTCACTTGGGCCTGTCTGTTCTGCTGAGGACAGCTGGGAGGGCCAGCCTCACAGGCACTGGGGAGAGTGATGAAGCCCACATTCGACAGCTGGGTGGACTGGACTCAGCCTGGGGGGGAAAGCGCAAGGGGTGGGGAGACCAGAGCCTGTCCACTGGGGTCACAGTCCCCCTGGAGAGAGGCTTGGGAGAGCACACAGAGAAACAGTTTATTTCTTTAGGTCAGAAGCAGGGGCAGAAAAACACACCCAGAGAGGAGTGCAGACGTCCTAAATGAGGAGCGCAGAGAGACGTGATTGAAATCACCTATATAGGACAGTCCTTCCGGGTTTTTGTTTACATTTGGCCAATTATCTTGTTTCTTTTTTCTCACCTGACTGGTCCTAGGACCTGCCCCAAGATGTGTGCACAACTTTTTGCTAAGATGGATCCCACTGCAGAGGCCTGTGGGCGTCTGTCCATACTTATTATACAGTGGCGCCCTGTCCGTTTTTATTTTTTTTTTTGTGGTACGCGGACCTCTCACTGCTGTGGCGTCTCCCGTTGCGGAGCATAGGCTCCGGACGCGCAGGCTCAGCGGCCATGCCTCACGGGCCCAGCCGCTCCGCTGCATGTGGGATCTTCCCGGACCGGGGCACAAACCCGTGTCCCCTGCATCGGCAGGCGGACTCTCAACCACTGCGCCACCAGGGAAGCCCCTCGTCCGTTTTTGACCCCCAAGGAGCCTTCCTGCACATGTGCAGACAGGGAAGTTTTCCTTGGTCTCAGGGGTGGTCATCATATCTCTTTATTCCAGCAGAGCTCAGCTTCTGCCGCTAGCTTTGTCCTTGGAGTGTCTGGGTGAGAACAAAGCTTCAATTTCACTTCACTTGACAGACAGCAGCCATCTGGCCCAGGGGCCCGATTATCTCCGACCTCAGAGCCGCTCACTCAGCCTTCCTGCACTACTTACTTAGAAAACAAGGAAAGAAGTGGCAACGGCGAGGAGCACCTTTTGATTTTTTTTCTGCTCACCAGATTGGCAAAAAATTTAAAGGACTGATAATACCCAGTGCTGAAGAGAATACAGGGAAACAGGTACTGTCCTATGAATATGGCAGGGAGCAAGGGGGCCCAGCCTGCTCCGGAAGGGCCACTTGGCAGCATCTGTTAACATTCAACCAGCAGCACACTTCTGAGAACATTTCATATGGAAAAATTTACAAAATGATACAAAAACATCTTGCAACTCCAAATATGTCTACAAGGGTAGGTAACACAGAAAGTTAGGTTCAAGAATGTTTCCTGCGGCTTTGTTTGCAATTGTTAAAAATAAATAACAAGAGCCTTAATGTCTGTCAATAGGGTGATATAAAAAAACTAGACTCTGGGGCTTCCCTGGTGGCGCAGTGGCTGAGAGTCCGCCTGCCGATGCAGGGGACACGGGTTCGTGCCCCGGTCCGGGAAGATCCCACATGCCGTGGAGCGGCTGGGCCCGTGAGCCATGGCTGCTGAGCCTGCGCGTCCGGAGCCTGTGCTCCGCAATGGGAGAGGCCACAACAGTAAGAGGCCCGCGTACCGCGAAAACAACAACAACAACAACAAAAAAAACTAGACTCTGTACTATTGAATACTCATAGCTGTTTAAAAAAAAATGAGGTAGATCTGTATGTACCAACTGAGGTGAAAGAATGTTTGTGATAAGTCATAAAGTGAAAACAAGTCACAGAACCATGTGTTTAATATGATTTTGTTAAACAAGCAAAGCCCCGGGTGGTCCAGTGGGTAGGACTCTGCGCTCCCAATGCAGGGGGCCTGGGTTTGATCCCTGGTTGGGGAACTAGATCCCGCCTGCCTGCTGCAACTAAAAGGTCCCTCATGCTGCAATGAACATCCTGCATGCCACAACTAAGACCTGGGGAAGCCTTAATAAATAAATAAATTAAAACAGACAAACAAAAAACCAAGCAAAGCCCAGTGTGTGTGTGTGTGTGTGTGTGTGTTTGTGCGCATGTGCACACACGCACATAGGAAAAGGTCTGGAAGGATGCCAGTGGTGGTTTTCTCTGGGAGGGGGTTGATAACTGAGATAATGGGAGACTTTCACTTTATAATCTATATATTCCTATACTGTGTGACTTTTTACTAGTGTGTGTTTACTTTCAAGTAAAAAGAAAAAACAATTAAAAACAAAATAAACAATTGTCTTTATGCATCATGAGGACCCGAATGATTGCGTGAATACACATGTGCATGCATGAGAGATTGGGAAGTGTCTGAGATTTCTCCTGCTTCCCCCAGTGCTGAAAACTCTTCCCAGGGTCCCTCCTCCCTCAGGTCAGATCACCCAGTGGGTGCCACAACTGGGTCTAAATCCCATTCCTAAACAACTTCCCACATCTACCCTCCAACCCTCCCAGTGACTCCCTTGGGGGGTCCTTCCTGCCCCCACCCTATGTCCCAGAGCCCCCTGCCTGTCTCCTCTGTGACCTCTTCACACTGGTTATCACCCCCTCCACCCCATGCAGTTTCACCTCGGGCACCACCAAGGCACCTCTTTGCTTTTCATTTATATGCACAGAGAGGAGCCTAATAAATGTTTGGTCAGTGACATAAGAATGAATAATAAAGGAACCATCAGAGGGACGCTGGACGGGAAGGGATCTCTGAGATCAGCCAGCCCACTTTCCTACCCAACACCCAAATGCCCTCTGCTTGACACCTCTGGTGATGGGGCAGCCGCTCCCATCCAAGGCAGCTCACACTCCGCTTCCTGTGAGGAGTTAGTGGCTTCCTTGGGTTAATCAAGAGCAGGGGCAGTGGCTGAGGCATTTCCCAGGTAAATTTAAAGTCTGTGGTCAGTTCAGCTGGCAGTTTAGAAGCTGGACAGGGTGAAATGAAACCCCTCCATTTCTCCAGCCAGGAGAGACCATACCTGCTGCATACTGCACCTCATCCAGTTCCAGCAGGTCAGCCCCACCCTAACCACCACGCCGGCCAAGTGAATTAAGCATTAAAGACAAACTAATTAGTACTTCAGGGTAGCTTCATTCAGAAAATTACCACACCAAGGAGGTGTCTCATTTCGAACCGACTTAATTAAAAGACACTTGGTAAATTCCTGTAAAGATGAAGACAGCACTTCCCAGAAACGCTTAACTGAAATGTTTTACTCTGTATATCAAATGGTTATTAAATCTTTAATATCATAATTCCTTAAGAATGCCATTGTCAGTGACAAACATCAACCCTCGCAACGAAGGAGTCAACTGTTCCCTCCTCTTGGCTCTGCAAGACTGCAGGAAGTCGTACTTCCCCTGGTGTGCTCCGTTCTGTGCCAGCTCCGGGAGGAATCCACCATAGAGACAGAGAATGGGAAGAAGCCTGTTTCTGACTGTTTCTGACTGGCTGACTTGTGGTTTAGAGAAAACCGCATCTTTCCCAGGTGAGACGGCAGGGGTTGGTTGAATATCTGCCATGGTGGGTGGGCTGTGGTCTAGGGGTAGCACAGAGATGCTGAGTGAGTTGCCTAAGTTGCCCAGCAAACTGGAGGTTGGAGAGAAGACCCTGCCCATCAGTGTGGGATGGCCAGGCACTGTTCCTGCCCTGGATGTGGCCTGAGGTAGGCAGGATGGTGTGAGCAACCTGCTCTGTCCTCCCACTCCCCACCTTGAGGGTTTCCTCCCAGCCCAGCTCTTGGGGGACTGAGCAGGTCTTCCTACAGGATGGGGGTCAGGCCTCCCAGAGCACCTGGCCCTGGCATGGCTCAGAGGAGGAACCTGGCAAACGGTGGAGGGCCGGGCAATAGGTCCACTGAGCCACGGGAAATTGACAAAATACAGAATTTCTCAGGCTTTGGGGGTGGGTGTGTGAGAGGGGGCACTGAGGGAGTTTGTGAATAGAGTAGGGGCCTTCTCAGAATAAATTGAAAGTTACCTTTCTGCTGACTTGCTGTGGGGCTGGGGAACTGGCATGCCCACTCCTTGCTTCCGTTTCCCCACTTACAAAAGAGGTGGAAACGTCATGAGGGCCTGTGTTTGGAGACAGCATGATCTGAGTTTGAATCCTGCTTAGTTATGTATTTTGGGATTTGGAACCTCTGTCCCTTCACCTTGCAAAATTGGGAGCGTGGCCCCAGGGCACGCAGGTCAGAGTTCAGTGAGTGAGCACAAGTACGTTGACAGGCACCGCTGCTCAATGCATTGATTGGTGTTGATTGTTCCTACCACTTCAGCTGGGTTTACAGAACGAGGAAAGGGAGAAGGTGCGGCTGGTGTCACATCCAGATGACAAGCAAGGGGGACCTGCTGACTTGCTCAATAGGGCTCTGACAAATAATCAAGCCCTCAAAATGGAGCTGAAGACGGTTGATTATTGGTCGCCCTGACCTGTGCAAGCACCCTAGTGAGTCTTCTCTCTCGCCCCGGCAGGCGGAACGCACAGTGGGCAGTGCAAGGGCTGCTTGTAGATTCTGAGAATAGACTTAGAGCGCAGAGCTCCGTGGGACCATCGGAATTGGCTAGCCAACCCCCCTCCTCAGACAGATGGGGGTACCGAGGCACAGAGAAGGTATTTCAGGTTCCCATCTGGAGAGCCATGGCCGAGTGGGAGTCAGGGCCTGGCCCCCTGGCTCTTGGTCCAGGGCTGCTGCAATTCACTGCTCCAGTCCACGCAGCCGCTGGCCCTTCCAGCACCTTTGGGAAAACTGCAAGAAGGTGTTCCATCCCCCTCGCTGGAGGGTGCGGGCTGGATTTCAGCATCCCTGGCTCCCTCGACCGCGTGCTCTTGTGCAGGGCACAACCCACACACTGTATGTGGCGTCTACGCTGCCCACTCTTCCTGCAGCCAGGACCATGCACACTGTCAAGAATTACCCAGAGGCTCTTCCACGGGGGCTGGAGAGTGAGGGGGTGGCTGCCCTGGCCCTCCAGACGCCCCCCACCCCTGCCCTTCGTGCTTCTTTTGCTGGGGAGGCAGGGAGGTGTCTTTATCTACCTGGGTCACAGCCCCCTGTGACTTACCCTGATTCCCCCACCCACTCACACAAAGCCCATTCACTAATGTGCCCAGCAACAACCTCATTCCCAGTTTGACGCATTTCTAATATTATGTTTGAAGAATTTTTTGCATCTTGTGAGTTTTTCAGGGAGTTTCTTAAGCCAGTTCTTATTAGGCCTTAACTCCCGGTCAACCAGTGCACTTCAGAAGCTTCTAAGAACACATGGCAGACCTCCTGCATCCTGTCCTGATTTGCTGAGGGAAGTTGTGTGAATTGTCAGATTGGTACTCTGGAGGAAGAAGAAAAAATGCCCTTCCTCCTTCAAAATACAGGACAAGTTATAATAATATAAGTAGCAAGAATAAAACAATGCTGTTTCCTGGAATAAGGTTTTCGTGTTTTTTTTTTGGAATAAGCTTTTCTTATTCCTAGTTGTAGGGACCCTCGTTTTCACCTTCTCTTACAGTGTTGATTCATAAGAAATATTGTTACATACAGGAAAACTTCATCTGTATGGGATATTTATTTGCAGTGGTGTTTGAGCACTGTATTTTTTCTGTGCATTACCTTAGTGTCAGAATGTTGTCTTTATTTTAAGATCATGTGCATGTTCTCCTGCCAAAGAACCTTTACCCAGACCCAAACAAACAAAAATTCCTTCATATTCTGAGAAAATGAGGCACAGCATGGGAAAGGAATAGGAAGGAGAAATCAGTCGCAACTTGGGACACAGACATATGTCTATAAAGGGACACAGACACAGGAACAGTGGGCCTGGGTAAAGGGTGATGTTGGTAGGACCAGTAAATAAAGAATAATAAAAGACAAAGGGAAAGAAAAAGAAATGGAAGACCTTGGGAGAAAGTCATTCATGTGTAGAAGAAGGGGCACTCCTTCCCCTGTAATTAGGAGAACGTCAGTCTCAGCAGAATTTCTCACTTTCCTTATTTTCCATTCCCTTTCATCTCTCCTCCTGCCCAGAGGAGGGGGGATTACTAGGGGGACTTGGAAGTGTAAATAGGGGCCTCTCTCTAGCATATCCCCCAAAGGATGCACTGAAGGACTAAAGGGTTGAATAATTTAAAAGCAAACTGTACAACCAGTAGAAAATAGAATTAGTAACTTCTCTGGAAAGGGAAGGTGCTTCAGACCTGGAAACAGTGGATGAACATGTAGAAGGGTAGGTGGTGGATGGAATAGGTCTACATTTCCATATGTAAAACAAAACAAAACAAAACATAATTGAAAGGAAAACATGCCTGAAAGATTTTAAAATGCACCATTTGAACCAGTAATTCAATTTCTGGGGAGTCTTTGCTAATGAATAGACATATATAGAATTTCGTTATGCATGAAGTTGTTTATTGTAGAATTATTTATGAAAGTAGGGGAAAAAACAGAAAATAACCTAAATATGCTTTGATTGAGGAATGGCTCAGCCCATTTAAAAGAACACCAAGAAGTTATTTTAAATGCTCTTTCTAAAAGTGTTCACTGAGAGGCAGTGATACAATGCATTAGCAATATAGGCTTGGGATCGGCTAACTTGGGTGAGAAACTACACAACCTTGGAACTTAATCTCTCTCTCTCTAAACCTTAGTTTATGCATCTGTAAAATGGGGATAATGATAGTACCTACCTCATAGGGTTATTGTGAGTGTCACATGAAATAATATATATAAAATACTCAGCATGAAGTAAACCCTCAACTGTCACATGATTATTATTACTTTTGCATAACATAGAAAAATTATCTATGTTCATTCATTCCTTAATTCAGCAGATATTTATTGAGGTCCTATTTGTGCCAAGCACTGCACTAAATGCTGGAGATATAGCAGTAAATGAGTTAATGCTAAATGAAGAAAAATTAGAAGGTATGCATGCAGCATGAACACAGACATGTTAAAAATAAAAAGATGCCGTGGGGGAAAAAAGATGAGACAAAAAATAAACCAAGGTATTAACTGTAATTTTCCTTGGATAGTGAGGCCATCGGGTGGTCTGTCCTTACCACCCAATTTTCTTTAATGAGTATGAACTTTTTTTTTCACATTTTATTTTATTTTTTTTAACATCTTTATTGGAGTATAATTGCTTTACAATGGTGTGTTAGTTTCTGCTTTATAACAAAGTGAATCAGCTATACATATACATATATCCCCATATCTCCCCCCTCTTGTGTCTCCCTCCCACCCTCCCTATCCCACCCCTCTAGGTGGTCACAAAGCACCGAGCTGATCTCCCTGTGCTATGTGGCTGCTTCCCACTAGCTATCTATTTTACATTTGGTAGTGTATATATGTCCGTGCCACTCTCTCACTTTGCCCCAGCTTACCCTTCCCCCTCCCTGTGTCCTCAAGTCTATTTTCTAGTAGGTCTGCATCTTTATTCCCGTCCTGCCCCGAGGTCCTTCATGACTTTTTTTTTTTATTGGATTCCATATATATGTGTTAGCATACGGTATTTGTTTTTCTCTTTCTGACTTACTTCACTCTGTATGACAGACTCGAGGTCCATCCACCTCACTACAAATAACTCAATTTCGTTTCCTTTCATGGCTGAGTAATATTCCCTTGTATATATGTGCCACATCTTCTTTATCCATTCATCTGTCGATGGACACTTAGGTTGCTTCCATGTCCTGGCTATTGTAAATAGAGCTGCAACGAACATTGTGGTACATGTCTCTTTTTGAATTATGGTTTTCTCAGGGTATATGCCCAGTAGTGGGATTGCTGGGTCGTATGGTAGTTCTATTTGTAGTTTTTTAAGGAACCTCCATACTGTTCTCCATAGTGGCTGTATCAATTTTCATTCCCACCAACAGTGTAGGAGGGTTCCCTTTTCTCCACACACTCTCCAGCATTTATTGTTTGTGGATTTTTTGATGATGGCCTGAACGTCTTTTATGAGTGGTGACAAAGCTCCTATGTTTTTAAAAAGTCAGAGAAAAATGATGGAGCATACTGATTAACATTTTATGACCCAGTATCATGCCGTGATGTGGGCGTTGTGAAGAGCAGGGCCCGGTGGTGAAGTTGCCTCTGAGACCCTCATACGTGTCCTGCGTCACTGCCAAGCCAGCCTCGCCACCCACGTGGGAACACCACTGAGTCATGTGCTGATTTGCGTCGCATATATCCACATGGCACAGAAAAGTGTGCAGAATCAAAACAGAAAACAGCACAGGCAACCCCAGAGGGCTGGTTGCAGCTGATGGCAGGGTCTGCAGTATCACCAGCTAAGGAAATACTTCTTGGCCATATGACAATAAGGAGGCAGCCTCAGGGGAGAGGCCTGGGAGGCTCTGCAGTCTTTTCTGGCCCGGAGTTCCCTACTGCGGGGCTGAATGAGGACCCTGTGGCCTGGAGATGGGCAGGAGAGCATCTTTTCTCTCTCCTGCAGGAATGGTCCTCGGAGGCCTGGCTCACACCCCCTGCCCTGGAAGCCTTCCCAGTCCCCCGGGAACCTCTCCTTACCCCATCCCAAACTCCTGTTTGGAGAGACCTTGGCAGCACCTCTGACGTCACCCCTCCCCCCCAGCTGTGGGGACACTTACTGAATCTCTGTTGCCTCTGTGTGGGCACCGCGCCCCTGGGGGACCCCATGGACTGCTTGCCTGTGTCTGCAAGTCATGCAACACCCAACTCTATGAAGCAGGGTTTCTTCCCTGCACCAGCAGGTGGCTTTATCATGCAAAAAGTATCCCTTTGTTCCCTTTCTGAGACCCAGTTAGGTATCAAAGGCTTCCTTCCCTGGGGAGATTCCAAGAAAGTGGTCTCCCCACTGCTCTGGGGAGGGGCAGGAGAAGGGTTCCAAGGGTCAAGGGCACTTGTTTGGTTACCAGGCCTTCTGGGTGCGTGTGTGCCTCCCTGCCCTCTCCTGGCCTTCACGTCTCGCATTTCCAAATGTGATGAGTAGGGCGGTGGGGGGCGGCTGAGATCACCGCCACAGCTCTGACAGTGCAGCCATAATGCAAGTTCATTGCACCCTCAAACCAGGCTTCGTGGTGGCTCTCCTCATCATCCCCACTTCACAGATGCAAAGATTGAGGCGCTGAGACATTAAGCCACATGCCCAAGGTCACCCCTCTAGTAGGTGGTGGAACTGGTATGAAAAACAAACCAGGTGCTATTGACCAGTCTGCCCAGCATGTTTTAGGAGACTAGCTTAAGTTTGGGGGGCAGCTTCTTTCTCCTCTAACCTGAGGTGCTGCCCCAAAGGACACAGAACCAGGGGGTCTGCAGCCTGAGTTCTGGCCTTTACCCAACCGCTTCAGACCTTGGGTAAGTCCTTCCATTTCTGAGTGTGGGAAGCAGAATGATGTTCCCCACCTGCCTAAAATGCCTGGGTCCTAATCCCCAGAACCTGTGAATACGTTTCCTTACATGGCAAAAGGTACTTCACAGATGTGTTTAGGTAAAGATCTTGAGATGGGGAGATGACCCTGGATTATCCCAGTGAGGTCAAAGTCATCACCAGTCTCCTTCAAGTGGGAGGCAGGAAAGTCCGTCAGAAGAGGCGACACAACAAAAGCAGAGGTGAAGGAGGTTTCAAGCTGCTACGTGGCTGGCATTGCAGACCGTGGATGAGGTCAAGACCCAAGGAATGCAGGCAGCTTCTAGAAGCTGGAAGAGGCAGGGAAATGATTCTCCCCTAGAACCTCCTGAAGGAAGGCAGGCATGCTGACACCTTGACTTGAGGACTTCTGACCTCCAGAGCTGTAAGTTAATAACATTTGTGTTGTTTTGAGTCACTACGTTTGTGGTAATTTGTTATAGCGGCAACGGGAAACAGATATACAGGGCTTCAGCTGTGCCCTCTGCAAACAAGTTGGGCGCTGGTCAGAGGGGCCAACACGCTGTGCTTTCTCCACAGGCAGCCACGTCTAAGCCAGCCGGGCCTGGAGTTGTTTTGATTGATTTTGTGGATTTTCTTTGGGAATCTTTTTGGCCATTCTTTTTCCTCCATGGAAGGAGCTGTTGCTTTGTCCCTTATTGGCACTAGGGGGTTGGCCTGTGAAGAGATCAGGGATGAAAAGAGTGGGGTTTTGCCAGGCAGGCCTTGTTGGGGGTTGCTGGGCCTTTGCCTTGAGACCAGCCCCCCAAAGGCTAAAACTGCCCTCTGGCTCCCATGTAGAATGAGAGCCCTTTCCCCAGCCTCCCTTCCCCAGAACGGCCTGGGTTGAGGGTTCCCTCTATCAGGGCTCTGCTCTCCATGTGGCCCAGGTCTCTCTCGTGTTCCCAGGACTGGCACAGTGACTCTCATGGAGCAGGTGGTCAAGAATTGTTTGTTGAATGAATGATACAGTGACACAGACACACAGCTCAGTAAATCACAAGGTCTTCGCTATACCCGGACACACGCTTCTATAGGTACCTGAATACAAGTGAGCACACTAACACACACACAGATAGGAACATGCACACACAGACACACACATATGGGAATGTCTACACACACACACACACACACACACACACACACACAGATAGGAACGTGCACACACAGACACCCAGAGGGGAATGTGCGCACACACGTGCTGTTGAGCCCCTCTTCTGAAGGAAGAGGAACCTCTGTTCTGTGGAGAGAGTTGAAATGCCAGCTAGCTTAGCAGGGCCCTGGAAGTTTTTATGAATCCACAGGCACTGGGGGCTTCCCTGAGGGCCCAGCAGCTGAGGAGGACCAGGCAGGAAGGAGGCGGCAGATCTCCCATTGATAGTCGGTGGGTAGCCAGATGTTGGCTGCCGTTGGTGGGCACACACACCTGCACACAATGCGAGCTGGAGCTGGGTATGCGGAGGGACTGGGGCCCCTGCACAGATGTCTGAGTCCACCTTCCTCCAAGGGGAGATGAGCCCCTGAAGGTTAGGCCCCAAACCACAACCCACCTGGGATCCTGGAGAAGACCCAACTTTGGGGCAGTTATCATGGAAACGAGGAAATGCAAGCTCGAAATTCCACTGGTAAAGAGACAGGGGAGGGAGGCAGGGTACTGAGCAGAAAAGAGCCTGATCTGGAGTGGGAAAGGCTGGCTTCGTGTCCAGGCTGCCACTGACCCGCTGGGTGACCTCGGGCTGGTTGATGAGTATCAGCTTCCTGATCTCTGAAATAGGCTGATGAAGGTGCAGCCTCCTCAAGGCTGGAGAGGGGTTTAGATGAGAGAATGAGAAACAGGTGCTTAGCTCATTGCCAAAGAACTGAAAAATGGTCGGAGCTGAAGAAAATGGAGTCACTCAGTACAAAGTCTACTCAACCCATCCTAGACCAGAATAACCAAGGAAGGAGGTGAGGAGTCCTCTCCAGCCGCTTCCCACCAGTCAGCCCCACAGCCTAGAATCCTGCTCTCGTTGGGCTGATTCCTGGGAGGGGTATGGCCCATACTAACCAGGTGCTGGCTTGCTGTGTGACCTTTAGTAAATTTTAATTTTTTTTTGGCTGCACCACGAGGCATGAGGGATCTTCGTTCCCCAACCGGGGATTGAAACTGTGCCTCCTGCAGTGCAAGCGCGGAGTCTTAACCACTGGACCGCCGGGGTAGTCCCTTTAGTAAATTGTTTTGCCTCTCTGAACCCCAGCTGCGTCATTTTTCTCCAGCCTGGAAGAGTCGTGAAGCTCAAATGAGCTTCAAATGAGAAGCTGTGCATCTGAAAGTTTCAGGAGAAGTGAGGAATTCTCAATCAGTTGGGAGCATCTCTGGCTATCCTTGGCAATTCATTATTGATGATACCACTCTGCCAGGCCAGCTGACCCTTGAGTCTCTGACCACGGTCCTCCTGCCACCTCTCACACCAGGCTCATGGGTGTTCACTGAGGCTGTTGACAGGATCCAGTAGCACCAGATGGGCCTCTCTGGGCCTGGCTTCACTTGCTCCCGTTGCCTCATCCAAACTCAGGAAGAGGCCCAGGCAGGGTCCCCAGCCAGCATGTCTCCCAGGGCCCACACACCCTGGGTATCAAGACAGGGGAGTCCCCAACCACTTGGAGCTTCCTGGCTTCTGCCCTGCTGTGTGCTCCCTCCAGGAGGGTGGAAACATGGGGGAGCCCAGTTGCATCAGGAAACAAAAGTCCTACAAGCAGATGAACCAGAGCCTGTCTGGACCTGCCCTGCGGCACCAGTGCTGAGTGAGCCCACACTATCTCGCCTGCTGACCAGGAGCTCCCACGAGGCAGGGCCCGGGTATGATTCATCTGGTCCTGGGCACTCAGCACAGGCCTGTGGGCTGCTGAGATGGAGGGTGGGCGGTGGGCTGCTGAGATGGAGGGTGGGCTGTGAGGTCCACAGTCACTGGCTCGGTTTCCGTTGCCATGCCCTGTCTCCTCATCCCTCCTTGCTAAGGGAGGAGACCTGGCCCCATCAGGGCCTAGTCCCCTGCCAGGTCCAGTCTGCCCAGGGTGAGTATGGGGTGAGCAAGGGGTGGCCATGGCCTTGAGCAGCCGCTGCTGTCGGACCTGGGCTCACCGGAGCACGGTGCCGGGTCAGTGGGCAGCCTTGTTTCTGAGCCTGCCACGCCCTCCCTTGACTCATCTGGAGAGAGCATTGCCGTGAGGGTTTCTGGCCTCTGCATTCACCTTTGGTCTGGTTTCTGCTCGGGAAGCTCAGAGCAGTTTTGTTTTTAAGTGCAAACCCACAGAACTGCTTTCCCCTTTCTCTGATGCCCCAAAACAAACAAAGGATGTTGGTCTGCATTTTGGTTTGTTTTGAAGCTGAGGGAAACGGGTCACCTCAGAGCTTCAAGGGTGGCCAGGCCAGTCAGGGAGTGTGACGGTGTCTGAGGAGGGCTGGGTGGTGGCCAGGCTTGTGCCTCAGTCCCTTGGAGGGTGGGCTGGCCAGCCCACCCCGTGTGGGCCCTGTTTCCACGGAGTCCCCTATTAGCAACAGGGAGGCTTGGAGCTGGGGACTCCTCATGGGGCCAGGGCAGGGCCCCGTACTGAAGGCAGGAGGCCTGGGGCAGAGGCATGGCTCTGAGGCCCCTTGCTGTGTGACATTAGGCAAGGCCTGCCCCTCTGTGAACTTTAGTTTCCTCCCTGGTGAAATGAGGTATTGGGGGTTGGTTTTTTTCCAGAGAGAGGAAATTTTTATTTCATTTAGTAATTCACTTTCTGTTTTTTTTTAAAAATTATTAATTATTTTATTAATTTATTTATTTATGGCTCTGTTGGGTCTTCGTTTCTGTGCGAGGGCTTTCTCTAGTTGTGGCAAGCGGGGGCCACTCTTCATCGCGGTGCGCGGGTCTCTCACTATTGCGGCCTCTCCTGTTGCGGAGCACAGGCTCCAGATGCGCAGGCTCAGTAGTTGTGGCTCACGGGCCTAGTTGCTCTGTGGCATGTGGGATCTTCCCAGACCAAGGCTCAAACCCGTGCCCCCGGCATTGGCAGGCAGATTCTCAACCACTGCGCCACCAGGGAAGCCCTCTGTTGTTTTTAATTTATGAAAATTAAAAAGGAAAATAAATACAATATTGCTGTATAAATTTGAGAATCTATTAAAACTTTTTACGTCATGTTAACTTTTTGTTTCATGTGCATGTCACTTCATCAAACCAATACTCCATGTGGCTCTCTGGGGAAGTTAAGGTAATTCAGGGAGAAATGCCTTCTAGAGTCCCCTCTTTCTTATTTGGGAAGTAGGCACACTATTGGGTACCTGGGTTTTTCTTCAAAGGGCATTTGGAGATGGGGAGCCAGTGGCTTCTTTTAAGGCATGAGTGCTGCATGCTTAGGGGTTTCTCTTGGTTGCCAAAAGGGGCAGTAATTTTCCTGCGGACTGAGGGAACTAAGGCCCCGCTCCCCGTCCTGAGAGGGGCCTGTTTTGGTGGTCCTGGTGGGCTCACCGCCTACAAGGGCTGTGTTGGCACCCCTTGTTTTCTTAGTTGACAGGCATGGGGGAGTTTGCTCCGTATGTGTGTGATGGGGCACTCTTTCTGGGATCCCCTGTAGCCTACTAAGGCCTATGCAGGCTCCAGCCAGGAGCAGTCTGAAAGTTTTGGGGAAATGTCTGTGGGCAGACACCCCACACTCTTAGGGTGAAAAAAGCCCCTGGGGGCTGGAGGCTAGCTCCTGCCCCCTTAATCTGGAGGACTCTGTCTCCTCCCAGGAGGGTTTGAGAACAGCCCTTTTGGGCCTGATTCTAGTGCCACCTGGTGGCTAATTCTCTAATAGCAACCAGGTCTCCACCTGGCGGAAGAGGGTTCTCAGCCCTCGCTGCGTCCTAGATTCACCAGAGGGAGCTTTTCAAAGTACTGCTGTCGGAGGGCCATCCCAGACCAATTAAAGCGTCATCTCTGGGGGTGGGACCGGCATCAGGGTTTTGTAGCCCCTCTGTTGCACTTTTAACTCTTTGAAATGTATCGTTTATGTGTTTGTTTTCTTGTTTATTGTTTGTGAACCCCATATGTTGTAATTCCTTGAGGATAGAGGCATATCTAGAATTTACGACAATACCTCAGTCCCTCACACAGAGATGTGATTTAATAAATACCCTTAAAAAAACCTCCTTTATTTTGAAATAATTTTAATTATAAAAATAGTACTGAGGGCTTCCCTTGCAGTGCAGTGGTTAAGAATCTGCCTGCCAATGCAGGGGACACGGGTTTGAGCCCTGGTCCGGGAAGATCCCACATGACGCGGAGCAACTAAGCCTGTGTGCCACAGCTACTAAGCCTGCGCTCTAGAGCCCGCGAGCCACAACTACTGAGCCCGTGTGCCACAACTACTGAAGCCCACGCGCCTAGAGCCCGTGCTCCACAACAAGAGGAGCCACTGCAATGAGAAGCCCACGCACTACAACGAAGAGTAGCTCCTGGTCGCCACAACTAGAGAAAGCCTGTGCGCAGCAATGAAGACCCAGCGCAGCCAAAAATAAATTTAAAAAGCAAATTTACTAAAAAACATTGTACTGAGAGTTCAAATATATTTTGATTCTGCTTACCCTATGTATCATTTATAACCATAATACAATCATCTAAAAAAAGGAATTAACACTGATATCATACAATGTGCTAATCTACAGATCTTTTTAAAAAATTTTACTGAGATACAGTTGATTTACAAAGTTGTGTTTAATTTCTGCTGTACAACAAAGTGACTCAGTTATACATATATATATATATATTCTTTTTCATATTCTTTCCATTATGGTTTATCACAGGATATAGCACAAGATCCTGTGCTATATGGTAGAGTCCTGTGCTATATGGTAGGACCTTGTTGTTTATCCATCCTATATACAATAGTTTGCGTCTGCTAACGCCACACTCTCAATCCTTCCCTCCCCCACCCACCTTGGCAACTACAAGTCTGTTCTCTATACTTGTGAGTGTTTTTGTTTCGTAGATATGTTCGTTTGTGTTGCATTTTAGATTTCACATATGTGACATCATATGGTATCTTTTCTCTTTCTGACTTAGTATGATAATCTCTAGGTCCATCCATGTTGCTGCAAATGGCATTATTTCTTTTTAGTGGCTGAGTAATATTCTGTTGTATATATATATATCAGTATATATATCACATCTTCTCTATCCATCCGTCGATGGACATTTAGGTTGTTTCCATGTCTTGGCTATTGTAAATAGTGCTGCTATGAACATAGGGGTGCATGTATCTTTTCAAATTAGAGTTACATCTGGGTATACGCCCAGGAGTGGGACTGCTGGATCATATGGCAACTCTATTTTTAGTTTTTTGAGGAAACTCTATACTGTTCTCCATAGTGGCTGCACCAATTTACATTCCCACCAGCAGTGTAACAGGGTTCCCTTTTCTCCACACCCTCTCCAGCATTTATTATTTGTATAATCTACAGATGTTAATAGAACTTAAATGGACCCATTAGTGTCCTCTTTTTTCTGGTTGAAGTTCCAGTCCAGAGATTGCATCCCGTGTTTAGGTGTCATGTCTCTTCAGTTTCTCCAAATCTGGGACTCTTCCTGGTCTTTCATGACCTTGGCACTTCAAGAGTTTTGGCCAGTTATTTTGTGAATGTCCCCCAAACTGTCACAATTAGGCTGAGGTTATGCATTTGGCCGGAAGACCACAGAGGTGATGCTGTGCTCTTCTCAGAGTGTGACAGCAGGGGGCACATGTGTCTCCATGTCTCACTGCTGGTGATGCTATCTTTGATCACGTGGTTAAGGTGGTGTCTGCTGGGGTTCTCCACTGTAAAGCTACTATTACTAAAAAATATCTTGAGAGGAAACACGTTGAGACTATGAAAATATTCTATTTCTTGTCATATTTTTGCTCACTCATTTTAGCACCCGTTGATGATTCTTGCCTGCAACAATTACTGTGGTATTTGGCAAATGGTGACTTTCTATTTCCATCGGTACGGCTACATTTATTAATTGGAATTCTAATGTAAGGAAGAGTTGTCCTTTCTCCCCCATTTATTTATTTAATATTTTTTATATCAGTATGGATTCATGGAGATCTATTTTAGTCTGTGGATTATAATTCATTAATAGCACTACTTTTTTGCTCAAATTGTCCCAGGTTTGGCAATTGAGAGCTCTTTCGGGTGGTCTCCTGGGTATACCTATCCTTTTTTTTTTTTCTTAGAAAATTTGTAATTTCTGGAATCACAAAATATACCAGGCTCACCTTGTACAGTCCCTGCCTCAGCCCAGGGGCAGCCATTTCTCCAGAAAGCCCTGGTCCTCTCTGTTGGAGCCTGGCGCTTAGAAACCAAGATCTGGGGGCTAGGTGGACTCATTGTTACTGGAGCATCATTGCTTGTAGGCCCTGTCAGTGGACAGAACTAGGAAATACATGGGCATGTAGACACATACACATACATCTCAATCTCTTTCTTTTATTTCTCTCTCTTAAAACAATCATGACTTTATACTGATAACTCTGACCCAATTCAGTACCCCAGGGTTTATTTTAATTTATCCTCTTACTTATTTGTAATTCCTTTCTTCAAAAATGGCAACCCTGGTCCTCTTTATCCACATGTGTTTACTTATTTGCTCAATCCCAGTATACACATTTTATTAATTTCGTAAAGTCACTGTAACAAATTACCACAAACTGGGTGGCTTAAAACAACAGGACTTAATTTTCTTCCAGTTCTGGAGGCCAGTAGGCCAAGATCAAGGTGTCAGCAGGGTTGATTCCTTCTAGAGGCTCTGAGGGAGCAACTGTTCTATGCCTCTCTCCTAGCTTCTGGGGACTGCCGGCCACCGTTGGCGTGCCTGCACCACTCCAGTCTCTGTCTCTGTTTTCACATGGCCTTCTTCCCTGTGTGTTTCTGTGTGTCCAATCTCCCTTTTGTTTTTCTTACAAGGACACCAGTCATTGGATTTAGGGCTCCCTCTCATCTCGAGATCTTTAACTTGATTACACCTGCAAAGACCCTATTTCCAAATAAGGTCACATTCATAGATTCTTGGACACATATTTTTGGGGGACACAACTCAATCCACTACATACACAAAGTACTTTTAGAATTGCTAACCCATACACTCCTGAGAAACAAATTTACTAACTGAAATATATATGTATAGTTCTTTTCTGGTCTAGCCATGTACAGTCAAAATCATGTTTTCCAAAGTTACTTAGATTAGCACTTTTCTTCTTCACTTTCTGGTGTGACTGGTTCCATTTGTTTCTAACATAATTAAATTCATTTGTTACTGTTTTTATTCCATTTGAGGCTCCCCCATATCCTGGTTGATTTTCATTAATTTTTTTGGTATATGAAATATTCCCATGGTTTTAAAACTCAGAACGATACAAAAAGATAAACTCCGAGAGGGAGCGCTCCCCCACCATGACTTCTACCCATTTCCCCTCCCTCCTTCTTACCGTCCATTCCCATCCTCCCGTGTAGGTAAGCAATCTAATAGTTTCTCCTTCCTCAATTTTACTTCTTTGCAGAATGAACAGATATACATATATTTTCTTATATCCCCTTTTTCTTCCATGAAAAAGTAGGATACCATAGATACTCCTTTGCATTTTTCTTCCTTTACTTAATATCTCTTGGGAATCAATTTGTACTAGTTTCCTCATTTTTATGTATAGCTGCATACTACTCCATCACACGGTCATACCAGAGTTTATTCAACCACTTTCCTGTGCATGAACACTTAGTGGATTCCAGTGTTTTGCAATTACAAACAATTCTACAATGAATAACCTTGTGCATGCATATTTCACATTGGAGGTGTAGCTTCAGAGTAAATTCCTAGAAGTGCGTTGCTGGGTCAAAATTTAGGTGCACATGTAGTTTCGTTAGGCAATATGTTAGTCTCATAATGCTGCTGTAAAAAATTGGCATAATTTTTGTGGCTTAAAACAGCATGAATTTACTGTCTTACGGTTCTGGAGACCAAAAATCGGAAATGGTTTCACTGAGCCCAAACCAACGCATTGCAGGGCCATGTTCCCTCCAAGGTTCTAGGAGAGAATCTGTTTCCTTGCATTTTCCAGCCTCTAGACCTGCATCCCTTGACTCATGGCCTCTTCCTCCATCTTCAAAGCTAGCACGTAGGCTTACGCAGTCTACTACAGGTAATTCATGCTTGTTTGAACTAAGTGAATTTGATACTTATAGATTTATTCCAAGTCTTCATTTTCCCATCTATAAAAGGCAGGGATAAATCCAGAAAGTCTTTAAGGTTCCTCACTCTCTAAAATCTTATACGTGTGTTTAGCTCTTTCTTGGTCAGCTGGAATGGTCAGTCATGGCTGCTTCAGAATCTGACAGGGTGGTCATCCAGGGCTACATTGGGGCAAAGTGTGAGGTCCTTGTAGTCTGTCTCATGAGCGACAAGTGATAGTAATGAAAGTGGTGGGTGACTGGAGCACTTTTCCTGTTGCGTCCCTTGGGCTCCCTAGAGGTGAGAACTTGTTCTAGAACGTCTGGGCCTAATTCATGATTCTAGCACAGATGGAGAGGTGAGGGGAAGACTTTTCTACCCTGAAACCTGCTGGCCTGCACTTTCTTCTTATTAGAGCCACCAAACAGAACCTTGTGAGGCAGTGAGTTCCCTGTCACTGGGAGTTCTGAACAGAGGCTAACTGACCAGAAGATATTCCAGGGGGATCTGTGCATGATACAGGGCCTCACTGTCCAACATGGTAGGCACTAGCTACATGTGCTATTTGATGCGTTATTGCTTATATTTTAAAATTTTTTAAACTTTTTATTTTGAAATAATTACAGATTGCAGGAAGTTGCAAAAATAGTGCAGAGAGGTCTCAGGTACCCTTCACCTAGTTTCTCCCAGTGGTTACATTTTATGTCACTGTGGTACAATATCGACCAGGAAATTGCTGTTGGTACAATGTGTGTATAGTCCTATATCATTTTCTTACATGTTTAGATTTATGTAACCACCAGCACAATCAAGATACAGAAATACTCCATGACCACAAAATTCTCTCACATGCTGCCCTTCTATAGCCACACCCATCACTATTTCCCCCACCATCTGTAACCCCTGGTAACTACTAATCTGTTTTCCAGCTCCATAATTTTGTCTTTTTGAGAATGTTATATAAATGGAATCATACACATGTGCTATTTAAATTTAAAGTTGAATTCGTTAAAGTGAAATCAAATAAAAAAATCAGTTCCTCGGTCTTACCAGTCACATTTCTAAGCTCAGTCAGCCACAGCTGACTAGTGACTATCACATTGGACAGCACAGATATACCGCTGTTTCATCGTTGCAGAAAGGTCTATCGGAAAGTGCTGCTTTAGGGAATAAGACCAGATCCATGGTTCACAAATACTGATTCATAGCCCACGGCACCCGGGAATGTCATGAAATAGAGAGTCCTGAGTATATTACTCATCTGTTGCTGTTTAATAAATTATCCCCAAAGTAGTGGCTTGAGACAACAGTCAACCTTTATTATCTTGCGTACTTTCTGTAGGTCAAGAGTTAAAGAGTGACTCAGCCGTGTAACTAGGCCCAGAGTCTTTCACAAAATTGCAGTGAAATGTTGGTCAGGGCTGCGGTGTCTGGATGCTTGGCTGGGGCTGGAGGACTGACTTGCTCACATGGCTGGAAAAGTGCTGCCTGTTGGGATGACCCCTCATTTCCACTTGCCCAGGACTAACAGGTTTCATGGGATGTGGGACTTTAGTGTGAACACTGGGACTGTCCTGGACAAGGAGAACAGTTGTTGGCAGGAGGACTCAGTTCCTCCCACCATGGGCCTCTTCCGGGGCTGCTTGAGTGTACTTATCACATGGCCATCAGCTTCTCCCAGACTGAGTGATCCTAGGGAAAGCAAAGCAGAAGCTCCGATGTCTTTTCTGACCTGTCTTGTAAGCACATGGCGTCACTTCTACTGCATTTTTTCATTAGAAGCAAGTCACTAAATCCTTTGATCCACAATCAGGAGAGGAGAATTAGGATCCTCCTTTGGAAGGAAGGATTGTGAAAGAATTAGTGGGCATATTTTAAACCCTCTACACCGGCCTATACTTGGGATCCTGATTGGGCAAATGGGGCACAGCCCAGGTTCCCTGTTGACCCCTGATGTGCAGTCACATTTGCCCATCTCAAGGTCCTGTCCCACCATAAGATAGCGGTCATCCCACGTACCTCAGTGGATACTCACAGGAGGGAAGAGGGGGAGGGCAACTCCAGGCTAGTGAGATTGGTGAGCTGAGCATGATTCCTGAAGCTCTATTACATTTCTTGGATGTCCTTTCCCACAGGATGAGGGAACAACAACTGGGGAACCATTGAGAAAAGTTAAAAAATTCTCGCCACACTGAAACATCGAATGCTTTTACAAATGACCATCACCAAACTACATAGCAACAAGGGAGAAACAAACTTATGACACAATATATACACTCGTGGGATGGTTGAAATGCTATAGCAATACAGGGACAAGGTCTGGAGATGAATTTATTATACAAACAGCAACATAGTTGCAGTTATGGTAGTGGGTGGGGAGAGAATTGTGAGTAATGTAAAGAAATGCACGTTAGTGTTACGTATATTGTCTTTTCAATAAAAGAGAGTGGTTCCTTCTTCAGACCTCAACTGTCACCTTTCAGAGGCCTTTCCAATCTTGGGTAAAGTTGGGCTCCTCTAGTTTTTGGTATCTCAGTGCCTTGTTTGTGCCTATGTAACACTCATAACATTTGAAAATATGTTGTCTCTCCCTGCAGCCTCTGAGCTCCTTGAAAAAGGCAGGGACTTTATCTGCTTTTGTCCCCTGTCGTCTCTCCAGGGCCAGAACAGTGCCTTGGACATGTTTGCGGATCAGGAACTGTCGAGTGAGGCATGAAAGAGGTGATGTCTGTGGGAAGGAGGAGGGAGATGCTGCAGGTGAAGGACGCAACGGGAGGCCTCTCATGGCTGCCTGGGGGAGGGGGGGTGGGAGTCAGCCTAGTCCAGTGGCCCCTGGTCCATGGATGTCCAAGACCCCATGGGCCACCCACTCTCGAGACTCTGATTAAATTGGTTTTCTCACGCTTGGCGCTGTTGCTCACCTGGGCTAGATGGTCCTCCTCGTTGTGGGCGCTGTTTTGTGTGCGATGCTTGGTAGCACCCCTGGCCTCTCTCCAGTCTTTGCCAGCAGCACGTGCTCCCCTGTGGTGACAAACATATCTCCAGATGCTGCCAAATACTTCCTGGGGATCACCCTTGGAGCTGGATCAGAAAACCAGCCCAGCACCCTAGTGGCCTGAAATCTTTACATGAAGATGAGCTGGGGGTATAAATGAGGGAGACTGATGCCTGTCTCACCGGAAAAGCTGCTTTGGTTTTTTTTTTTTTTTTTTTGGCCGCACCACGCAGCGTGTGGGATCTTAGCTCCCTGACCAGGGATCAAACCCGTTGCCCCCTGCAGTGGACACGCGGAGTCTCAACCACTGGACCGCCAGGGAAGTCCCCCGCCTTTTGTTTGTTTGTTTGTTTTTGGAAAAGCTTCTTTGAGAATTTGTTGTTCAGAGCCTCTCGGTGATGGGCACAGAGTGTGCTGCCACCTGTTGGTGGATGGGTGGGAGTGCACCCTTGGCTCAGCCAGCCCAGAGCCAAGTGGAGCAACTTGCCTTGGCAGGTGGGCTGCAGTCGGGCTAGTTAAGGGCCACTCCTTAAGGCTGGGCCAGAGAAGCCCCACATAAGGCCAGGGTGTGCAGCAACCAGGGAAGTCATCGAGAATGGGACATTTTCCCATCATTTTGGTTAAATGTTTAACGAGGTACTTGTTAAGAAAAAATCAGGCCAACTTCATTGGTTGCTCTCTCCCCTTTTCCTACAGACGTGATGATTCCTCCACCTCAGACTCTCTTTCCCACCAGGCTGGGCTTGGGGAAAAAGGTAGGAGGTTGGCACCTCCCATGGTCAAACCCAAACTCACCATCTTTCCCACACCTGTCCCTCCTCAGTGCTCCCAGCTCAGTAGAGACAGTACCAGCCCCTCATTACACAGCCAGAAGCATTACCTCCATCACTGAGCCCTACAGGTTCCTCTACTTCCTCCACTCTTCCCATCTTCACTGCTGTTCTCACCATTGTCTGAGCCACATTCATCCCAAGCCTGGGCTAGTGCAGTGGTTCAGCGGTTCCGTTCCTTTGTTCCATGTTGTGTTGCCTGGGGTCACACTTGTGGTCGCATTTAGCTGGGAGCTCGGCAGAGCTGGAGTATTCTAGATAGCTGCTGGGGGTGGGGGTGTGAAGGCAGCTGGGCCTCTCTCTCCAGCAGGGTAGTTGAACTTATTTGCGGGGGGGGGGGGGGTGGGGCTGGGGGTGGGGGTGGGGGGACCGGGCTGCAAAAGACAGGGAGCGGCAGTTGACTGGTCTCTAAGGTCTAGACTCAGAACTGGCTCAGTGTCTTACCCACCACGTTCTGTTGGCCATAGCAAGCCCCGAGGCCAGCCCAGTTTTAGTAGGAGGAGAAGCAGACCCTACCTCTTGATGAGAGGAGAGGTTGGGATGAACTGACCTCCATCTTTACAGACAACCGACCACGCCCACCTTCCTCTGGTCAGGTCAGGCCCTCCATTCAATATCCACTTGCTCACTTCATTCACATCCTTCATTTCTATTCAGAAGTCACCTTCCCAGAGAGGCTTTCCCTGACTGTCCTGAGTAGATCACCCCCCTGCCATTGGTCTCTACCCCAACCCTGACTTAATTTTCTAAAGAACACTTACCAGCACTTGACATTGTAATTCATATTTATTTGCTGTCAGTCTTGCCCACTAGACAGTAAGTAGCAAGAGAGGAAGGACTATATCTGCTTATTTTAATGCTGAGTCCCCAACATGTAGAACAGTGGCCGGCCCATTGTAGGAGCTCAATACGTAGTTGTTGAATGAATGAATGAATGTTTCTAAGAATCTTTCTTCCATAGAACTTATCAAAGTTCATCTTTACATGTTTATTTGTATGATGATCTGAGCAAAGTCTATCTTTTCCACAAGGGAAGGGACAGTGTCTTGTTTCTACCAACCATTATATTAGATCCCCAGTTCTTAGGGCAGTGTCTGGAAAACAGCAACCTGCAATGAATATTGGCTGAGTAAATGAGTAGGAGGGACAGGACAATGGCAAAAAGTGAAGCATCTTCCTAGAGAGTCACATCCCTCTCTACAGCACACAGATGTTGGATCTTGAAGAAGAGCAGTGTTAAAAAAAATCTTCTGAATTTATTTCCTTTAACACCCCAGGGGACTGATGTTCAGAGCAGCCACACCCCGTATTTCTTCCTGTGAGGTTATGTAAGGTCACAGCCATTCTCTGAGCCTGCTGTTCCAGGATCAATTGGGGTGCCTGTGAAAAATGCAGGTGCTGGCCCCACCCCGGAAATATTAATGGAGAAGCTTGAGAGGTGAGGCCCCGCTCCCTTCACGGTCCACCAGCCCTGCAGGTGACTCTCATGTACACCACACGTTCAGAAGCATCACCTTTCCATGGCTGTGTTCTAAGTTTGGATTTTCTTGGACTGCTTTTTCCTTTAGGCTATCTTGTGTCTCTTAAGACCTTGGTAGCTTTATTTACTTATTTCCCCAGGAAGGCTTTGTAAATAAGCAGCCTGTTCCATAATCCCTGGAAAATAAAGAGTGTTTCCTTACTTTTGCTGAGCCTGATGCTCAGGGTCATGAAGAGGTCATGTGGTCCAATCTTCTGTAGTTGGGCAGGATGATGCTTAAACCACACCAGACAGGGAGGAAGCTAAACTTGGTTCTCTCCTACTTCAGATTTACTGTGTATGGAATAATGAGGTTTGTGTTTGTGGCTTAGGGAGAAGAGGGGTGAGGTCCTTGGGGGTAGGGGTGTTTTAGCACCCTTAAGGGGAAGCAAGGATTTCCCCAGGCGTTAGGAGGAGCTGGGGAGGAGTGAGGGAGGGAATAAAGGGCCTAATCTTCTTATGTAAGAGTCATGGATGAACTTGTTTTGTAATACCAGGGCAGTAGGGCTGCTAAGTTTATTTTATTTTATTTTTAAAATTTATTTATTTATTTATGGCTGCGTTGGGTCTTCATTGCTGCACACAGGCTTTCCCTAGTTGCAGCGAGTGGGGGCTACTCTTCGTTGCAGTGCACGGGCTTCATTGTGGTGGCTACCCTTGCTGGGGAGCATGGGCTCTAGGCATGCAGGCTTCAGTAGCTGTGACATGCAGGCTTCAGTAGTTGTGGCACACAGGCTCAGTAGTTGTGGCACACGGGCTTAGTTGCTCCACGGCATGTGGGATCTTCCCAGACCAGGGCTTGAACCCGTGTTCCCTGCATTGGCAGGCGGATTCTTAACCACTGGGCCACCAGGAAAGCCCAGGGCTGCTAAGTTTAGATTTAAACCTGAAACTTCTAAACTTCCGAGAGGCATCCAAAGCTGCTGCTGTCTTGGGCTCTGCTTACTGTGGCTGGAAGTGAAACAGGAGGGAAGGAGGCAGGCACAACCTCTGAAAGAGTGACATAGCCCGAGGACATGACATAAACTGATTAGAACCAAACGTGTCCAAGATGGCGGACAAGTCGACTTCCACTAGACCTTGAGCCTCAGTATACACTCACTATAACACATCAGCAAGCTAAATGACACACCCACAGGCGCTGTGACAGTTCCAAAACAGACCTTAAGGATCAAAAAGTGGTCGGTGGCCCAATTCCTGGAAAGCCCCGCCCCTTCCTGAAATGGCTGGAATACTCCTCCCACTCATTAGCCTATGAAATTACCCACCCCTATAAAAGCTGACAACCCCATACCCTGGTGCCTTTTCTCACCTTCTGAGATGGCTCACACTCTGCCTGTGGAGCGTGTGTCTCTCTAAATAAATCCACTTCTTACCCATCACTTTGTCTCTCACTGAATTCTTTGTGCGATGAGACATCAAGAACCTGAGCTCCATTAAGTCCTGAAACCAGGTGTGTTATCTCAGTTGAAAGACTGTGGGTTTTGGCCGGGTTCGAGTCCCAGCTGCATGGGTTCGAGTCCCAATCTGAGTTTAGGCTAGGTTCGAGTCCTGGCATGTGTGTTTAAATCCCAATCTGAGGTGCACGGTTCCAGAAGGACTTTGTCTGTGGCTCTGCAGTCTCCTCCTGGGCAGCTGGGGGAGCTGGTGGGCAGTAGAGAAAGGAGGGTCCTAACAAGTTTTAGGAAAGCTCCAGCATTTCCAGAGAAAACCCTGTTGGTCAGCCCGCCCTCTACAATCTCTTCTCCAGCACAGACTAGAGTAGGTCACAGAGGAGAGGCCTATGAGAGACTGGGGTGGGGACAATAGCAGGGACACTTGAGCTCCTAGCCAGGCTGCTGATTTGTTGTCTGTCTACCTGTCACTGCCCACACCAGAAAGAAAGTTCTTCCCAGCAGCCGGGAAAGAGGAGCAGAGGAAGCAACTACTCTCCAGCTCCTGGAGGAGGTCTTGGGGAATAAAAACCAGTAGGCAGTGTGCTCCCAGCCGGGGCAGATGCCTGGTGGTCTGACAGCAGACCTCAGTCAGCCAGGAGAAACCAGGAAAAGCCAGTCCTTGGGCAGTGTGTGTGTGTGTGTGTGTGTGTGTGTGTGTGTGTGTGTGTGTGTACACGTGTGTGTGTGTGTGTGGGGGTCAGGGCAGTGCAACATTAGAGGGAGGACAGTCAGCAGGACAACCCCCACTGCTGACACCAGTTGCAAGTTTGGGGTCTCCAAGGCCATCCTTACATTTGATAATTCAGTAGAAGGACTTGCAGAACTCACTGAGGGCCGTTATACTCACACTGATGGTTTGTTACAGGGAAAGAGTACAGATTAAGATCAGCCAAAAGGGCTTCCCTGGTGGCTCAGTGGTTAAGAATCCGACTGCCAATGCAGGGGACACGGGTTCGAGCCCTGGCCCGGGAAGATCCCATATGCCGCAGAGCAAGTAAGCCTATGCGCCACAACTACTGAGCCTGCGCTCTGGAGCTCACGTGCCACAACTACTGAGCCCGCATGCCACAGCTACTGAAGCCTGCATGCCTAGAGCCCATGCTTCGCAACAAGAGAGGCCACCGCACGGCAACCAAGAGTAGCCCCCGCTTGCTGCAACCAGAGAAATCCCGCGCACAGCAGCAAAGACCCAATGCAGCCAAAAATTAAAAAAATAAATTAAAAAAAAAAGATCAGCCAAAAGATGAGAAGCGTAGGGCAGAGTCCAGGAGGGCTCCAAATGTGGAGCTTCCAGCTGCCCTCTCCCAGTGGACTCACAGACACTGTTAATTCCTCCAGCAACGATGTGTAACAATACACATGAACTATTGCCCACCAGGGAAGTTCACCCAAGCCTTGGTGTCCAGAGATTCACTGGGGCTCTGTAGTCGACTATCCACATAGCTGACATCAGCGTCCAGTCCCCCTGGAGGTTCAGCTGATACCGTGTGAGTCAAAGCACCCGCCCTAAATCACAGTTAGTTTATCCTGTGTGGCCAGTCCCCACCCTAAATCACACTGTTAGTTTATCCTGTGTGGCCAGCCCTTGCCCTAAGTAAAGATACTCCTATCTGGTGTGACATTGCAAGGGCTCAGAGGTTTCTTTCCAGAAGCCTAGGGCAAAGCCCAGACCTTCCTTTGGGTGAGGTTAAATTCTTTACACGGGCAGATTAAACAGTACCAGCCCACACCATGGCTGTGAGTCCATTCTTCCTGGAGGATTCACAACGCATGGAGCATGATTCCTAGATGTCTGGCTATTAGGACAGAAAACAGCGTTTGCCAAGGTGTGCAACCTGCAAAGAGGGGCGTTAAGTGACCCCAAGTCAGTCCTCTTTCTTTCTTTTTTTTTTTAAACAATATCTTTAAAAATATATATTTATTTTAGGCTCCATTGTGTCTTCTTTGTTGCTCATGGGCTTTCTCTAGTTGCGGCGAGCAGGGACTACTCTTCGTTGAGGTGAGTGGGCTACTCATTGTGGTGGCTTCTCTTGTTGCAGAGCACGGGCTCCAGGTGCACGGGCTTCATTAGTTGTGGAGCATGGGCTCAGTAGTTGTGGCTTGCGGGCCCCAGAGCGCAGGCTCAGCGGCCATGGTGCACGGGCTTACTTGCTCCGCAGCATGTGGGATCTTCCCGGACCAGGGCTCGAAACCGTGTCCCCTGCATTGGCAGCCAAATTCCTAACCACTGCACCAGCAGGGAAGCCCCAGTCCCCTTTCTTTATGCTGCGTGTCCCTCGTCATTTATTCAGTCATTTATTTACTCACCATTTACTGAATACCTGCAACGTGATCAGCACTCATTCTAGTTGGGGAGACAGATAACAAAGAGCAAACCAGCTGTTACGTCATTTTAAAGTGTGCTGCGTGCTGCGGAGCAAACAGGGCTGAGCTCCGAGTAAGGACGGAGGGGAGAAAGGAACCTGCCTTAGATTGTGGGCGGGGAAAGGCAGCTTTGAGGTCGTCCACCTGAAGCTGAGGCTCAGAGAATGAGAAGGCACCAGCTGTGGGAGAAAACAACAGAAGTCAATGCCTGGCAGAGAGACACATGGGCCTCAGCTGCCAGCTGACGCCTCCAAACAGATTGTGAAAAGGTGCCCAGAAGCAGAAACACAGTCCTTTTCTTGTGGCTGACACAATCTTGTTGGGACCCAAGGCTCCGTGAGCTGTGGCAGAATTTCAGCCCCACGCATCCCCTTGGCCTGTGCTTGTGCAGTGTGTAAACCACTCCACCCTACATGGCGGGCTTGGACAGACAGTGTCTGGAAGCCAGCATCCCTGGGCAGCCCTACAAGGTTGGTACCAGATATAAACTCCATTTGACTTCACCCACCATTTAAATTAAAAAACAAAACACGTTGTGCCTCTTAGCAGAGTCCATGATGTAGAAATTGGGAAATTCTTCATCAAACCCCAGACCCTTGGGCAGTGGAGGCAAGTCATGGGGAAGAGGCAGCTCCATTTCTGCCTTTAGAGAAAAGCACATGTGTCCACTTACTGGTAAGGTCTGGAAAAGGGGTTCCCTGCAATAAAAGGGGATCCCAGCTGAATTCTCCCCCCGCTTTCTTCATCTCTCTCAGGAGCCAGCACATGCTGAGCAAAGGAGAAACTCTTGCTCCTCTTAGCTCAGAAGTCTCTGGTAGGATTCCAGCCCGGGTCAATTCTACTCACCACCCTCACAACCCACACCCATGTGCACAGGCACACACACTGATGTCCCTTTTAGGGGACCGGACAAGTAACAGAGCCGGGCCTGGACTGAGGCCTGGGTTGGCTGCACAATGATAGGAAGGTCTGTGTTCCAAACTGCAGTTGGTTTTATATAGCAGAAATCCCTGCCTCTTTTCATGATTGTTTGCTTTTAATATGTTTACCACATTAGTTAAAAGTTGGAGAGTAGAGAATATAAAAGAAAAAAGCCACTTGGAACCTTGCTATTTATTAGGGGCCACATGTTTGTGTTTCCCCACCCCAATTCCATTGTTGAACCACCAATGGGAAGGTCTTAGGATGTGGGGCCTTTGGGAGGGAATTAGAGCTAGATTAGGTCATGAGGGTAGGGCCCTCACGATGGGATTAATGGCCTTATAAAAAGGAGAGGAGACAAGGGATCTCTCTGCCTGCACACATCAAGGAAGACCATGTAACCAGGCAGAGGGCTCTCACCAAGAACCCGATCATGCTGGTACCCTGATCTCAGACTTCCAGCCTCCAGAACTGTGAGGAATAAATGGCTTTAAGCTACCTGGTCTTGTTACACATAGCAGCCCGAGCTGACAGCATTCTAACAAGTCATTTTTTTTTTTTTTTTTTTTGTGGTATGCAGGCCTCTCACTGCTGTGGCCTCTCCCGTTGCGGAGCACAGGCTCCGGATGCGCAGGCTCAGCGGCCATGGCTCACGGGCCCAGCCGCTCCGCGGCATGTGGGATCTTCCCGGACCGGGGCACGAACCCATGTCCCCTGCATCGGCAGGCGGACTCTCAACCACTGCGCCACCAGGGAAGCCCTAACAAGTCATTTTTAATATTGTCTTCCAAAGGTTCATGTATTAGTTTCCTACTGCTGTCATAACAAACTACCACAGATTGAGTGACCTAAAACAATTTAGATTTATTATTTTACATTTCTAGAGGTCAGAAGTCCAAAATCAGTCTCAGAGGCCTAAAGTTAAGGTATCAGCAGGGCTGGTCCTCTCTAAAGGTTCTAAAGGAGTATACATTTCCTTGTCTTTTCCAGCTTCTATAGGCTGCCTGCATCATGTAGCTCACGGCCCCTTCTTACATCTTCAAAGCCAGCCATGTAGCATCTTTTGGCTTCTCTCTCTCTTTCTCTCTGATCTCTTCTTCTGTTGTTACATCACCTTCTCTCACTCTGAGGCTCTTATAAAGATCCTTGTGATTACACTGGGCCCAACTGGGCAATCCAGGTTAATTTTTCCATCTCAAGATCCTTAGCGTAATCACACCTGTTAAGTTCCTTTTGACATGGAAGTCTTGTGTGATGAGGGCAAGGACCTCTTGTGGAGGTCATTATTCTGTCTACTATTTTTAAGGTTTTTAAGCTGTGGTTGCAGTAATACTGAAATATAATTGTGTTCAATGAGCACTGTAACAGAAATATTTCCCCAGAGGAAGTCTTTGTAACCTTCTTTCCTCAAGGTTATGAGTGCTCCATTGAGGGGATGTGCTTCTGTTTGCTCATGCTGGAAACCAGTCTGTATTGCATTCTGGGCTGCTATCCATCTTTCTGAAGCTAGCATTCCCCATACTTGGGATTGTTGCCTTAGCATAGGTTCTCAGGAACAGGTCAAAGGGAGCAGGTTTATGATTTGTATTACATATTGCCTAATTGCTATCCCGGATTGTATCACTTTACGTGATCTCTCCTAATCAACCTCATTTGGCTTTGTTAAAAATGAAAGAAAGTTCTTTTTATAGGAAAGGTATTACATCCTCATTAAAGAATATCTGGGAAATACAGAAAGAGCCAAAGGAATAAAAATACCTCATAGTCCCATAAACTGAAACACAGCTTTCATTAGTATTTAATACCGTTCTTTCTAATATTTCTGTTTTTGAGCGTATATATAAACACCACCACCACCACCACCATGGTTATGATATTGGAACTTCTTGGAACTATTTTAGTTGTAGGACACCTCATGGTTTTGGATATGGGGGAGAAAAACTTTTATTGTTCTTATCTTGGGATGGTTGCCATCTTGAGTGACAGGGCACATTGTAGGGAGTATGGACTGGGATTCTTGACCACAAATCCTCAGTCTTGACTCCTCCTACCCAGTCTCTAGCCTGAAAAATGGTTGGAAAGTTTAAGTTTTATAACAATTCAGCTTTATAATCCAATTCATTGATGCTGGTTACAAGTAGAATATTTTTAAAGAATAATTTATATATATATGTTCCATCTTCCATCTTCCATTTCTATTTTCATGGACCTCATCTTCAAGCTCTGGTTACTTGACAAAGACAGTATTAAGAAATCATATTGAGGAAGTCCTGGCCACAGCAGTCAGATAAGAAAAAGAAATAAAAGGAATCCAAATTGGAAAGGAAGAAGTAAAACTGTCACTGTGTGCAGATGACACGATACTATACATAGAAAATCCTCAAGATGCCACCAAAAAACTACTACAACTCATCAATGAATTCAGTAAAGTTGCAGGATACAAAATTAATATACAGAAATCTCTTGCATTTCCATATACTAACAATGAACTATCAGAGAAACATCAAAAAGAATACAATACCTAGGAATAAATCTAAGAGGTAAAAGACCTATACTTGGAAAACAATAAGACGCTGATTAAAGAAACTGAAGACAACATATACTTACACTGATCACCCATTCCAATATTAAAAATGAAAGTAAAATCTCCTCTTTCCTAGATGTTGTACATTGCTCTGCTTGCACAGAGGAGAGGAACAGAGTTAGGACTTGGAAGAAAACCTAATCCAAACTGGACTAAGCAAAAAGGGAATCTTTCATTTCAGAGAGCTAGAAAGCACAGGGGGTAGTCAGAGGCAGGGCTAGATCCTGGAGCAAGATGTCCCCAGGACCTGGTTTCTGTCTCTTTTGTGGGCTGGCTTCATTTTTTAGGGAAAATCTTTATTTCAACAGACCCAGGAAGTCTGGGCGGGTCTCACTGGTCCATCCCTATAGCCAGGGGAGTGCAGTACTCTGATTGGTCAGGCTGAGCCAGGGTCACCCCAAGGACAGCCCTGGAGTTAGGGATGGAGTCAGCTCCATTAAAGCTTGTGTACTGAGAGGAGAAAGAGAAGGGTCATTCCCCCAAATGAAAACTTTTAGACTTGACCTGGATTTCTTAGTTTGCAAGAGAGGACCTGATTGGCCACTCTTGGGTCAGGTTTCTATCCCCAGCCCAATCAGCTGTAGCAGAAGGAGTGGAGGTAGGGCTGGCAGTGTGGCTCTTGGTGGTATGGTAAGCCTGGTAGGACAGGCTGCCTTTGCTCAGCTCTTCCCTCAGGGCTGCGGTCGGGAGGGGTCAGCACTAGGTCCTGAGGCTTCCGTGTCCTACCTGATTTCCTTCACTGTTTGCTGAGTGCTTATTTGTATGTGTCTCATTTTAAAATCACAAAAACCCTCTGAAGTTGAAGCTGAGAGGTTGTGCCTCTTGCTCAGGGTCACACAGCCAGTAAGTGACTCAAAGGGCACTCAGGTGATTAATCTGAAAGTGAAACTGTGCACCTCAGATTGGGACTCGAACCCATGCAGCTGGGACTTGAACCCACGCAGCTGGGACTCGAACCCGGCCAAAACCCAGGGTCTTCCAACTGAGATCACACACCTGGTTTCAGGACTTAATGGAGCTCAGGTTCTTGATGTCTCATCGCACAAAGAATTCAGTGAGAGACAAAGTGACGGGTAAGAAGTGGATTTATTTAGAGAGACACACGCTCCACAGACAGAGTGTGAGCCATCTCAGAAGGTGAGAAAAGGCACCAGGGTATGGGGTTGTCAGTTTTTATAGGGTGGGTAATTTCATAGGCTAATGAGTGGGAGGAGCATTCCAGCTATTTCAGGAAGGGGCGGGGCTTTCCAGGAATTGGGCCACCGACCACTTTTTGATCCTTAAGGTCTGTTTTGGAACTGTCACAGCGCCTGTGGGTGTGTCATTTAGCTTGCTGATGTGTTATAGTGAGTGTATACTGAGGCTCAAGGTCTAGTGGAAGTCGACTTGTCCGCCATCTTGGACACGTTTGGTTCTAATCAGTTTATGTCATGTCCTCGAGCTATGTCATTCTTTCAGAGGTTGTGCCCTGACCCCTTCCCTCCTGTTTCAAGAGTAGCACCTAGGGGAGCCCTAGAAGGGACCCAGAGACGGTGGGGCATGGGAACTCTCCCCAGGCTGAAGGTCAGTGAAAGGGGGGTTGACAGGGAGGTGCTGGAGGGGAGGGAGCACCTTGAACATTTGGTCCAAGTGTCACACCTGGGCTTTACTGACCTTGGGCAGGCATCTGCTCCTAGCTCGTGAGGTTTCTGAAGCTGCATCTTCTAGAAGAGCCACCTGGTCCTACCTACCTCTCTGAGGTCCTGTCCTCCCAAGTTCTTCCTCACTGCATTGGTGGGTAACTCAGTGGCTTTCCAGGAGTGGGCTGGGGCCTTTGTATGGGGGTGGGGATGGCCAGGTTGGGGAGCTCCAAGTCTCCAGTCAGTCATGGAGCAGGTCATGGGCCTGGGGAGAGTTCTGGTTATTAGTCTTCTAATCTTCAGGACCTCAAGGCGTCCAGGAGCTCCTCCTCACATTTTCAGTCAGACCGGAGCCCCTACAGGGGCAGGGCACTCTGTTCACACCCGGTCCCCCACCATAAGCTCCTTTCTTTCTCAACACCCCTAGGGCACTGGAATACTACTTGCCACTTTCCTCATTGAAGCTGCTGCCTCTTTCCAGCAGCCTGGCCTGCTTGCCTCTTTGAACGCCCCAGTTGCTTACTCCTCTAATTTATGCCACAACTGCTGCGAGCAGGTGTCCTGATTCTGTAGACTGGCGCCTCCTCCAAGGGGCCCTAGACGCCTCAAGCCTTGGAGAACGTTTTTTGGCCAAAGGCGAAGGATGTGCAGAATCTTCACCCAGCCTGGCATTCATTAATTCTCCAAGTCCGCTAGGGGTGGGTCGCGTAGGCCTAGGGGGGAGACTGTGCAGGCTTTAACCGAGCCCCGCGGGCAGGCAGGCCCTGTCTGAACGCGGGTTCCCGAAGGGCCCTAGGCTGGTCCGCGCGCCATAGGACCCAGCAGAGGACGTTCTTGCAAGAGGCAATTTACTTTTCTCACTTCTCAAATACTCCGAAAATGGCTGCTAGCAGCTTCGCTATAGGGGTAAACTGTCTACTCATCTTGAGGGGTTTTCTCGGCGCGTTCCGTTCCAGGCCCCTGCAGGGATTTGCGAGCCTGGAGCTGCAAGACGGAGGGTCGGAGGTGCCGGAAACATTGTGTCTGGAGCCGCGAGCCGAGGGCCGAGGGCCAAGGAGCAGCATTCGTGGGCGCTACTCTGTATCCGCGCCGCCTCGGGCGCCCATTCCCCTCGCCGAGTCTGTGACTGCCCTCAGGGGCTCGGAGTCTGATTTAACACCCTGAGCAGGTTTTGCTGGGGAGGACCCGGGGGTCACCTCGTCCACCCAGGCCAGGCCTTGGTCCAGCCACCCGCCACATCAACTCCCGGGGGAGGGGTGTTGTCTCCCAGCTCCGAGGCCGAGCAGGAGGCCCAGGTCCCCGCATGTCTTCTGTTAGCGCAGGGGACCTCGGCCACTGCTCAGCTAACCGGAAGACCCCTCCCTCCCCGAATGCTTCAACCTGGAGGAACCTCCAGCAAGGTCGACCCGCGCGGGCGGCGACACGCCTGTCCCTGCGCACGCACACAACTCTGCACACGTCAGCCCCACGCTGTCCCGCCGCCCAGTGCCCGGGCGCACGCAGGCAATCACGCGTGTCCGCACTCGCCCGTGGGTACACGCGTCCGCCGCGGGTACCGAAGTGCCCCGAAAGGTCCGCGCGCGGATCAGACGCTGGAAGCGAACCCGGTCGGGGCCCGGGCGGTGTCCCAGGAGGGCCCAGGGGGCGGAGCTCGCGGGGCCGGCCTCGCTGGGTCGGGGCGGGTCTGCGCCGCCGCTGTCTGTGCCGCCCCGCCCTCGGCCCCGCCGCTGGCTCTGTTCCTCACGCTGCAGCCCCCGCCGTAGCCGCCGCTGAGCCCACTGCCACCGCTTCTGAGGTAGGCGCAGCGGAGAGGGCCCAGGCCTCTGACTGCGCCCCGAGTCGCGGGCCGGCCCGTGGGGAGTTGGGGGAGGAGATGGGACGGGGAGCGGGTGAGGGCGAGGGGCCCAGAGCCGGGCCGGGGCAGGGAACGGGAGCGGCCCGCCAGGGCCTGGCGGGTCAGCGGCTGGCAGAGCAGGCCGCGCGGGGCGGGCGGGCGGCGAGCAGGCCCGGGCGGGGGAGCGGGTGGCCGGACATCCGGAGGCGCCTGCGGCTGGGGACCAAAAGCCCGCGGGGACCTTTGGGCGGAAGGGCACGGGCCGCCGCGTGGAGGCCCGGCCCGCCTTAGGTCTAGGTGACCTTCCTTGGAGGCGACCTCTGGCCCTCGATCCCGCCAGCGCGGGTCGGGCAGGGACCCGCCCGCCACCTAAGCTCGCCGGGCTGGGCTCACGGACCTGTGCGGGCCACGCTGTCGCCTCGGGGATGAGCTCATGTGACGACCGGGGTCCCGCGCCCCCGGCCCTGCACGCCCTGTCGGGTCCACGCCCGGAGAAGCTGGCTCCCGGCACTGTCTGCGCCTGCCAGCACCTTCCGGGCGGAATGGGAGGCTGACAGTCGACTTAGGCCGCAGGGACCAGGGCCGGAGCTGGGGGCTGGGCAGAAGGTTAGGCCTTAGAAAAAGAGGTCCCGCGGGTAGTGATGTGGCCTTCTTGGCCTTAGGAGGGATTCCTGCCTGATTCGGTTGCTCATTCATTCATCAAATGCAGCGGTGCCTTCACGAAACTGCTTCCGAGCCCTTTGGATTTGAGGCACGCAGCATTAGTGATTTGTCCAAGGTCACACAGCCGGGAAGATACTAAGCCTCTGGTTTTTCATCTGTAGAACGGGAGCAATCATACCTCTTCTTCATCGGGTTTTTGGGAAGAATAAAATGAGTTGATTAACTTCAAACATTCAGAACAGTGCCTGGTAGGGAGAAGGTCTGGGCAGAAACCTTGACACTTACCCTTGAGGCTTTTAGGGGAGGATCTAGCCCATCCCCTGCAGACTATTTTGCTCCACGTGGTGCTCTGGAAAGGGTTCAATAAAGGTGGTCTCTGTTATTTTAAACATTATTATTAGGCATTTGTGTGCCAGGCATTGAGTAACTTTCAGGGTAATTTAAAAAACCTTTAAATTTACAGACAGGATCAGGCTGGAGCAGAAAGTTGAATGTGGGTTCAGACCTGGGCTAAGCCTAGGCTTGTTCCACCTGAGGCCCCCAGCCCCTGGACCAGCCTCCCCTCTCCAGAGGAGATAGGGAAATGAACACCTCCTTTGCCTAATGTGCTGTAGGCAAGGGCAGGGCAGACTGCCCAGGGTCTGCCTTCTTTCCACCCCAGCTCTGGACTGAGTTCCTACAGGGTCAGGCTTAAGCCTTATACAACTTTGTTTTCAGTGCGTGGGGTGGTGCCACCTGGCAATACTAGGTACTTGAGAAGGGTCTGTGGGGGTGAATGCACTCTTGCTGACAGAAGGATAGTTTTCACCATTCCAGCATGTGGCTTATAGTAGGTGCTCATTAAGTATTTGTGGGATTATTGAATGTGTATATGTAGTGGCTGCAGGCCCAGACCATAGTCCCTTGATCTTGGACATCCTTTTTGAGGGACACACGTCTCATTCACTTTCAGAAAATAGCCTTGCCTAGCAGAGAGTCACAAATAAATAAAGGGCTACAAGGGTGTGTACAGCCCTAGAACAGTGATAGGCAGAACTGTTGCCTAATTTGAAATAATTGCTTTGAACATGTTATCCTCATTCTGTGACTTTCCAAGTCCTTTGGGAAACTTGTTGAACTGGTGTTTCTGGGCTTGCAGGGCTGGGGGTGACACTGGTGAAGGGGATTCTCCTAAAACCCTTGGGCCTGGTGCCTCTTCCCTCTCAGATGGTGAGGGGGTCAATGGCTTCTACTGGAGTTGTCCTGAATAAAGTGCTTGAGCCTGGGTATGGGGGGCTGCTCTCAGTCAATTAGTTTATTTCTGCTATTCTATAGGCAGGGGCTGTTTGTAGACAAACAGAGGGGCTCAGGGGGACCATATAGTGAGGATTTGCCTTTGGGCCTCTGGCCCCACTGGACAGTAGGCACACGTTGACAACCACCTCCAAGATGGTGGTCATGGGGAACATTCACCGCCACCTTTACCGGTAAGGTGCTCCCAAAATCCATTTTGCCCTTGATGGGATTTCTCAAAGTGTGACATCTTTGGTAAGAGAGAGGCATGTATGGCTGAGAGCCAGCCCAAGCCTGCAGGCAGCCCCCCAGGGTGCTCAGGGGCTCCCCTCTGGTTGCCACTGAGGAAAGGTGATCAGGTGATCAGCTGGGCCTGGGCACAATCCTCCATTTCACTGCCTGCTCTCAGAGGGGTGAGGGTAAGTGAGAATCTTAGCCCTTTACCCAGAACTCTGCTGGAAAGAGTCCAGGAGAGCAGATTGAGCTCATATAACACAGCTCTGACATGAGCCATAGGGTCTAGTTACAGGCCAAGTTACTTTCTTGTTCCTCAGTTTCTCCACTCTAACTGTGATCGTCATCATTACAGTCATTCTTTATTGAGGGCCTGCCCAGCACTCTCCTGGCTGGTTGACGTATGTATTATGACGTTGAATCCACTGTCCTCCAAGCCCTGGGAGAGAGGTACTGTCGTTTCCATTTCACGGGTCAGGAGACTTGAGCACAGAGTGGTGAGGTAACCATCCCAAGGTCACACAGCTCAGCAGGAACGGGGTTGGGATTCAGGGCCTGGACTGGCTAGCTCCAGTGCCGATGCTTTTACACTGCAGTTGCCACTCCAAGGGGCCACTGTGAGGAGCTAATAGATTTGAGTGCCTTTTGAAAGGTAGAACTTGCTATTCAGAGCGGCACTGTTACCCTTTTACACTGATCAGAGGGAGCATGTGCATGGCTGGGTATAGTCTAGCTGTCAGTGGACAGCAGTCAATGGAGTTACCCTGTTTGTTGCGAGGACAGTGGCACAGGGTGTTTATCAGGAGAAGGGTCAGTTTTCCGTGGGATGAGGTAGGAGGCATTCTTCCAGGACCTGGCTGGACAATATTCAGCTAAACAATACCTCATTATGGTTGGGGAGAACTCTGGACCCTGTGGTTCAGGGTGACCTTTCGGCAACCTGCACGGCAGCTATAATTATGATAAGAAATATATAAAATGAAAATCTGTAATAAGCTCTCGCTGTGTTTGTTACATGTTTACTGGGTACCAGCCACTGTACTAAGTGCTTTGTACTAGCAATCTCATTTAGTCCTCAGAATGGTGCTGAGTCAGGGACTCTTTTCCTGTACTGGAACTGAAGAAAAATGAGGGGCAGATAGGTTGTGACTTGCCCAAGATCTCATAACAAGAGAGTGGTGGAGTAGGATTGGAACTCAGGTCTGCTGGGCTCCCGAGTCTACCTGCCCAGGCACCGTCTATTTTATCTCCACTGGATCAAGCCAGGCAGCGAGCAGGAGCCCTAGGTGCACCTGGGATCCAGACCTTGGCGTGCTGCCTGCCAGCCCCGGTCTTCTCCTCTTGATGGGTGGGCAGGCAGGGTGTCCCCAAGTCAGCTGCATTCTCTTGAGGCTTGTGGAAGGCTGTGCCGGTGGTGGCCCACCTCCCAGGGTGTTTTAAAATAGAAGCAATACCTGGAAAGCCCAGCTGCCCTGTGTGAGACATTCATGGAGGGGGGTGGATGCACTGAGAGGACAGACCTACCAGAGTCTGGAGTGGATCTGGAGGGGCAGACAAAGAATGTCCAGAATAATGGATTGTGGTTCCACTGCCACTTATTGAGCCCGGGCATTGGCTTTGCCAGCATCCTGGAGATTCAACCAGGGCCCTTCTCCTGGGCTGCCACTTCTGGTGAGAAAGTGTGGGGTAGGGGTGTAGGGAGGCTCCTGATGGCGTTGGCCTCACATACTGGCTTTCAGAGAGCTCTGGCCTCCTGCGCGCGAAGTTGCTTTTCCTGGTCCCCAGAGTTAGGAGTAGTTGCTTTTGCTCTAATCCCTGGCTGGTCTGATGCCCCTCTTATAGGCTGGCCCAGTTCTGCCCTGACAGACTACCTAGAATGGTGTTAGAAATAGCAGAGCCAAAGGCTTTCCTACAGTTCTCCCTTCCTAAGGGGAACCCGGGATGGTGATGGTGAAGGCGATGATTGCTGTGTTGGTTGGGGTCCTTGCAGGAGTCAGATGTACACTCCCATGGGTTAATTAAAGAAAGCGTGATGAAAGGATCATCTGCAAAGGTATGGGCAGAGTGTGGGGGACCTGACAAGGGGTGTGGGCCCCTTGGTCCTTTAGAACAGGAGGGGGTCCTTTGGCAGGAGCTGTGGCGTTGGGTAGAGGAAAGTCACTGCCCACCTGAGGACCAACAGGGAGGCAGCCTGGGGGATGAATACCCCAATTGCACTCTCCCATCTTCTGCTGGTGCCCCCTATTTGCTGAGCCCAACCCATAGCTCACTGAAAACAGTCCATAATGATCAGCTCTTGGGGCACAGAGCAGGACGGAGGAGGAAGGTGGATCTGGAGGGGCAAGCAGAAAATCTCCAGATTAATGGATTGTGGTTACACTACCATTTATTGAGTACTCACTGTGTGTCAGACATTTCTGCATGCTCTATTTTCCTTACTTAATCCTTGCAGCAACAGTGGTAGCAAGGCACTATTGTTAGCCCCATTTTATAGATGAGCAAAATGAGACCCTCGGAGTATAAGTGGCTTGTCCAAAGTCACACAGCTAGAACGTCTGCCAGGCTCATAGCCCCTTCCATTCGTCACTGTGCCCTGCCACCTGGGTACTCGGATGGGTGGAGAAATGCCATGGCAGGGTGGCTCTTGGTGTTTAGGTCCTAGCCCAGTTATACCCTTGCCATTAAAAATGTTGTCTGTTGACCCACTGGGTATTGCCTGTGTTCAGAAAACTTTTCCTCTCCACTGTTCCTGACTCAGCCGTTTGGACCCATGGCCACCCTGTTCTCTGTATCAGCCATTGCAATGGTTGTTCGCTTTCTGAGAGCACCAAGGCTCCCCTGCCTGGATCCTTCTGAGGGAGCTTCTGCAGAGAAAAGAACATGCTTCAAAGTGGGGGTTCTGGGGGGTGCTTGGTGCGGGGAGCCAGCCCACTCTTCTCAGTGGCATCTGAGGGCTGCCCTGCCTGTGCGATAGGCAGTGAAAGACTGAGAGGGAGGAAGGAGGCTTTTGAAAATGTGCCTCAGGTGACTCTCATGCACACTGAAGTTAGGGAGCTCTGCCCTGCTCCTACCTTCTGGGCAGGGTGGCCAAAGCCATCAGTGGTCACCTGAGGGTAGAACGTGCCCCCCCCCCCCCGCCCCAGGCCTTACCTGTTAACCCTGCCACCTCGGTGTGATTTGAATCTGTTCTTGGAACCAGTATAGACACTTTGATGGTTTTCCCTTCTGGCACCTCTGCTGCAATAGCCTTTTGGAATGTGACTTGTGGCATCATGAATGCAGCGTGGCTTAATTTTGAACACATTCGTTAGGTTTTTAAATTTTCTATCCTTAGTTTAAAAAAAAATTATCAAGTACACAAACAACTTAAGTGATTAAGTAGAATCAAAAATGAAAATCCAGGGGCTTCCCTGGTGGCGCAGTGGTTGAGAGTCCGCCTGCCGATGCAGGGGACACGGGTTCATGCCCTGGTCCGGGAAGATCCCACGTGCCGCGGAGCGGCTGGGCCCGTGAGCCATGGCCGCTGAGCCTGCGCGTCTGGAGCCTGTGCCCCGCAATGGGAGAGGCCACAACAGTGAGAGGCCCGCGTACTGAAAAAAAAAAAAAAAAAAGAAAATCCTATTTTAACTTCACTCCTTTCCTAAACCCCCTTTCCTTTCTAGAAGCAGCTCCAAGGCAGCCACAGTTTACAGGTTAGCTCATGTCCTTCCCTTTCACATGCTTTTCCATCCATTCACAAATGTGGAATATATAAAGATGCATATGTAAAGTGGTTTTCCTCCAATCACATGGAATTATACATTTTCTGTGGCTTGCTCTTTTCATTGAACTATTATCATAGGTAGCTTTCTATGCCACCACGTAGAAATCCACCTCATTCTTTTTGACTACCACATGGTATTCCTTAGTTTGCAAGCACCTTAATTTTTATTCATTTGTTTCCTTATTGGTGGACATTTAGGTTGCTTCTGGGTTTTGTGTTAAAAATAACCCTTCAGTCAGCATCCTCCTGTATACATCTTTGGGTGCCTTGGGTGCCACTGTGAGTGTGTTCCTAGCAGTAGAATTGCCGCTAGAGTTACTGTGTGTTCACTTAGGCACTGCCCACCAATGGGCTCCTCAGGGGCTGTACTGTACGTAGTATTCCTACTTGGGGAGAATGGGAGTGATCATTTTCCAATGCAACAGTAGATATTGTCATTTACATTTTTGAGAATCCATTTGGTTGAGTGAGCTGCCCAAACACAGATGTGTCAGACTTTCTAATGTGGCTCTCTGAGGCCCTTTTAATAAAGTCTGCTTGGTTCTGATGTCAGAAGTGGCAGTACTCTCTTCTGAAGGCGCTTGGGTGGTCTCAGCTTGAGTTCAGCTCTCCTTAGGCCATTGTGGCGGTGGGGCATGCTACTTGTGCGTCTCCCCCCCATCCCTGGTGATGCCGCAGTTTCCCTGTAGAGGGAGCTCCTGCCTACTGGTTACATTGTCATTTACTTAGTCCCCATTGTCGGATACTGTTTCCTTTTTTTTTCTACTGTAAAAATACTTTGATGCTTACTGGGCGTATACTTATTAAACAGACAGTGCTGTCAGAACACCCTGCTTCATGCTCAGCCTTTAGAAGCTGAGTTTCTTCTTTTTTTTCTCTTTTATTGAGGTAACGTTGGTTTATAACATTGTGTTTCATGTATGCAACCTTATATTTCTACTTTTGTGTGCACTACAGTGTGCTCACCACCAAAAATTTAGTTTCCATCCATCACGATATCAATCCCTTTACCCATTCCCACCCTCTCCCCTCCTTTTCCTTTCTGGTAACCACTGTTCTGTTCTCCGCATCTATGTGTTTGTTTTGGTTTGTTCATTTATTTTGTTTTTTGTTTATTTATATTCCATATTTGAGTGAAATCACAGGGAATTTGTCTTCTCCATCTGATTTATTTCATTTAGCATAATACCCTTAAGGTCCATCCGTGTTGTCACAAATGGCCAGATTTCATCTTTTTTTTTTAATGGCTGAGTAGTGTTCCAGTGTGTGTGTGTGTGTGTGTGTGTGCGCGCGCGCAGTATCCAGTATTATCCATTCATTATCCATTCATTTGTTGGTGGTCTCTTAGGTTTTTTCCATTTTTTGGCTATTGTAAATAATGCTGTGACGAGCATAGGAGTTCACATGTCTTTGCGAATTAGTGTTTTCATATTCTTTAGATAAATACCCAGAAGTGCAACTGCTGGCTCATATGATAGTTCTAGTCTTAATTTTTTGAGGAATCTCCATGCTGTTTTCCGTAGTGGCTATACCAGTTTATATTCTCACCAACAGCGTATGAGGGTTCCCTTTTCTGAAGACACGTGGGGTGGATGCTGCAGAGACAGATGGGGAGTGATTTGGAGCTGATTGAGGTGGCGGGAGGGGCCAGTACCAGGGTTCAGTCTCCAGGTCAGTGCAGGCAGGGTGTTAAGTGAGAAAGCAGAATGCTGAATTCTCTCCCCATCTAGTCCTGTTCTGAGAAAGTGTGGATGGCAGTCATTGTTTTTACATTAAAATTGTTTTTGAAGCAGGTGCTGAGAACTGTGCTGGGTGCTGTTTGCAGCTGTAGGAAAGCTGGGCTTCTCAGAGAGGCAGAGCTGCTTCAGTCCTGTCAGATAAGTGCAGCAGGAGACGAGAGGTGGGGAAAGAGGAAGACTCCATGATAAGCAAAAGGGGAAGCTACAGCCACACAGCCTTTGGTGCAGGGGAGTCAGCGTCTTGCCCCCCTTTGTGGGTGTTACCTCAGGGCCAGGAGTGGGTTTGGCTCCACTCAGCTCGTGGCTCCCGTGCATCTTCCCTGCCCGCTGCTGCGCTGGGGATGCAAGGAGAGCCTGGCCTTATGTGAGCTCCCTCTACCATCCCACCTCTCCTGTCCTTGCATGGTAATCTCCTCAGTGGCCGCTTTAGGGTGATTTTTGCTGTGGGTGGAGTGTGTTTTGACAGTTGGCTTTGCTTTTCAGTTTTGGGGATTAGGGATAAGCAGGGGCATTTGGGGAGCATTAAATGATGAGTGTTCTGACTTTTTCCTGAGGGATGGACCAGTCCAGACGTGAAAGCCACGTGCGCCACGTGTGGTGAGGCGGGTCCTGGAGCCAGGGGAGGGTACTCGGGAAGGCCCTGACCTCTGAGGTACAGGAGGTCTTAGCTGACCCGGAGATATTGCCACTGGACTGCTCTCCCTGTCACCCGGCTGGGGCTGAGTTTGTAGCCCAGCTGGGAAGGAGACAGCACTGAAGAGGGGTGTTCTGTCCACTGATAACTGTTAGCAATCGGTGTGTGTGTGGAGAATGTTCTGGGCCCTTTGCTGAGATGTTTTGCATGTTTCCTTGGGGCTCTGTTACCTCAGCCTTCAGTCCAGGGTTGTTTCATTGCTTCTCCTGGGAGGGGCCCAGGCCCATCTGTGGCTGGGGCGTGTGCCTAAGGCAGAGAGTGTTTCTGGAGGACCTGGTGGATGGTTTCCTGGTTTGTCCCTGGGGTGGGTGTGCCTATGGGGTTCATTTGGGGTGGAAGGGGAGAGGGGAGAGAGAAAGAGCCAGTGGGAGCAGCCTGAAATGGGTCTTCCACCGTGTTCTTTATGCCCTGATCCTAATGGGGACTGAGTTGCCCATGGTTCTGGCCCGATCATGTGTGAGAAATACAATAACAACAGCAACAAAAATAGGAGCGCGTAAACAGCTTACTGGGCTGCTCCTCTTTGCTCTGACACAGAAGGGAGCTGGGACAGAATTAGCAAAACCTCTGAAAAAAGTAAAATAGGACCAGGACCACAGTTTTATAATTTAAAATTGTGCAAGTTTATAGTTTTTTAACATTATACTCATTGGTTTTTTGGGCTCCCTGCAATGTCTTTGAAGTTGAGGCTTTGGTCAGGATGCAACTTCCAGTTGTGATATTGTTCCCCTGAGATCACTTGCACCACTTTTCATTGGGTTCCCATTTAACCAGGAATATGCCATGTGGGTGTTAATTTGTGTGAATACATTTATATATGACTTTAGGTGAGGTGTATGCAGTTTGGTAATTTAGGTATGCTGTATTTAAAATGGATGGAACCATCCTTGGGTTAATTGAATTTCTGGCTGAGGCTAACAATTTTGGAGATGGAGAAGTTGCAGGAGATGGTGCTTTCTCGCATTCCCCTCTCCTCCTGGGTGGAGCACAGAGTGTGTGCCATCTGGATTAGGGTTTTAATTCTGTGTACATAATGTATCAGTGCAGAGCCTCCCAGCAGCGCAGTGTGGTCCTTAGGGCAAGGACTATTTGAAGTTCTTGCCTTCCTTGAACAGCGAGGTGTTTAATAAATGCTTGTTGACTGACTTAGTGATGTGCATCAATCCCAAGTAGTACTTTGATAGTTGGTTTTAAAAGTCAAGTCACATTGAAGCTCAATAGATGTTTATTTGAATTAAATTTGGGGGGGATGTGGTTGCATTTCCTTCCATGTGAAGAATTGCCTAGTTAGGTAGGTAGGTTTTACTGTTTTCTCTATGAGGAATATGATACTCTAAAAGTGGGTTCCCGTAGCAAAGGTTTTGTGAAAAGTTGGGTCCATTCTGACACATAGTAGGTACTCCATAAATATTTGTTGAATGAATGAAATCAGAACTGTATAGAAAATACGTTGCCATGTATTTAATGTCCTAGCAGTTGATATTTTGTCAGAAGATATGTTTTATTGGCAAGAGTCCTGCAGTTCAGTAAAGTAGCTGGCTTATGGGACTGTGTCTTTGCCAATGAATTCATTTAGAAAATATTGACTGACTCCTACCATATTCTGGGCCTGTGCTCAGTCCTGGGGATGCCTAGGAGAAGAGGTCCAAAGTCAGGCTGGTCTGCTGTCAATAAAAACTTACTGGGTGTTTCAAGCTCTGGCCACAGAAAGAGGCAGGAGATAGCACAGTCTTCTTTGTCCACACCTGGGGGAATAAGGTATGTGGAACTCAGTGCTGATGATTTTTATTGGTGGAAAACTTACCAATGTGTTTATTCTGGTGGTTCTTTTATTATAGCAGAAGATGGCTGTGCCTCCCACGTATGCTGATCTTGGCAAATCTGCCAGGGATGTCTTTACCAAGGGCTATGGTGAGTGTTGCATGGAGTGGCCTTTCAGCTCAGAAACTGGGTTGGCATGTTTGGTATTTTACCCATTACAGTTTGAGAGACTTGGGTCAGTCAGCTGTCAGAAACTTCATGTCAGGGGAAAAAGATAAGCCTTGTATGGCTAGTGAAGCAGTTTTGGTTGTGCACCCAGTACGGGTAGGCTTGTGAATTGCTGCAGACAAGTGGACATTCTTGTTTCTTCTCCTAGGCGGGAGCAGGTCTGTGGATGCTGCTGCAGTGGAGCGCGGCTTCTAAATTTGGAGCTCGTCTTAGGCATGTGCTCACGCTGTCATGCACCCTTTTCTCAGACTCCACTGGGAGTGCAGGTGGGGCCTGTGTCTGTTCTGCCTGCCACTGTTCCATGGCAGCCGGGCTCCACACACAGAGAGGCAGGCAGCAGTGGAGACCGGTGCCCTCTGCACTCATCTCATTTTTAAACAACCTAAGGGAGGCAGAGATGCTGCTCTTGAGTTAGTTATTTAACCTATTAACAGTTACCATGTTCTTTCTTTAGGGTTTGGCTTAATAAAACTTGATTTGAAAACAAAATCTGAGAATGGACTGGTAAGTTGTCTGCCTCTATGGAGCATGGATATTTATTGTAGATCAATAAATAATCAATAACTTCCGTCTGGGTGGCAAACAAAGGGACTTTTCTGATTGTGGCAGCTTGCGGTTGTCACATTCATTGCATCCTCTGTGGCATGGGTGGTCCAGGGGAACCATGTGACTAGGTCCCCAGTTAAGCAGCTGTTAATACTCATAGGAATATGGGGCAGGCCTCAATTTTATTTTTCCTCATGTTTCTTATTTCAAAATTGACCTGTGTTCCATACCACATAATTATTGAAAAAAACCCCCAAATCTTAGTAATCCCTTTTAGATTGTGAATTGTTGGAAGGAGGAAGTTTTGGGTAGAATTACTGCAATGTCAGCTTTAGCTCAAAGCTTTTTCTCTGTACGAGCCTGGAGGTAGGACAGAAGGAGAATTGCCTTCCTGTCCAGACTAAAGAGTTACAGGGGAGGAAGGAATCTTTCTCCTGATAAAGAATTCCCTGAAAGATTCCTTTAATTAGCAGCCTCCATCTGTGCTTCAAATATCTAACTGAATTATAGAATGAGCTTTTGCACCCACACATTCAGGGTCTCACCTCTTGCATAAAGGAAAGTACAGTGCATTTAGGGGTGGAGCAGTGCAGAATGAAGTGCTGGCATGCAGGCTGTGACTCTCTTCTTTAAAGGAATTTACAAGCTCAGGTTCAGCCAACACCGAGACCACCAAAGTGACGGGTAGTCTGGAAACCAAGTACAGATGGACCGAATATGGTCTGACGTTTACGGAGAAATGGAACACTGACAACACACTAGGCACGGAGATTACCGTGGAAGATCAGGTAATGGTCACTTGTGAAAAGACACAGTTTTATTAAGTGACATCGGCTGCCTGTCTTGTGACTAAACCTGTTGGTGAATTTCTTTTCTGTTCAGCTTGCACATGGCCTGAAGCTGACCTTCGATTCATCCTTCTCACCAAACACTGGGTAAGAATATCATCTGTTTTCTCCATAAGGACCTTTAGTGGTGTTTCATAGTAAGATTTAAGATTCATTCTGTGCTGTTTGTTATTGTTCTCCTGGCCTCAGCTGTGGAGGCTGCAGGATTTCTGGTCCAGTAATGCTCCATTCCACGTGGGTGAGGCGGCTCACAATGTAAGTGGCCAAGGCTCTAGGGCAGCAGGCAGTGTTTGGAAGCAAGGGCTGTTGGTCACTGTTGCCAGCCCCATTTTTCATGCTGGAGGGCCTCTTCCCTAGCTTCCTACTTAGGGACACTGAGAGTATGTGGGCTTAATTGCAAGGTGGCTCCTGAGACTGCACTTTCCTGCTTTAGGCCCTCCAGTCACAGATAGATTAGGCTTGCTGGTTATTGGGCACATCAGGAGGCAAGAGGGCATGTTGATCTGCGTCAGCTCCTGGTGCTTTTCAAAGTGGCTAGAGGGAATCAGTCTCTTCTAGAACACTCTCTTGTTTTTTTCCATTCAGAGCAGTGGGTCTCCTAGGCCTGGGAAGGTTGTTTTGCACACTGATGACAAGGCCAAGGGCATGTATTGAATTTCATTTCATAGTTTTTTTAGTTTTTAAAAATTGTGGGGACTTCCCTGGCAGTCAGTCCAGTGGTTAAAACTGCACGCTCCCAGTGCAGGGGGCACAGGTTCAATCCCTGGTCGGGGAAGATCCTGCATGCTGTGTGGTGTGGCCAAAAATAAAATTTGTGGTAAAATACACATAAAATTTACCATCTCAACCACCTTTAAGTCTTTATTTTTCATGACTCTGACACTTTCAAAGATGATTGGCCGATTATTTTGTAGAATCCTTGATTTGGATTTGTCTGATGTTTTCTCATGGTTAAACTCAGGCTATTTATTTATTTATTTATTTTTCAGGTTATTTATTTTTGATAGCTGTAGATAGGATGTTGTGTTCTGTCCATCTTGGTGCATGACATCAGGGGGTATATATCAATGCGCCTCATTACTGGTGACGTTACTTTGGTCACTTGATTAAAGTGGCGTTTGCCAGATTTCTCTGTAAAGTTACTTTTTTTCTCTTTATAATTAACAAGTATCTTGTGGGGAGATGCTTTGAGACCATGCAAATATTCTAATTTTTATACTTTGACTCACAAATATTAGCATCCATTGGTGATTCTTGCCTACAACAACTGTGTTTGGCAAATGGTGAATTTCTTTCTTTTTTTCTTTTCAATTTATTTTTTTATATGTTATTTATTTATTTTTGGCCGTGTTGGGTCTTTGTTGCTGCACTCAGGCTTTCTCTAGTTGCAACGAGTCAGGGGGCTTATTGAGGTGGCTTCTTTTGTTGCAGAGCATGGGCTCTAGGTGCGTGGGCTTCAGTAGTTGCAGCACGTGGCCTTCAGTAGTTGTGGCATGCGGGCTCCGTAGTTGTGGATCACGGGCTCTAGAGTGCAGGCTCAGTAGTTGTGGTGCACAAGCTTAGTTGTTCTGTGGCATGTGGGATCTTCCTGGACCAGGGCTCAAACCCGTGTCCGCTGCCTTGGCAGGCGGATTGTTAACCTCTGTGCCACCAGGGAAGTCCCCCAAATGGTGAATTTCTATTCCCATCATTCCTTCTACATTTATTAATTGGGATTTTACTGAAAGGAAGAGCTCTTTCTTCTCCACCTTTTATTTATTTGATCAGTTATCTGTATCAGTACGGATTCTTGGACATTTATTTTATTCTATGGATTGTAATCCATTACTATATTTTGTTACTCATATTGTCCCAGATATGGCCATTGGGAGCCTTCAAGTTGACATCCTGTGTGCTTTTGACAAGCCCCTGTCATTTTTTTGGAGCACTTCTTCAGAAAGTGTACTTGTTCTTCCCTAGTCCTGCTATCAGCTATTTCTCTGAGGAGCCTTTGTTCCTTTTATTGAAGAATGGTGTTTAGAAACTAAGACTGTGGGTACAAGATGTACTAATTGCTACTGGGTATTTGAGGAAAGTTTTGATGACTCGATGGAGATTGGAAATGAAAGCTGACTTTCCAAAGTGTCTGAGGGGTACAGCCTGGGAAAGTATCCTGGCTTCCTTTAAAGAGGTAAGCATATACCACATTTGGATGAAGCTGCAGACAGACCTCATCAGGGGACTGGCACCCACACTGAGTACTTACCACAGATAAAGCCAGCTTGTTAACCACAGATTAAGAGTATACCTCTCTCAGGTGCTGTCAAATTAGCACCATTATTTAAATAGCTTTAAAAAATCCCAATAATATTTGAAAGAGGAAAAGCTCCAAAGGCATAGAATGCTGCCTTAGAGCCAAGCCTGGAGAGAAATCTAGTCACTGCCCCACCAGTGCCCTTCCCCTGGGGACCTGGTGCCTCTGGCCAGAATCCAGTGGGGTGGCATGTGGAGGCACTGTGTAACTGTCCAGTGTGGCTTGTGCACACCACTGGTCAGAGGCCCTGGTACAGGTGTCACATTTTGTGTCAGCAGCAGCATTTTACCCAGTGGTTAAAAGATGCCTGATTTCTACATGTCTTGATTTCCCCTTCTTTCTAAATGTCAGCCTCTGAGCAGCTGTTTTTTTCATCAATCATCCTACCCTGCTTGGTGCCAACTGGATACTTGGTCATAACCCAGGTTTCTTCCTCTAAGGAGCCGGCAGACCAAAATAGGTTTATTTTAAGTTTTTCTTATTGAGAGTTAGTTTGATTGTCACTCCTTTCCTTCACAGCTTGCAAAAATGCACAGAAGCAACTTGAACAGAAGTTGTAAGTTTCATTGTCACTAGGGACGGGTGTTAACTTTATTTTCACCTATGACCTCTGAAATTCTGACTCATTGGAACTTGGAGTGTTTAATCTTTAAATTTTTTATTATGGAAAATTTCAAACATGCGAACGAATACGGAAAAGCATATTATACCTTCATCATGTTCTCATCACTCAGCTTTAATAATTATCAACCCATGGCCAATCATGTTTTATTTATACATCCATAATCAACCCCTCCCACCCTCAGATTATTTTGAAGTAAATAACAGATATCACATACTTTCATCTGTACATATTTTCATATGTATCTTTAAATAAGTTTCCTTTTAAAAAAAGCATAGCCACAGTGTCATTACATTGTGAAAATTAATCATAATTTCTTAATATTGTCAAGCCTAGTCTCTTCAAATTTACATGATTTCATGAAAATTTTTTAGAGAATCAAAAATTGTCCATGCAAAATTGTAAAAATTGCTTCATATGGCTCCTAAATCTTAGTTTTTAGGTTCTTCTTCTGTTTTTTCCCCCTTGCAGTTTATTTGTTAAAACTAGATCATTTGTCTTCTAGAATTATATATAGAGTAAATTTTGCTGTTTGCGTTCTGTGGTGTTGTTTAACTTGTTCCCCTGTCCCCCACATTTCCTGTGAATTGCTAAGTCTAGAGGCTTCATCACATTTAGATTCCGTTTTGGGGGGTGCTGAAATCTGCTTCCATAGGGAGGCACACAGAAGGCCTGGTTTTCTCTTTGTATGTTAGTGCCATTCATGATCTACTCATAAGGGGTTACGAATCGGTGATAATTCCACCTTTATCTTTCCTTCTTCATTTTTAAGCTGGAATATTTCTATAAAGAGAAACTTATCAAATCTTTGGTTATTTTGAGATATAGTTAGTATAGGAAAGGTGGGATACATGTTTGATTCCTTTCTTATTTACCCTTTTCAAAATAACAGATTGATCCTCTAGTCTCTAAAGATGACCAATGTGTGTGTGTCTTGAGTGTCATTATGAGTTCATAGATTTAAACATTTGATGTGCTTCAGTCGCTGCTGATATTATTCTTGATGCTTATATTGTCTCATATTTGAAGCCCTTGAGAGCCTGTTTTTTTTTTTTTTAAATATATTTACATATTTACTTATTTGGCTGCGCTGGGTCTTAGTTGCAGCACGCGGGATCTTTTAGTTGCGGCATGCAGGCTCTTAGTTGTGGCATGTGGGATCTAGTTCCCTGAACAGGGATCGAACCTGGGCCCCCTGCACTGGGAGCATGGAGTCTTAACCGCTGGGCCACCAGGGAAGTCCCTGTGGGAGCCTCTTCATCTTAGCTCTCCAGTCCTTTTGCCCCAGCCTCAAAGTCTTTGATAGCTTTGATAGATGCTTCAAGCTCATTTTGCACATTTCCTGCCCCAACCTGTAATCTGCAATTTTCTGAGGAGTGCTGGTTCCTTTTAGGAGGGAATGGTATTTAGGGCCCCCAGTCTGGGTGCTGGGGATGAAGCTTTAATCTCAGTGTGAATGAAGCTGGGCTGGACAGGGCTGTGTGGTCCTTGAACCTTGAAGCATATCTGGTTTCTCCTGTGGTGTCTGCTGAGAATGTTTCTCGCTGTGGAAGATGTCCATTTTGCAGTTGAATGACAGAAACAATCAGGTGAAAATAGTCTAAATTTTATTTGATAGATGTGATCTCGTCTCTAATGCTGACTTTTGGTAAAAGTCATTGTGATAATATATTTGCAGGTGACATGAGTCACCTGCCTTTCCTGAGAAATGCTGGGTCTTGAGTAATAGTCAGGGGAGGTACTATCTGGCCGTATACGCAAATCTGGGATCAGCAGACTAGACCTGGGATCTTGTCCAGTCCACCAGGGCTTCCTGGCCCCCTATGACTGCAGGGCCCCAGGTTCTACCTCACTATCCAGTTCTCTGAAATATATATTCATTGGGATCTCATAGATACTGAATTAAAAGCTATCTAACTGTTGTATTTACTTAAAAGGGAATTAGTATATATTTCTTTACTAAGTGAGCCACAAAGTAAGAAGATGACCATCTCATTAAAAGCTGCTGTTTAGATAGCTGCCTTCATGACAGATGTATCTTTTCCACAGACTTGGAAAATAGCAAAGATGCATCTGTTTCATAATTACATGGTGGTGCTCTGCATAATGAATGCCTGTGTAGGCCACTGTATTGAGCACAGGGAGAGGATAGTAAAAATTACTTAGCGCTTCTTTTTCCAGCTTTTCTTGCCTGTGTTCTCGCTTCATTATGGTGGTGTTTCTTCATTATTCTGGATTCCAGTTGAAGAGAGGTTGTGTTCTGCCCATTGTGGCACAGAAGTTGCTTAAGGGAGATCTGGGGCCCTGGCTTTGCCTTCCTACCCTCCTATTCAAACGGGGATTATTATTTTTTTAAATTTGTGTCTCTTGGCATGCTTGTTGCAAGATGAGTTAGCTTCTGATTTTAATACAATTTCTTTTCCTCCAGGAAAAAAAATGCTAAAATCAAGACAGGGTACAAGCGGGAACATATCAACCTGGGCTGTGACGTGGATTTCGACATTGCCGGGCCTTCCATCCGGGGTGCTCTGGTGCTGGGTTACGAGGGCTGGCTGGCTGGCTACCAGATGAATTTTGAGACTGCAAAGTCTCGAGTGACCCAGAGCAACTTTGCAGTTGGCTACAAGACTGATGAGTTCCAGCTTCACACTAATGTGTAAGTGTATGTGAGTGTGTGCAGCCGGGGGATTGTTTACCATGATTTTTTTCTAAGCTTAATTTTTAATCACTGGGAAGTGAGTTTGTTGGAATCAGATGAGCCACATGGCCTGCTAGTATTGTTCTTGTTTCCCACCTACCCGTTTCCTGAAGTGATGTAGTTTCTTACTATTCTGTGCACAGTAAATGTTGTCCCTGGTACACACAGAATGGCTGATCACTTACGGCAAGGGCATGATGTCAGTCCACAGGCGTGTTCCTTCCCTGCAGCTTTATGGACGTTGGAGGGCCTTTCATTTTAGTTAACAAAATGGGGGTGGGGAGGTGTAGCTCTCTTTCTCTGTACACCGCCCGAGGACCAGCTTGCTGTGCTTTAATGAAATGTAGGCATGGGAGCCAAATTAGGAGTTGATTATCTCAGTTAAATACTGAGTGTCTTCGCTGCATGGCAGAACATTTAAAAGTTTATTAACTGGACAGTATCATGAAGGGAAGAGGAAATTACAGGGTAGGTTAGAGAGAGCCCTTTGTAATCAAACTTGAGGGTTGAAGCAGAGTGCTGATTTAGATTTAAGGGAAACAGATTTCATCCATGAAATCTCTGTAGACATGAAGAACTAATGCATGGTGCAAGTTGGGTACAAATTTACCAAATTTCTCTCTTTCCACTAGAGGTCACTAAAGTGACTTTTAAAATTTAGAGACAAGTAAATGGTATTTGGGTCTAATAACATTGGGTCTAGTAACATTTCCGTAATAAAAATTTTTGAGGAATTTTTATAATTAATAAATTAATATAATACATTAATATAATAAATTAATAAAATTTGAGTCTTTTAAAACTAAAAAAATCACAAGAAAACTATGGAGATGGACAGCCCAATGGTTGGGGGAGGGGAACAGGAAGGGTGTCACTTTGAAGGGGTGGCACAGGGGAGTTTGGTAGTGGGACTGTTCTGTATACTGGCTACAGGAGTCTTTGTATTAAAATTCATAGAAATGTTTACTGAAAAAGGTCAAAAAAGATACGTAAATTTAAAAAAGGTAACATGCAAAAAAGCCATAGGAAAAATATCACATGCATAGAAGTGTTTTTTAATTGAAAATTTTGGCTGACATGGAAAGTGCTTCCTTGGTTTGGAATTGGGAACTTGCACCAGTTCCAGGAAGAGCAATGACTTTTAGGTTTTACTAACCTGAGTTTCAAGATTTTTAATAAGTGGACATGGTTTATTCTTGGAACTGGCATGGAAACAGCTGACACAGCTAATCTGGGTTGCCCTGGTCTTGCAGAGGCCCAGGTGTGTAACAGGTGTTCTGTGTGCTTCATGTAGATGGCTTTTTTGTTTTTGTTTTTGTTTTTGTTTTGGCGGTACGCGGGCCTCTCACTGTTGTGGCCTCTCCCGTTGCGGAGCACAGGCTCTGGACGTGCAGGCTCAGCGGCCATGGGTCACGGGCCCAGCCACTCCGCGGCATGTGGGATCTTCCTGGACCGGGGCACGAACCCGTGTTCCCTGCATCGGCAGGCGGACTCTCAACCACTGCGCCACCAGGGAAGCCCTAGATGGCTTTTTTTTAAAAACAAATTAATTAATTAATTAATTTTCGGCTGAGTTGGGTCTTCGTTGCTGTGCGCAGGCTTTCTCTAGTTGCGGCAAGGAAGGGCTACTCTTCATTGCGGTGCGTGGACTTCTCATTGCAGCGGCTTCTCTTGTGGCGGAGCATGGGCTCTAGGCGCGTGGGCTTCAGTAGTTGTGGCGTGTGGGCTTCAGTAGTTGTGGCACGTGGGCTCCGGTAGTTGTGGCTCACGGGCTCTAGAGCACAGGCTCAGTAGTCGTGGTGCATGGGCTTAGTTGCTCCGCGGCATGTGGGATCTTCCTGGACCAGGACTCAAACCTGTGTCCCCTGCATCGGCAGGTGGATTCTTAACCACTGCGCCACCAGGAAGCCCTAGATGATTTTTGTTTGTTTGTTTTTGTTTTTTTGCGGTACGCGGGCCTCTCACTGTTGTGGCCTCTCCCGTTGCGGGGCACAGGCTCCGGACGCGCAGGCTCAGCGGCCATGGCTCACGGGCCCAGCCGCTCCGCGGCATGTGAGATCTTCCCGGACCGGGGCACAAACCTGTGTCCCCTGCATCGGCAGGCGGACTCTCAACCACTGCGCCACCAGGGAAGCCCCCTAGATGATTTTTTTTACAACGAGTTCCTTTGTGGTTTTAAGAGTTCAGTACAGGAAGGCAGTATTGCTGGTTTTAGAATGTATTGAAAAATCTAATGTTTAAACACATTTAAGCCCAAGGAAATTTCCCCATTTGAGTTAAAATCTATTATTTTTGACAAGCTGCTGTTTTGTAGCATGCTCAAGACTTTCTGAAGAAGTCAGGATTCTCTGTGAATCAGGTGGTGTCTATGCTCTTCCTGTACTTTCTGGAAGCACAGTGTCTGTCTGGCTGAATTTCAGGGAAAACTTAAGAATTTAGAATGTATTTAATGAGCATCTACTTTAGGGAGAGTATATTAGTGAAGAGCAGAGTTTGCAATGAAACAGCAACAATTTATTCATGGGTTAGTGAGTTCTAAGCTCTTTGCTGGATTCCAAAGCGTATGGGACCTGCCTTAATAGTTTCCAGTGCTATTTCCACTGGAGACACCCAAAATGATGAGGCAGAACTTTGACATTGTATTTTTTTAAAAATTTCTTTGTTTTATTTGTTTATTTTTGGCTGCGTTGGATCTTCGTTGCTGCACGCTGCCTTTCTCTAGTTGCGGTGAGCGGGGGCCACTCTTTGTTGCGGTGCGCATGCTTCTCATTGCGGTGACTTCTCTTGTTGTGCAGCATGGGCTCTAGGCGCGTGGGCTTCAGTAGTTGTGGCACACGGGCTCAGTAGTTGTGGCTCGCGGGCTCTAGAGTGCAGGCTCAGTAGTTGTGGCGCATGGGCTTAGTTGCTCCGTGGCATGTGGGATCTTCCTGGACCAGGGCTCGAACCCGTGTCCCCTGCATTGGCAAGTGGATTCTTAACCACTGCGCCACCAGGGAAGTCCCCTGACGTTGTATTTTTATGTTAAAAATGTTAGAGTGGGGAAGCGGATATTCCCAGAGGCTGCGGTCAGTACGGTGTGTTTGGAAGAGAGGAAGGAGTTTGGCTTGCTGGGTTTCATTCCATTTTTGAAAGACAGAAACATTTTGTAATGTAGCAAGTTGCTCCTTTTCAGATCTCACCAGGACCATAGATGTTGCAGCATGGGCCAATAGTATGCATAGGCCAACAAGTCTGAATAATAGGTTAAGCTCTCCCGTAATTGCTGTTCCTCCTAGGGCCTGGGTCAGTTCTGGCTGTGCACCCTCAGCAGTGGATGCAGCTAAGGGTGCTAAGGGTGCTGGTGCTAAGGGTTATAAGCTGCCTTCTGAGGAACATGAGTGGCCCAGACTTTCTTGCCATTTCTAGCTTTGTTCTCTCTTCCCATTTTTATAATAGAGCATTTATAAAAGTAATAACCTTAGCAGCAGAAGAAAGAAATTACTCAGAATCCAGAATCCCAGTGCCCTAGTTACTGCTTTTATTTTAAAGATTAATGTAGAAGCAAACTTCAAGTTCCATGCAGCCTGAGTAGTTGACTGAGCTGCCTCTGGGTGTTCCCAGTGATGGCTGAGATAGCCTTTCCCTTCCTCTGAACCTTCCTGACCCTGGTGTCTGTGCCATTCCTATCAGGCTTGCCGTAATTTGGTGCCTGTTTTGTGATCAGTTGAATCCATTTACAACATGCTTGTCCTCTGTTAGACTTGGTCAGCTCTGCCCAGCTCAGGTCGCCTTCCTGGGCTGCTTGGCATCCGTGCTGTGCTTATTTGCAGAAATGACGGGACAGAGTTTGGTGGCTCCATTTATCAGAAGGTGAATAAGAAGTTGGAGACTGCTGTTAATCTGGCCTGGACAGCAGGAAACAGTAACACTCGCTTCGGAATAGCAGCCAAGTACCAGATCGACCCTGATGCCTGCTTCTCGGTGGGTACCTGTGGAATCATGTATCTCTGAGACCTTACCCTGACCCTTAGGTTGGAATCCTTTTGGACTGATGGAATTCCATGCTTTGGCTAGAGATTTTCTCACTGTGAAAGGGTTCACAATGAGTAAAACGATTAGAGTAATGGTATTTACTGTGGCTGCCAGGCACTTTATGGAGACCATTATATGTGGATGACTGTATTTAATTCTTATACAACCCATTTGAGATAGGTGCTTTTTTTTTTTTTTTTTAATTATCCCATCCATGTTTTCACAAATGAGGAACTGAAAGCTTAGAGTGGTTGAGTAACTTGCCCAAGGGCAGGCAGGTGGTAAGTGCTGGGGTTTGTGTTTGACCCAGACTGCCTTGCTATGGAGCCGCCTTCTCTAACCAGTCCCTGGTCCATGCTGCAGACTGTAAAGGGGGTTACCTTGAACCTGAAGGTTTTAAATGTTCCTTTCCCCCTCAGTTTTCATTCTCTTGCCCAGCTCCTGTACTGCGTATTAAGAAATCAGGCCCTGGCATTGGGTGGTTGGCATCTTATCTTGCAGACCCTGTAGCATAGCTAATGGACCCTTGCGTTGCTGCACAGTTTTTGCGTTAAATCTTGTTGAGCTCATCTCTGTTGTCATAGGGCACTGCCGGCTGTATCCTTTTTGGGGTGGAATGAGGAAATCTCATGTTGCAGGATGGTTTCTGGGCTGACTTGTGTAATTTACAGACAGCCTATTTTAAGTCTCCTGAAGTAGGAACTGAATTTGGCTTCCTTAATGTTAGGCACTTTAAAACAAAGGAAAAGGGGCCTTATTATTTGGAGGGCATGGGCAAAATGGAACATCTAGATGGGGCACTGACTGCCTGGAGGCCTACCTTCCTGTTTTCTCCTGTGGGAGATGCTGCGTCTAAAAACAGCATGTGAGCAGGAAGACACACACCCTGGTAGCTCTGGCTTTCGCCAGGTGTTCTCACAGCGTGAGCTTGCTCTGCTCCTGACCTCTCCTTACTTCCCCAGAAAGGGGTCAGGGAGAGGCCCAGATTTCCCTACAACTCAGGCAGAAGAATAAGGGCGAAATTATTATCGACTCAGCTGCTTTATTGATTAATTTATTAATCAGCATTCAGTAAGTGCTGACATTTAAGTGATTGTCTGGGTTATTGTTTTGCTCCAAAAATTCAGGCTTGTCAGTGCCAAATTTTTTTGATTTTTGCTTCTCTTTTTCATGAAGAAAAAATTCGAACAATGTTCTGCTGTTTAAAAAACTGCTTTAAAACCCCATCTGACATTTGGTCTGTTTTTCTTTATCCCAACAAATACAAGAAAGTCTTTTATGTCTCTGGCCATAAATGAAGGTGTCCTCACCTGTTATAACTTAAAAATACAGACCTACTATGTATAAATGGAATTGGGCACACATACTGTAAGGAATCAAATGTAAATAATAACTTTCTTTTACTTGAAAATTGTGTTGTTTCTTTGCGTTACCCTTCTGAGACCTAGTTCCTAAATTTGATATATTTCATATTGAATTTAATGAATCCTATAAACAGAGTGGTCATGAAAAAAGAGAATTTGATACTGAAGTCCAGAGTTGGTTGATTAAAAAGCTCTTATTCAGTTTGGAGACAGAAATGTGAAGTACTTAACATTTTCACTCTCTTATCTTTTCCTTGACTAGGCTAAAGTGAACAACTCCAGCCTGATAGGGTTAGGATATACTCAGACCCTAAAGCCAGGTATGTGTTGGTTGTGTGAAATTAGTTCTTTGTCTTAAAAAAGATGTGGTGCTCGTTTGCTGCTTTATGTTATTGCTTGTAAAATGACTGTGTAGTACATTGTAAATGAGTGTATATAAAGTTTTATAGTTGACTGTTTGTAAAGGAGTTGCAGAGTCATTATAAAACGGTTGGCGAATAGGAGAAGTAGTAGGTAGGAGGAAAAAGGCTAAGGCTAACATGTATTACATTTTTGGTTATTTTCTTCCATTCTTTTTCCCAGTGTGTGCCTAATGCTTGATACTTATTTCCAGCAGGTTCTTAAAACCAGCCTATAAGTCATCCCCATTGTGAAATGGGTTTGTAGGTTTCCTCTGCACAGTTAGCTAGGCCAGTCCATAGTATGTTACAGCTACAGGAAATAATACCCCCTTGGGGTTAGTTTGGTCAGACTGGGGCTTTGAACCCTGGAAATCTAAGGTTACATGATGGCAGAATCAAGCTGTTCTAGAGAAAATAGCATTTAGTCTTGTGTGTGTGTGTGTGTGTTTGCATTTGTGTGCATGCTGTGATTGGGAGTGTAAGACCGTGGAGTCTGATTCGTGAAATCAGAAATGATTTGGGGGTTTCATTTCAACGGGCTTTTGCTAAAGAAGTTTTAGCAAAACTTCTTTAGCAAAGGAGTCTGATTCGTGAAATCAGAAATGAAATGGGGTTTCATTTCAACGGGCTTTTGCTAAAGAAGTTTTCTGCATGGATTTTGTAGTGGGGATGATGAGAGGATGAAGGAAAGTGGATTTGGGTGAGCTATGGAGTCGTCATTATTGTTGCACAAGCTCATCCTCAGCTACCCAGTCATTAGTCGGATGGCGCTGAGTAACAGGGATTCAAGGGCCTGTGGTTTTGCCCCTGCTGATCACACTCAGCTGGAACAGGTTCTGGATCTGGTGTGGTGTCACCAGTGTGCTTCAGCCATCCTCCATTTGCTAACCTTTCTTCTCTTTTCTTTCCTCCCTCTCTCCTCCCTTCCTCTCCCTGACTTCTCCCCCTGCAGGTATCAAACTGACACTGTCAGCTCTGCTGGATGGCAAGAATGTCAACGCTGGTGGCCACAAGCTTGGTCTAGGACTGGAGTTTCAAGCATAAATGAATACTGTACAATCGTTTAATTTTAAACTATTTTGCAGCATAGCTACCTTCAGAATTTAGTGTACCTTTTAATGTTGTATGTCTGGGATGCGAGTATCGCTAAATATCATGTTAGACTTCCAGGTTAAAGATGATTCAGCTTTAGAGTGTTACCCTTTCAGAGGTACAGAAGAAACCCAATTTCAAAAAAGGTCCTTTCAGCTGTAGACTTGAGGGGGAGCTTGCTGGCCCCTCTAGAGATGTCAGGTTTCTTTTTTACCTAGAAATGGCTGCAAGTGGAAGTTGATAATTTGCAGGCACTTTGTAATTTGTAAATTCGTATTGAGTAAATGAATGAAATTGTGACTTCTGAGAATTGAACCTTGGTTTCCTACCCTGATTGAGGAGAAGCTGTTTGATGGTGTACACAAACTCATCTGAAAGGGACTTTTTTAGGCAGGGACTTTTTCCACCCCAATCCATCACCTCTTTTACACCAAAAGTAGTCTGCAGGGCGTGGTAGCTGTTTCTTTTGTGCCATTTTGGGGTGGAGAAGGTGGATGTGATGAAGCCAATAATTCAGGACTTAACTGTGTTTTTTCTCATGTTGTGTTTTTTTGCCCTTGCACCAGAGTATGAAATAGCTTCTAAGAGCTCCAGCTGCAAGCTGGGAAGAGTCTCTGTGACTGTAATCACATGGTGACAACACTCAGAATCTAAATTGAACTTCTGTTATATTCTCGCCACTCAGTTTATTTTTTAGCAATTTAATGGGTACATTTTAGGGTCTTCCATTTTGTGTGGAATTAGTTCCTCCCCTTCAAATGCTGTAATTAACATCACTTAAAATAAAACTTGAATAAAATATTGAAACCTTATCCTTCTTTTGTTGTCTTTATTAACAGGAGTGTGAATAAACAGGACATATGTTTGGTCTTGTTCTTTGGCCCCTTGGTGTGGCTGTGTGTGTGTGATATTTTTAGTTTTCTATTGCTGCATAACAATTACCACAAATTTAGTGGCTTAAAACAACACTTAATTATTTCACAGGTCTGTCTGTCTGAAGTCCAAGCACCGGGTGCCTGGGCTCTCTTAAGTTTCTCACAATGCTGAAATTAGGATGTCAGCCGGACTGTGTTCTCATCTGAAGTTTGGAGTCCTCTTCCAGGCTCATATGGTTGTGGCAGAATTCAGTTACCTTTAGTTGTAAGATAGTGGTTTCTATTTCCTTGCTGGCCATCAGCTAGGGGCCACTTTCAGCAAATAGAGGCCACCTGCACTCCTTGCCATGTGGTGTCCTCCATCTTCAGAGCTGGAACAGAAAAATTTCACTGTCAAATCCTTCCCTACTTCAAATATCCTCCAGAAGAGCCCAAACACCTTTATAATTTTTTGAAAATTTGTTTTTAAAATTAAGATGTAATTGGCCTATAACATTATATTAGTTTCAGGTGTACAACATAATGATTTGATGTTTGTATATATTGTGAAATGATCACTACAATAAGCCCAGTTAACATCCATCACTGTACAGAATTGTTTTTTTCTTGGGATAAGAACTTTTTTTTTTTTTTGCGGTACGCGGGCCTCTCACTGTTGTGGCCTCTCCCATTGCGGAGCACAGGCTCCGGACATGCAGGCCCAGCGGCCATGGCTCACGGGCCCAGCCGCTCCGCGGCCTGTGGGATCCTCCCGGACCCGGGCACGAACCCGTGTCCCTTGCATCGGCAGGCGGACCCTCAACCGCTGCGCCACCAGGGAAGCCCTAGATAGTTTTTTCTATTCAATGATAAATATTTTTAGGCACAATTCCTTTTTATGGACGTTTGGAAGTGACAATTCCCAACAGGTATCAGATTTACTTCCAGCATTTTGTGTAACTGGTCACCCCAAACCTGCTGGCCTCAGTATTTGTTATACTGTCTTCATCAGGTTCATAAGGACCCGCAGCTATTTCAAAGTTCACTTTATTAAATGTGTCCAGAGATTTTTGTCCATAATGGTTGTTGGGTACATCCAGTCAGAAGCCAGTTGCATTTTTGGTATTTTGAAATGTACAAAGGGCCCTCTGAGGGAATATTTTCCTCTCATTTACATATTTTCTGGTTGTTGCATGTCAGAGTATTGTGCAAAATGCCTTGAGTTCATGATATCTCACCAGTAAGAGAATTGAAATAATCTGGTATGGGGCCAAAGGAACAAAGTGGACAAAGAAGAGAGGATTGAAGGTGTGTTTATTACAGGAAAAAGGCCTGATTAAGTCTGAATCTCCCAACATGCAGAAGCTAGAACTGAGAGGCTTATTCGTTAAACTGAGTGAAGGTTTCTGTACTCACAGAGGGAAAGCTCCAGGGGAACTTGGGAAGACTTTGTACCCTGGCTACCCTGGAAGTTTTGCAATAAGTGCACCATTCAGTCTATCTGGGCTTGTGGTGGGCTTAAGGAAATGAATAGATGAATGACCTCTTAGTTTTCTTAACAACACAGAGTTTGTGTTTTTGAGCAGTCACTAGTGCCAGATAAAATGTTAAAGGAAACCAGATTGAGGAGAACACAGGCTTTTCTCTCTTCAAAGAGGCAGCTCAACTGTCTCTGGGGGATAGCAGCAATCCTCTGAGGAAATCATGGAGACCAGAGTGGTGAAGCTGTGGGGTAAAATAAATGTCTTGCTTCATGCCATGCTGATTTTCCTGCAAATCAATCAAATGTAATTTTACGAGCTGAAGCCTATAGACATTAAGAAAATATTCACAGAGCACACAGACCAAAGCATTGTGGCTAGGGCCCTAAGGGAACTTCCTGGAAGTTTCTAAATTTGCACTTTCATATTCTGGGAGGTTTAAGTTAACAACATTTAAAAGAAGCTTATTGTAGGAAATGTGGAAGCTGTTTGCACACCTCTTTCCTAGCCCACTTCCCTGCTTTTCCTCCATAATACCTTTACCATTGTATATAGTATGTATTTTACACTATAGTCTCCCTCACAGAAAAATAAATTCCACAAAAGTGTTTTGTTCAGTGCTGTATATTGAAATATGGACAGGTACTAAGTATTTGTTGAAGTAATAAATGATTATGGGGAAATGTTAAAAATAGAACACTTAACCTAAAATACCACCAACCTAAAATCCCACCACCCACTCAACATTTATTTCCTTTGCCTTTTCTCATTTTTGGTTGCATTGGGTCTTTGTTGCTGCGCACGGGCTTTCTCTAGTTGCGGCGAGCAGGGGCTACGCTCTGTTGTGGTGCTCAGGATTCTCATTGCGGTGGCTTCTCTTGTGGAGCACAGGCTCCCTGCGCGTGAGCTTCAGTATTTGTGGCTCATGGGCTCTAGAACGCAGGCTCAGTGGCTGTGGCACAGGGGTTTAGTTGCTCCGCGGCATGCGGGATACTTCCTGGACCAGGGCTCGAACCCGTGTACCCTATATATTGGCAGGCGGATTCTTAACCACTGCGCCAGCAGTGAGGTCCCCCTTTGCCTTTGGGAGGGGGAGGGCAGTTACTTCTCTTTTGGGATCGGTCTATTACACAGATGGATACTCCTTCTAAAAATGTTCTAAAAGTTATTAGCTGATACTAGCCCATCACGTGGGAAGAAGGGGCTCGTTCTGACTCTCTTCACACCTTACACAATACATCCTTAGCTTGCAGCCAAGTTTCTGGTGCTTCCCTTTGCCCCAATTCCCGCTAACACTCTCCCTCATTTCCGGCTCCCAGAACCCAACTCCAGGCTGACACGTCATCACGTTGGGACGTAAACGCCTACGGCCGCGATGCCATACGCAGTGTCTGACGTCATGACGTAGAGCCTAGCAACCGCGCAGGCTCGCAGCCGAGACCGTTATGGCCGCCGCCACCCTGAGGAGGATGAGGAGCGCCCAGCAAGCGAAACTGCGGCCCAGGCCGGCCATCCAGGTCCCCGGAGGGCTGGCGCTGCCGCTGGTCCTGGCGCTTCTGCTTGCGTCCAGTGGTAAATGGGGCGTGGCGGTAGGGAGGTCGCGGGAAGGGCCCGGGCGCGGGCGCGGAACGCCAAGACGGGCCCGACCAGGGAACGGGCGCTTCCGAGTGTCCGGAGCAGGTGGCGATGTCTAGAGGGGCAGGGTCTCTACAGCCCCGAAGAGGGAGAGTAGGCTGTCTGAAGGGGTCTGTGGAGGTGGGGTCTCCAAGAGGCCTGAGAAGTGGGGTTGAGAGCTGCAGGGACCCAGGCAGCGAGCGTGTAGATGGGCGGGGAGGGAGGAGTGGTGGTGGTGTCTAGAGTCTTGAAAAATGGGTTGCCACAGAGAATGGCGGTGATGCGGTCTCCAAGATCCCTTGGAGGTGTCGATTACAAACAAAAACGCACAACTGTAAGAACTGTGAGTTTATTCAGTGTCTTACTGAAGGCTGTAGCGGGGGGAGCCAGTTTCTCAGTTCTGAGAAATTGTTCGAAGAGGTGAGGCAGGAGCCAGGTTAATGGATGAATTTTTTGCTGGGAAAAAAACATGTAGTCAAACATCAAAAGATTACTGCTCATCATAAAGAACAGACATCTGAAGTTCATAATTTTAGTACTTTGTATGGGAAGACGCAAGAATCTGGGGTTATTGAAATTCTTCCTTAGGTATGCATCTTACCTGTCTAGGACCCGTGTATCCAAAACAGAATACTTCATCCTGTTTTTCTCCATCCTTAGTTCCCCTCAGATCCACTGTAGGTGGGCAACTGCAGTGGCTAATAGCTTGATTCTTGTAGAACTGGAATGGCATGCAACGTTCTTTTTTTTTCTTTACAGAGATGGGAGTTAGGAGGGTCTAGAAGAGAGCACAGAGGGGACAGGTGCTGAGGAGACAGCCGAGAGTAAGAGGTGTGGTGTCTAGAGAGAGTCCCAAGGTCAGGTGCGGGTGCCCAGGGGTTTAGCTGGGCCAAGGGAAGGCGGGGGCTTTCCAGAACGGGTGAGATCAGCGGTAAAGACGAAGGTGGGTAGGGGCACTGACCGGGCCGAGCCGATGGAATAATTTGGAGAGCGAAAGTGAAAGGAAAAGAGCTATCTTTGAGTATTGGTGCATCTGTGAGGACTGGGAGGTTCCGGGGCTTGGTAAAGAGCCAGAATGCTGGGGCGTTGGACTCCTGAGGGTCTTGGGAGGAGAAGAGGAGTTCTGGGACAAGGGAGATTCTTTGTAAACATGGTCCCCCTTCTCTGTGTCCTGGGTTAACCAGACAACCCTGCTTCATTTCAATGGATCTGTAGGATTTAAGTATTTATTTTTTAATTGAGGTATAATTGACATATTAGTTTCAGGTGTATAGCGTAATGATTTGATGTTTGTATACACTGTGATCGCACACTAAGTCTAGTTACCATCCATCACCACACATAGTTAACATTTTTTTCTTATAATGAGAACTTGTCAGATTTACTCTTAGCAACTTTCAGACATGCAGTACAGTATTATTAACTATAGTCACCGTGCTGTACATTGCATCCCCATGACTAATTTATTTTATAAGTGGAAGTTTGTACCTTTTGATTCCCTTCACCTCCACCCTGCCCCTGTCCCCGCCAACCACCATTCTGTTCTCTGTATTTATGAGTTTAGATTTTTAATTTGTTTTTATTTGTTTTGTTTTGTTTTTTAGATTCCACATGTAAATGAAACCATATATCTGTCTTCCTCTGACTGATGTATTTCACGTAGCATGTAAATGAAATCATATATCTGTCTTTCTCTGACTGACGTATTTTACGTAGCATAATGCCCTCAAGATCCATCCATGTTGTTGCAAATGGCAAGATTCCATTCTCTTTTGTGGCTGAATGATAATCCACTGTGTGTGTGTACCACAACTTCTTTATCCATTCATTGATCCATGGGCACTTAGGTTGTTTCCATATCTTGGCTATTGTAAATAGTGCTGCACGATTAAGTATTCCTTTTCTTAGAAATGTTACATTGTGAATCAAGATATTGAAGGCTTTATTGAGAAAAGAGGAAACCTGTAGACCATGGCCTGAGACTTAGGGGGAACAAATCCACTAATAAGAATTTATAATGATTAAGCAGTATCTTGTTTAGTAGTCCCTTTTTTATTTCAGGCCAAGACATGATCCTTCTTTTTCTGCCTAAATCTTGTTTGAGTTCAGATGAAAAACAGTATAAATGGGATAGTGTTCATTTATTTGCCAACAGGGGCTGTCTAGCCATACATTCCTGTACTACAGTGCTGTGGTTACTTACTTGGGTTTCCCCAGCAGCCGTGAGGGCAGGGCACCTGGACCACCCTCCCAGAAGTGTTTGTAACTCAGTGGGAAAGGACTGTGGCCCATTTTCCCAAGGCCCTTTCATTGTTAGTAAAATATAATGAGGATTTCTCTGGTTGATGCAGATACTCCTGTTCCTAAAGTTCCTAAGTAGCATGGTTGTTTTGGTCATTTAATCATCTAAGAAAAAACTGACATTTAAGCATTTATATTTCTTGCTGGAGTGCTTAAGATATACAGTTTGGGGAATATGTAGCTGGTAACTATAGTTTCAAAAACAACTTTTTCTCTTTAAGAGATGGTTGAAAATTTTCTGATGTGTGGGTAAGCAGGGTGAGTGTGGAGAATTAAGGTGTCCTCTTGTCTTTTTTTATTTGTTAAGGCCCCATAAACATTGCTCCAACTATACTAGGACATTTCAGGGAATGGTTTTCTTTTATTAAGTTTTTGTATATATCAATTTTAAATTCAGATTATTCCCTATTGAAAATAACTTAAATGAAAACTAACATGTATGCTTTTAATAGGGAAGCAGCTCCATTGTAGTACAGTGTAGCATGTGTAAAGCTTTGGGTAATATAAATGTTTTTTGTAAGCGTGCCTTATGGTAAAGTGATTTCAAAGTAATTACTCTTGTAATAAGAAAATTAAAGTCTAGCTAGAATATATTGCATTCCAAACTTCAAGTAAGCATAGGAAGTTAGAAAGTTTCTATATCAGATTTATTTAAACTTGTTCCATATTAGGTTTCTTAAAATTTCAGTGCTTGGGTATATTCTTGGCAATCTGTAAGACTTTTTACAGATGTTTTTGTTTTGGTAAAGTTTAAAGAAGTTAATGTAAGTGTTATTTTGGATCACTGGATGCTCACTGTCTGACCTAGTCTGGCCATGCCATTTCAAAAGTGCCTGCTTTCTACATTGACCATCATATTGCTCCTAGATGTTGCCTAAATTTATTTAATGTGTATTTAATTTTTAAGGCATTGTTTCCCAGAATTCAGTGTGTGAATGAATTCTCAGGGTCTTCTGCATTCTTGTTCGAGAAATATTGATATAGTTTATTTTAAGGCAGTTTTTAAAAAGGTACCAGTAGGAGAGAATTAAATTAAAAAATTTTAATTTTAAAGTGTTAAGTTTTAACTAGAGAGGTGATATCAAATAGGAAAGGGTAGAAATGGAACATATATCAATATGTAAAAGTCTAAAGTTTATATATATATATATATAAACCGAAACAAATCCATAAAGTCAGAGTTATCACTTTGTTCTGAATACTCTTTATAGCTGACTGGATCAACCTCTTTCATTTGAAGGAGTGGTAGTCCAGGAGGTTGATCTAATTTACATCAAATGTTTCAGATGAAGTCCTAGTTCGTTTTCTTGTATATAACGTCCACGTGTTTTTTGGCTGTGTTTTGTGGCATGTGGGAACTTAGTTCCCCAACTAGGGATCGAACCCTTGACCTCTGCAGTGGAAGCGCCAAGTCTTAACCACTGACTGCTAGGGAAGTCCCAACTTCCAGATTTTTACTCCTTGAACAATATTTATTAATTCTGCTCCTACTTGGTGCTAGGTATTGGAGTTACAGCAACAAATAGGGTGATGTTGGAGATATCCTTAGAAGAGTGGCGGGGTCTTACCTGGCTGAGAACTATGAGAAAGGCTTTTCAGAGGGTGTAGTAGGTGCAAAAACGCTACTTGGGAAGCAGTGTAGGATTTGTGGTGAGAGTTGAGCATTTTCAATAAATATTTATTGAATGCCTGCTATCTGTTAAGTAGGCAGTGGGGATAGAATAGTTAGGAAGATTAGTAGGAGATAACAGCATTGAGATAATGGGGACCAGATCATATAGGATCTTATAGGCTATTATAAAGACTTTGAATTTCACTCTTGAGGGAAATGGAGAGCTACTAGATGGTTTTAAGCAGAGGAGTAACGTCATTTTAACTTAAGTTTTTACAGGATGACTCTGGCTGTTATGTTGAGAGTGGACACTAGGGGTTAAGGGAGAAGCATACAGATCATTTAGAAGGCTACCATAATAATCCAGGGGAGATTGTGGTGGCTTGGACTAGGCAGTAGCAATGGAGGGGTGAAAACTCTTCAAATTCTGCATATATTTTGAAGGCAGAGAAACAGATTGGATGTGGGGTGTTAAAATAATGACTCCAAGGCTTTTGGCTTGAGTAACAGAAAAATGGAGTTGCCATTAACTGGGAGGGGGACTATAGATAGAACAAGTTTTTGTTTTTGTTTCTTTGTTTTTTCTTTTTGGAGTGGGAAGAAAAATGCATTTCTTTAACCTTTTCATTCTGAAATAATTGTAGATTCACTTGCAGTTGTAAGAAATAAAATACAGAAATTCTGTGTACCCTTTACCCAGTTTTTCCCAGTGATAACATCCTGCAGAACTGTAGTATAATATCACAACCAGGATACTGATATCGATACAATCAAGATACAGAGCATTAACATCACCATAAGGATCTTTCCTGTTGCTCTTTTATAGTTATTCTCACTTTCTTCCTATCCCTACTCCCTCCTGAAATCCTGGCAACCACTAATCTTTTTTATTTCTACAATTTTATCATTTTGTGAATATGATACATGGGATCATATGGTATGTAACTTTTTGGGATTGGCTTTTTTCATCTAGCATAATTCTCAGGAGATTCTTCTAAGTTGTTTCATTTGTCTATAGTTTGTTCCTTTTAATTGCTGAGTAATATTCCATGGTATGGATGTACTACACTTTGTTTAACCTTTCATCCATTGAAGGACATCTGGGTTGTTTCCAGTTTTTGGCTATTATGAATAAGGCTGCTATAAACATTTATGTACAGATTTTTATGTGAACATGTTTTTATTTCTCTGGGATAAATGCCCAGGACTGTAACTGCTGGGTCACATGGTAGTTGCACATTTAGTTTTTTAAGAAACTGCCAAGCTGTTTTCTGGAATGGTCGTCCTATTTTACATTACCAGCAGCAACATATGAGTGATCTTGTTTCTCTGCATCCTTGCCGACATTTGGCATTGTCATTATTTTTTATTTTAGCCATTCTGATAGGTGTGCAGTGATATCTCATTGAGGTTTTTTTAAAAAAATTAATTAATTAATTATTGGCTGTGTTGGGTCTTCGTTGCTGTGTGCGGGCTTTCTCTAGTTGGGGTGAGTGGGGGCTACTCTTTGTTGAGGTGCACGGGCTTCTCATTGTCGTGGCTTCTCTTGTTGTGGAGCACAGGCTGTAGGTGCGCAGGCTTCAGTAGTTGTGGCATGTGGGCTCAGTAGTTGTGGCTTGTGGGCTCTAGAGATCAGGCTCAGTAGTTGTGGCACACGGGCTTAGTTGCTCCACGGCATGTGGGATCTTCCCGGGCCAGGGCTCGAACCCGTGTCCCCTGCACTGGCAGGCGGATTCTGTGACCACAGATTCGTAACCACTGTGCCACTAGGGAAGCCCTCTCACTGAGGTTTTAATTTGCATTTCCCTAATGGTTAACATCTTTTCATGTGCTTATTTGCCATCTGTATGTTCTTTTTGGTGAAACGTCTCTTTATGTCTTTTGCCCATGTTCTAATTGGATTGTTTGCTTTTTCACTTTATGTATTCTAGATACTAGGCCTTTGTTGGGTATGGGGCTTACAAATATTTCTCCCACTTTGTAGCTTGCCTTTTCATCCTCACAGGAAGGTCTTTCACTGAAAAAAGTTTTTAAGTTTTGATGGAATTGGGCTTCCCTGGTGGCGCAGTGGTTACGAATCTGCCTGCCAATGCAGGGGACACGGGTTCGAGCCCTGGTCTGGGAAGACCCCACATGCCACGGAGCAGGTAAGCCCATGTGCCACAACTACTGAGCCTGTGCTCTAGAGCCCGCGAGCCACAGCTACTGAGCCTGCGTGCCACAACTACTGAAGCCCGTGTGCCTAGAGCCCGTGCTCCACAACAGGAGACACCACCGCAATGAGAAGCCCGCAATGAGAAGCCCTACTCTACCGCAACGAAGAGTAGCCCCCACTTGCTGCAACTAGAGAAAGCCCATGTGCAGCAACGAAGACCCAAAGCAGCCAAAGATAAATAAATAAAATAAATAAATTAAAAAAAATTTGATGGAATTCAATTTATGAACTTTTCCTTTTATGTATTTTTGGTATCAGGTCAAAGAATTTGTTGTCTAGTCCTAGATTCTGAAGATTTTGTCCTAAATCTTCTTTAAAAAATCTGTGTAGTTTTACATTTAAATTTGTGATACATTTTTAGTTAATTTTTGTAAAAGGTGTGAGACTTAGGCTGAGGTTCGTTTAGCTTGTTAATATGGTGGATTACTTTGATTTTTGAGTATTGAGCCAGTCTTGCATCCATGGAATAAACCTTAGTGATCATGGAGTATCATTCTTTTTATATATTGCAGATTTCTTTCTTTTTTATTTTTTTTTTGGCTGCACTGCGTGGCTTGTGGGATCTCAGTTACCCATCCACGGATTGAACTTGGGCCACGGCAGCGAAAACCCTAACCACTAGGCCACCAGAGAACTTTATATTAAAGTTGATTTCTTTTTAAAAAATATTTATTCATTTATTTATTTTTGGCTGTGTTGGGTCTTTGTTGTTGCACGTGGGCTTTCTCTAGTTGCGGTGCGTGGGCTTCTCGTTGTGGTGGCTTCTCTTGTTGCAGAGCACAGGCTCTAGGCACGCGGGCTCAGTATTTGTGGCACACGGGCTTAGTTGCTCCGCGGCATGTGGGGTCTTCCTGGGCCAGGGCTCCAACCCATGTCCCCCGCATTGGTAGGTGGATTCTCAACCACTGCGCCACCAGGGAAGTCCTAAAGTTGATTTCTATTTGCTAATATTTTGTTAAGGATTTTTGCATTTCTGTTCATGAAAGATATCAGTCTGTAATTTTCTTTTTCTGTAGTGGCTTTGGTTTTGGTATCAGGATAATAATATTAGCTTCATAAAATGAATTGTGAAGTGTTCCCTCCTCTGCAAGTCTCTAGAAGAGATTGTGTAGAATTGGTGTTAATTCTTCATTAAACATTTGGTAGAATTCTCCAGTGAAACCATCTGGGCCAGGAGATTTGATTTTGGGGAGTTTTAAAATTAAAAATTCAGTTTCCTTGATAGTTAAAGGGCTATTCAAATTATGTATTTTGTATGGGGTAAATTGTGGTACTTTGTGTTGTTAAGACTCTGGTCTGAAACTTTCTGTTTTAGTTGGCTTTTTATGACATTGCTCTGGCAGGGGAGGTGGGGATTGGTGCACATTACTGGCAGGTAGAGCTAGAAATCTAGGGTCTCCACTTGATCTGTGTTGGCACCTGAAGGGTGGTGGTGGTCCTGTTAGTTCTGGGCAGGGGTGGGAGTTTTGGCTCCCCTCATGGTCTGCACTGACATATTGTTGGGGGTGGCCTCATTACTGCTAGACCATGGTTAAAGTCTTGACTGTTCACTAGGCCTCCTCTGACATCATCCTATTGTGGAGGGGAAGGGGCACCTCATTACAGCTTGGTGAGGGTGGAAATCTAGGCTCCCCACTCGGTCTTTGCTGGTGTAGGTGTGAGTGGAGCCACAGTTTTTTCTGTGTTGTTTGCTTGGAGTAGAGCAGTCACTGTCTAAAAGTTTTCTTTCTTGCTAGGCTGCCTCTCTCCTGATCTCCTGGCAAAAGAGAGCAGGCTTTTTGGGTGGCCCTTTTTGTCCACACCCGTGGTGTTTCCAGGTTGCTGGGCTCTTCAGCTCAAGTCTGGAATATGTGAGGTAAAAAGAAAATCTAGAAAAGTCACCACTGGGTTGTTTCTCATGTCCTCAGGTCTCTAACCACTCTGCCTTATTCTTTCCACCTTTCAGAGTCATCTTATGTTATTTTATATGTAATATGCAGGGTTTTAATTTGTTTTTAGTGGGAAGAATAGGGAAAAATACATCTACTCCATCTTCCTGGAAGCCAAAGTCAGAATTCATTTTGAACATGTTAATTTGAATGACAGACGTCTAAGAGGAGATATCAGGTAGGCAGCTGGACTTATGAGCCTAGAGTTCTGGTAGTACATGGAAGTTCTCTTTTGATGGCTTCATTTTTCTCAGAGAAATTAGGAAGTGATGTTAGCCTTTAAAAATGAGGACAACAGAGAAGGTGTTAGAAGTTTGAGGACAGAGGAAATGTGAATGGTCTGCTAAGGGAGTAGAAGGGTGAACGGACTAGGAAAATACAGTATAATTGCTGACAGCATTACATGTATATCTCAATTTTGGGCATTGAATTTAAAATGAAATAAAAAAATGAAAAAGTTAAAATGAAATAAATTGAAGTAAAAAATGAAATATTCATCAGATAACAATTGCCTTGCCAGATAGTAACAACTTAAGCAGCATAAGAGACCTACTGCATTACATAGCCTGCCACTGTAAGAAAAAGAAAAGAAAGAATAGAGAGGGGTTTGACTTTAGGTCACAGTGGCAAAGTTCACACAGAGCTTGTACCCTCTGTTTTCATTTCACAGAGGTTTGACTTCAGGACCCAGACTCTACCCCAACCCCAGAACAGAAAGACAGGTGGCTGATCCTAGCTTAGTGGAAAATTTAGGTATATGTGCTTCTAGCTTGGTGGAGATAAATTTGAAGATTTCAGTTTAATGTTCTTTATTTACTTATTTTAGCTCTATCACAGGCTGATTCGCCGAGCCAGACTGTACCGAAGTCACATGTTTCTACTCCAAATATGGATGCTTTAACAAATGAAACCAAACCTTCTGTTTCCCAAATCAACATCACTCTCCCTCACACAACTAGTACAGAAAAAAGTGGAGTGGCATCTCTGTCCCCTCATCCCTCGCCTACTACTTCTCTGTCCCAAGAGGAAGCTGATAACAATGAAGATCCTAGCATAGAGGAGGAGGATCTTCTCACACTGAATAGTTCTCCGTCCACTGCCAAAGACACTCTGGACAATGGAGATTATGGAGAACCAGACTACGACTGGACCACCAGCCCCCGGGACGATGAGTCCAATGAGGCCTTGGAAGAAAACAGGAGCTATATGGAAATTGAACAGTCAGTGAGATCTTTTAAGACCCCACCCTCAAATATAGAAGAGGAAGATAGCCATTTCTTTTTCCATCTTATTATTTTTGCTTTTTGTGTTGCTGTTGTTTATATTACATATCACAACAAAAGGAAGGTAAGTTTGGGATTTTTCACCCCCTCTAGTTGCCCTCTATAATCTCAGTCATATTTCTTATTAATACTTCTGCTGATTCAGAGTTTTTTCTTTTTTGGTCAGGTTTCTGTTGATGGTAAAATATCAAGATGTCTCATATCAGTTTATAAATTTGTGGTGTATTTTAACAAATGAAAGACAGAATGCTTTACTACATGTGCTTCTGAAAAAAGAAGCCAAAATATTTTTATTGAGCAAAACCAAAGCCCAGTGATTTTTTTAAAAAAATGTTTTGTATCTTAACTTAGCATTGCTACTTCACTGGGAGTGCTTGTGGAGAGAGATTGTTAATTTAAGACTTCTAATTTATTAAGCACTGAACTTTATGATATTTTGATAACTTTTTTCCCTGGTTGTTAAAGTATTACATGTCTTTTTTAGGGACACAGAAAAGTGTAGAAAAGAAAATATAAGCTACTACCCAAAGCTGAGCATTATTAACATTTTGGTATATTTCTGGTCTGTAAATGTGTGTATAGTTCAGACATATATGTGTATGTTAATTTTTAAATGAATTTGATTATTTCATATAGAGTTTTGTATCTTCCCTTTTACCTAACAAATCATGAGCATTTTTCATATCATTAATATTCTTTAAAAACATGATTTAATAGCTACATAATTTATTTGGCTATTTTCCTGCTGAGTATTTAGATGGTTTTCAGTTTTTGGTTCAGAAATAATATTGTGATGAACACTGCTGTACTGGAGTTGGTGTGTTGGACTACGTGAGGCAGAGCAGGCATAAATAGGCCTGAATGGATAATTTAGTGTGAAGGTTCATCTGGGCACTGTGTAGTCCCAGAGCTAAATAGTTAAGCTTTTTAAACATTTAAAGGGAGATCAAGCACAATGTGCTTTTTCTTTTTTTTTTTTTTTGCGGTACGCAGGCCTCTCACTGTTGCCTCTCCTGCTGCAGATGGAGCACAGGCTCCGGACGCGCAGGCTCAGCGGCCATGGCTCACGGGCCTAGCCGCTCCGCGGCATGTGGGATCTTCCCGGAACGGGGCACAAACCTGTGTCCCCTGCATCGGCAGGCGGACTCTCAACCACTGTGCCACCAGGGAAGCCCCACAATGTCCTTTTTAATACTTATTGGCCAGGAATTCTCAGTCTTGACTTTGTTGTAACTTGCTTTGTTATTCCTGGCAGCCACCTTCCCCTTTGGGACCTTGATTTTCTCACTTGCGAAATGATAGAACTGGACCAGAGAATTTCACAATGCCTTCCAGCTTTGAGAATCAGTGATTCTAATATTTTACTTGTTGTTTTGACTCAGAAAACAAGCAAACAAACCCTTTGGTTATTTGTGGTTTAGTGGTCTGTCACTAGCTCTGTAAATATTTGTAGGTGGACAAAATTTTGAATGCCAGTGATACTTTATTCCAGTGTTTAGTGTTGGACCATCTCTATTATAAATACCTAAGGGACTTGTTAAACAGGTAGGTTCCTCGACTCCACTGCAATCTACTAACTCATCTCTGAAGAGAGACGCCAGGAATCAGTCTTTAATAGGCATTCCTATGTACATTAAAAATTAAAAAGCACTGTCTCACCTTGTTTACAAGATGGAAAACAAAATAGCCCTTTTGTTGTTGACATTTTACTTTTGTATTTGGGAACCTAGGAGAGAGATACTTCACTTGTTATAAAAAACTTTTAGCATGTCCTCTATTTTCTTTTTTGCATATCTGATTTATTTTGTTTTATTCCAGATTTTCCTTCTGGTTCAAAGCAGGAAATGGCGTGATGGTCTTTGTTCGAAAACAGTGGAATATCATCGTTTAGACCAGAATGTTAATGAGGCAATGCCTTCTCTGAAGATTACCAATGATTATATATTTTAAAGCACTGTGATTTGTGTTAGCTTATTACATAATTTTATTTGCTTGACTTTTTATATGATATTGTGCAGATGTTCGCCATTGGCAGTTAGTACTTAAATGAGAGGTGGGCCTCTCTTTATTTTGCCTTGGTGCTTTGGAAGTTAAGTTTCATGAACAAGGAGTATATAATTTTTTTATCTACATTTTTAGAGTTGAATTCAATCAGGTGTCCAAAATGTGGAGCTAAGCATTACCTGTTTTTATTGTTTTAGATTTCTTTATTGTTCTTTTTCTGGAAGTGTTAGTAATGCTACTTTTAAAAGATCCCAAACTTACAATTAAATTCTAACACATCTGATACTGCTGACTCAGATTCTCTTTCTGCCATCCAAATACTGTTTCTTAAGCACACATTTCTTTGTGCTGTCAAACTGTATCTATGTATGTAAGGATGTATGTAATAATGCTTTATATATAAGTAACATTTTTTTCTTCCAGGAAAATTGCTTTGGATATTTTTGGATAATTTATACATAATTTATTATTGCTCATTCTGACCACAATTTTAAGTAACACATTAATAAATTTGTCTAGAAATTCTGCAGTAGAGACTCTGCAGTTTGCAGTAGACATAAATAAAATGTTATAGAGAGCATTTTTTGGTTTGAATTACTGAATTAAATTTAGAGGTAGAAATTGTCATAAAATTTTAAATACGTGAATAATTGCTTTTACTTAGCAACTGATTGTAGCAAGGGTTTCTCCAAGCTTTCAAGCTAGGGGCAGAGTTTAAAATTATACCATATTTGTTCACTTGTTTTTTTTTTTATAGTAAGTTTGAATAAATTTTCGGGGCCATGTCACTTAAATAATATTGTATCTAAGTCTTTCAAATTAAAATTATACCTGAATGAAGTTGTTTGTATACATGAAGGATATATGTGTATGCTGACTCTTTCTCCCCCTGTATTTGTTTTGTTTTCTTGTTCTTTTTTAATAGAAACTGGAAATGATTTACTGTATTTAATTTTAGCCTGTCTTTCTATGATAAGGAGTTGATCAATATGTAAATATGTGATTTGAAACCTGGTTGACTTCTTACAAGTGTCACGACAACTTTTTAGAAAACATAACCCCTAATATATGTTAAACACCACTCACAAAGCCCAGATGAGCCAGTGGGCATGCGGTTTGTGTAGAGGTGGAAGAGGCAGGGCAGTCCATTGTTGCTCTTGGGTGGACAATTTACTGTTATAATAAGGAAGGGAAGCAGAGTGGAAATACACCTGAACTGTTTTATTACAGTAATTTTTTTCATATCTGAAATTGTATTATTTAATATTTTGAATAAGATTTTAAAAATAAATGGCAAAGGTATAAATCCATGATTTTATAAGTGTGTTTCATTTTAATGCTGGCATGGGGTCCTTCATTTGGGTGGTGATAGATGGGTAGTGCTGTGTCTGGGAGGAAGGTAAGCTGATTAGCTTGCTTTTATTCCTTTTAGCAATAGGACTGTGCTTCTATGAATTCCACGTACATTTCTAGATCTTACTTTAGGTCTAGTTTACTGTTATGTACTGAATTTATTGAAAACTGTAGCAAAGTAGGATTGCAAAGAAAAGTAAAGCAGCTAAATCAATGTGCACTTGTAGCATCCTAGCTTCCCTGTTGTCTCCCTGTTGAAGGCCCCCCGATCCTGGAGGATCATCCCGCTTAGTGGATCTGGGGTTCTTGGGTGCTTCCGGATGGCACAGTCTTTGCTACCCATGTCCCAGTGCTGCAGTCAAGTAGCCTCTGACTTGGAGCATCAGACTGTACATTGATTTAAAATGCTGCCAGTGTCTTACAGAGGCACCCAAGCCACTGGTCTATAAATGTGTATATAATTCACACATATGTGTATGTTAACAATTTTTAGATGAATTTGACCTCTATAGCGTTTTGTATCTTGCTTTTTACCTAACAGATCCTATCATTAATATTCTTTAAAAACATTTAATAGCTACATAATTTATTTAGCTATTTTCCTCTTGAATGTTTAGATGGTTTCCAATTTTTGGTTCAGAAATAATATTGTGGTGAACATTTCTGTACTGGAATTGGTTTGTTGGGTTAAATGAGGCAAAGGCGTAAATAGGATTGAATGGCACAGATAAGACCCACATTTGAGTCTTACAGCACTAATATATCCTACTTACATGTGGTATTGTCTGCTGCCTTCTTTCAGTGTCAGTTTCTGGAGAGACCAGGAGCACTGCACCAAATGTTGGTACTAACGGCAAAATAGAAAACACTTTAGTTCCTCTTTCTGTATCTTATCTGAAAAAGAATGTGTTGAAAGTTGTGAGGCAGACAGAAACAGACATTTAGAATTTGTGCAGGCAGGCATGTCTTGACTGGGGTTTTGATTTTAGATGTGAACTCAAGAGGGTGAGTGCAAGCTCTTTGGTAGAATGTGTGCAGGAGGCGGCCCTCGCTATGGTTTGCTCCACAGAGTATGAGCTTGAAGACTGAGACTGGCCCTTACTCAACTCTAGCCCCTTACTCAGCACTGCCTGACACCTGCTAGGCCCCTTGAAATCATTTGATGACATGCTTGCGAAATTAGATGAGAAAACAGGCCCTGCACTGGCTCATGTAGTCAGCATACAGTCTAATACTACTAACATCTGGGACCTAGCACTGCAGGCAGTGGGGGAGAACCAAGATGTAGTGTGTGAGCTTTATCTGAATATCCACATTCCTACATGAGGCTAAAGCCCACATTAATTGTGTGAGATATCACCTCTTCATTCAAATCCCAGGTTCTGATCAAAGCAGCTGCTGCCCGTGAAGGTGAAGGGGATGGAGAAGGTTACTGCAGGCACAGCTGCCAGTGTTCTGGTTCTCTCTTTACCTCTCTGGCTGACTTTGCATTTTGTCTTTCGCCTTTTGCCCTCTCTCAGTCCTATCTGGTGTTGCAACAGTTTGCCTCCTTTTCAGCAGTAAGCTGAAAACGGTGTGGGAACTTCCCAGCAGAAATTTAAGAGGTTAAAAGTATCTTGTGAGGGCCAGACGTCTTCCAAGGGAGCTGAAAAGGGGGCTGTCCTGAGGTTTGAGGTCAGTCTGTAGCTAGATTCTGTTCACCTGTCGTTTTACTTACTTGACATTTACTTACTTGAGGGGAAGTTGCTAGGATAGATTGTGGAAACGGAGCTGGGGCCATTTCCGACTCCCCTCTCAAGAGCCCTGTGTGGTGGTGACCTGCTGTCTAGGCTGCTGAAGTGACTCCAGGGAGCCTGATTTTGGACCCATAAGCAGCAGCTTTTACCCACCTCTCTTCCAGCTCCCTCTTATGGAGTCCCAGACCCCTCTGCCACTATTGATGAGGTTTCAGATTTAAAAGCCCCTGCTCCTTAGGAAGCCTTTCTCTACCTAACACACTAATATTTCTGCTCTGAAACCCTATGGATCTTTCTCTCAAAACCCCAAAACTCCCTCATTTCTCTGCTGGGAAACCTAGAGATGCCGTGTTCTGGGAATCCTTTACTTCCTGCATGCCCTTCTAATAGGGCCCTTTGTGCTTCTCTCCCAGGCTACCCTTCGGAATGTAGATTGGACAGCACTCCCGGGACCCTTCCAAAGGAGGCAGTGCCTTGCAGTGGGTTAGAGCTCTGGTGGGCCCTGTGTCAGACAGTTCTGGGTTGGATTCTCACTCTAGGCCTGACCTCTAGACTCAGAGTCCCTCACATGCCATTTTGCAGCCTCCAGGGAGAGACCAAACACATTTCCTGATCCCCTGGGAGTGAGGAAGGGTCCGGGATCTCCAGGGCTAACTTGAACGTCCCTGGGCTTTGCTGAGTCTAAGGACGTCCTGGCCCACGCTGCACCTACCTGCTCTTCTAGGAAGACAGACCTTGGGAGAAATGGAGGGGAAGGAGGAGTGTGGGATGAGGTCAAGGCTGGATGACTTTGGTCTGAGCTCTGTGTTTGTATTAACCTCCTACCTTATAAAATGGGCAACTGGTTAGCTTCTGGGTTTGTCAGGAAGAAAAAATGGATTTATGTTTGTGAAAGGACTTTGTGTACGGGGAGGAGTTTCCAACACATCACTGACGACAGAAGAGCCAGCTTGAACCTTGAGCCCACCAAGGAGTGAGAGCCCAAAGGAGCTGCTAGAAGCTGCCCACAGTCCTGGGACTGCCTGCCCAGCTCCCCAGGGGCTCGCTGGAAACATGCACCTTGTCAGAGCTGGGTTTATACCCTGTACAACCTGCTAGGGAACAGATGGGGCTTCCTTGGAGCCTCCCAACCCCATTCCCTCTTCCCATCCTCATCCTTTCCCTGAAGCAAGGCTAAAGGGTCCTTCCCATCATGCCCTGGGCTGTTCCCAAGAACTTTGTCTAAAGGCAGTGAGACCCAGGACCCCAGGGAGGGTTGCTTTTAGGCTCCTCAGCGTGCCTGAGCTAAGGGAGCCTGCAGCTCTGCCGGGGGTGAGGATTGGGAGGCGTGCAAGGACGGAGGCAGGGCTTGGGAGCCGAGGTTCACCCTCAGGTGTCCACTTTCTGCCATTACCACAGCATCGCACTGAAAGCCAAACACCTGGGCTCCTTTCACTCCAGCTCTCTGCTGTGAGCTGGGGGTGCCAGTAGGTCAAGGCAGACACTGTCTCTGTCCCCATGGTGCCCTCTGTCAGGCAGAGAAGAAAAGGAATTAAGCAGTCACAGTGAAGTGTGATGAATGTTATACGCCAGAAACCAGATTGCGCCTTTTTTTATTTTCTTTTTTTTTTTTTTTTTTTTTTTGCGGTACGCGGGCCTCTCACTGTTGTGGCCTCTCACGTTGCGGAGCACAGGCTCCGGACGCGCAGGCTCAGCGGCCATGGCTCACGGGCCCAGCCGCTCCGCGGCATGTGGGATCCTCCCGGACCGGGGCACGAACCCGTGTCCCCTGCATCGGCAGGCAGACTCTCAACCACTGTGCGCCTTTTTTTAAAAAAAGTTTTTGACCATGCTGCTTGGCTTGTGGGATCTTAGTTCCCTGACCAGGGATTGAACCCCGGCCCATGGCAGTGAAATCACAGAGTCCCAACTACTGGACTGCCGGGGAATTCCCTCACCTTTGTTTCTTCATGGTCAAGGTAATTTTTTTTTGCGGTACGTGGGCCTTTCACCGCCACGGCGTCTCCCGCCGCGGAGCACAGGCTCCAGACGCGCAGGCCCAGCGGCCATGGCCCACGGGCCCAGCCGCTCCGCGGCACGCGGGATCCTCCCGGACCGGGGCACGAACCCGCGCCCCCCCCACCAGCAGGCGGACCCTCAACCACTGCGCCACCAGGGAAGCCCTCCAGGTGCTTCTTTATTCACCTTTCAGAGGTAACCATTTTCTGATTTCTTTCACCGTAGATTAGCTCTGCCTGTTCTACAACTTCATACAGGTGGAGTAAAAAGTATGTATTCTCTTGTGTCTGACTTCTTTTGATTAGCACAATGTTTTTGCTTTTGGTTTTTGTTTTTAAATTCACCCATATTGTTGCATTGTCAGCAGTTTATTACTTTTTATTGCTGAGTAGTGGTCATTGGACTAATAGCCCATAATTTATTTATTCATTCTTCTATTGGTGGACATTTGTATTTTTTCTAGATATAGTCATACACATATATCTGGATTTAATATATATTATCATATTAAATATATTTTAGTAATTTAATAATGTTAAATAATTAATATATAATATTAAACTTTTAATTTTGAGATAATTATAGATTAATATGCAATTATAAGAAATAATATAAAGATCCTGTGTATCTTTTACCCAATTTCCCTTGATAACATTTTATAAAACTAGTACAAGAATAATACACTATCACAGCCAAGGTACTATCTTGATACAGTCAAGATACAGAGCATTTCCATCACCACAAGGGTCTCACTTGTTTCCCTTTTATGGCCACTCCCACTTCCTCCCACCCTCGAACTCTCTTTCATCCCTGGCAACCACTAAGCTCTTCTCCATTTCTGTTATTTTGTCATTTCAAGAATGTTGTATAAATAGAATCATATAGTATATAACGTTTTGGGATTGGCCGTTGCATTCAGCATGATCATCTGGAAATTCATCTAGGTCATTGCGAGTAGCAATAGTTCCTTCCTTTTTATTGCCCAGTAGTATTCCATGGTGTGGGTGTACCCCATATTTTTTAACCATTCACCTGTTCGTCTGGGTTGTTTCCAGTTTTTGACTATTATGAATAAAGCTGCTTATAAACATTTATATACAGATTTTTGTGTAAGTATAAGTTTTCATTTCTCTGGGATAAATGCCCAGGACTGTAGTTGCTGGGTTATATGGTAGTTGCATATTTAGTTTTTTAAGAAAGTGCTAAAGAGTTTTCCCGAGTGATTGTCTCATTTTGCATTCCTACCAGCAACAAACGAATGATCCAGTTTCTCTGCATTCCAACCAACATTTGGTGTTGTCACTATTTTTTTACTTAGGCATTCTGATAGGTGTGTAGTGATGCCGTATTATGGTTTTAATTTGTATTTCCTTAATAGATAATGATATAGAACATCTTTTCATGTGCTTGTCATCTGTATATTCTTTTTGGTGAAATGTCTCTTTATGTAACTGGAATGTTTGCTTTTGGCTTTAAAATTTTTTTTTTATTGTGGTAAAATATAACTTTAAAATTTATCATTTAACTATTTTTAAGTATATAATTCAGTGGCATTAATTACATTCATACCATTGTGCAACCATCACCACTAACTGTTTCCAAAATTTTTCATCACCCCAACAGAAACTCTGCAATCATTAAGCAATAGAAACCCCCCTAAACCTTGGTAACCTCTAATCTACTTTCTATCTCCATGAATTTGCCTATTCTAGATATTTTACATAAATGGAATCATATACTATTTATTCTTTAGTATCTGGCTTATTTCACTTAGTATAATGTTTTCATGTTGTAGCTTGTATTAGAACTTCATTCTGTTTAATGGATGAGTAATATTCCATTATGTGTATATACTACATTTTGTTTATCTGTTCATTTGTTAATGGTCACTTAGGTTGTTTCTACCTTTTTTTTTTTTTAAATGTTGAGCCTTCTTTTTAATTTATTTATTTTTATTTTTGGCTGTGTTGGGTCTTCGTTTCTGTGCGAGGGCTTTCTCTAGTTGTGGCAAGCAGGGGCCACTCTTCATCGTGGCGCGCGGGCCTCTCACTGTCGTGGCCTCTCTTGTTGCGGAGCACAGGCTCCAGACGCGCAGGCTCAGTAGTTGTGGCTCACGGGCCCAGTTGCTCCGCGGCACGTGGGATCCTCCCAGACCAGGGCTCGAAACCGTGTCCCCTGCATTAGCAGGCAGATTCTCAACCACTGCGCCACCAGGGAAGCCCCGTTTCTACCTTTTGACTATTGTGTATTGCTGCAATTAACACTGGCATACAAATATCTGAGTCCTTGTTTTCAGTTCTTGTGGGTTTATACCTAGGAGTGAAATTGCTGTGTCATATCATAATGCTATGTTTAGCTTTTTGAGGAACTACCACACTACCATGGCAGCTGCAACGTTTTTACATTCCTGCTAACAATGTAGGAGGGTTTTAAATCCACATGTTTGCTAACACTTGTTATTTTCATTCATTCATTTATTTATATGTATCCTAATAGGTATAAAGTGGTATCTTATTGTAGTTTCCATTTGCATTTCCCCAATGACTAAAAATGTTGAATATATTTTCATATGTTTATTGGCTATTTGTATATCTCTTCGTCCTTTTTTTGATTGGGTTGTTTGTCTTTTTGTTGTTAAGTTTTAGTTCTTTGTATATTTTGGATCTTAATCCCTTATCAGATATATGATTTGCAAATATTTTCTCCCATTTTATGTTCTTTGATGCATAAAAGATTTTAATTTTGATAAGGTTCAATTTATTTATCTGTTTTTTCTTTTCTTGCTTATGCTTTTGACTTTGTGAGTAAGGATTCATTGCCATATCCAAGGTCATGAAACATTGTTTTCTTGTAAGAGTTAATGGTTTTAGCTCTTACATTTAAGTCTTGATCCATTTGGAGTTAGTTTTTGTTTTGTTTTGTTTTGTTGTTTTTGGCCACACGGCCTGTGGTTCTTAGTTCCCCAACCAGGGATGGAACCCGGGCCCCTGGCAGTGGAAGTGCAGAGTCCTAACCACTGGACCACCAGGGAATTCTCCATTTAAAGTTAGTTTTAACATCTTGTGAGGTAAGGTTACAACTTCATTCTTTACTGCATGTGGAAATCCAGTTGTCTTAGGACCATTTGTTTTCTTTTTCCAGCACCATTTGTTGAAAACACTGTTCTTTCTCCACTGAATAGGCTTAGCATCCTTGTCAAGAATAGTATCTATAGATATATGGGTTTTTTTCTGGACTCTCTGTTCTATTCCATTGGTCTATATGTCTATCCTTATGCTAGTACTACACTGTCTTGATTTCTGTAGCTTTGTAATAAGTTTTGAAATCAGAAAGTACAAGTCCTCTGAATTTTTTTTGGTGGTTTTGGGCCCCTTGCAGTTCCATATGAATTTGAGCATCAGCTTTTCTATTTCTTCAAAAAAGTCTGTTGGAATTTTGATAGGGGTTGAATTGAATCTGTAGATCTCTTTGAGTAGTATAGACATTTTAATAATATTAAGTCTTCCTACCTATGAACATAGAGTGTCTTTCCATTTATTTAGGTCTTTTAAAAATTTGTCAGCAATGTTTAAAGTTTTCAGCGTACAAGACTTTTACCTCATTAGTTAAATTCATTACTAGGCATTTTATTCTGTTAGATGCTATTGTGAATGCATTTGCTTTCTTAATTTCATTTTTGGATTGTTCACTGCTGGTGTATAGAAACAAATAGATTTTTGTGTTTTGATCTTGTACCCTGCAACTTTCCTGAACTTGCTTATTAGTTTTAGCAGCTTTCTGTGGATTCTTCAGGATTTTCAATATATAGGATAATGTCATCTGCAAATATAGTTTTACTTCTTCCTTTCCAATTTGGATGATTTTTATTTCTTTTTCTTGTTTAATTGCTCTGGCTAAAACTTCCAGTACAATGTTGAATAGCAATGGTGAAAGTGGGTATTCTAGTTTTATTCCTCATCAGTCTTTTACCACTGAGTATGATTTTAGCTGTGTATTTTTTGTAAGTGCTCTTTATCATGTCAAGTAAGTTCCCTCTTATTCCTAGTTTTCTGGGTGTTTTTTTAAATGAAGAAAAGTTCTTTCATTTTGTCAAATACCTTTTCTGCATCAGTTAAGATGATCTTTCCCCCCTTTTTCTATTAATGTGATATGTTACAGTGATTGGTTTTCTTACATTGAACCACCCTTGCATTGGTTCCACTCAGTCATGAAGTATAATCCTTTTACTATGCTGTTGGATTTGGTTTGCTAGTATTTTTTCGGTACGCGGGCCTCTCACTGTTGTGGCCTCTCCCGTTGTGGAGCCCAGGCTCCGGATGCGCAGGCTCAGCGGCCATGGCTCACAGGCCCAGCTGCTCCGTGGCATGTGGGATCTTCCCAGACCTGGCCATGAACCCGTGTCCCCTGCATCGGCAGGCGGATTCTCAACCACTGCGCCACCAGGGAAGCCCTGCTAGTATTTTAAAATCTATATTCATAGGGATATTGGTCTATATTTTTTTTCTTCTGAGGTTTTTATCTGGCTTTAGTATCATGGTAAGGCTGGCCTCATAGAATGAGAGGAAGTGTTCCCTCCTCTTCTATTTTTTTGAAGAGTTTGAGAAGGGTTGGTGTTAATTCTTGTTTAAATGTGTGGTAGAATTCACCAGTGAAGCCATCTGGTCCTGACCTTTTCTTTCAGAAGGTTTTGTTTGCTGATTCAATCTCATTACTTGTTATAGGTCTGTAGAAATTTTCTATTTTATCTCGAATCATTTAGGTAATTTGTGTGTTCCTAGAAATTTGTCAGTTTCATCTAGGTTATCCAATTTGTTGGCATACAATTGTTCATGGTATTCTTTTATAATCCTTTTTATCTCTGTAAGGTCAGTAGTGATATCTCCAGTTTAATTTCTGATTTTAATTATGTGTATTTTCTGTCTTTTTCCCTTGTCAGTCTAGCTAAAAGTTTGTCAATTTTGTGATCTTTTCTAAAAACTAACTTTTGGTTTCATTGATTCTATTATTTTTCTATTCTCTATTTTATTTATCTCTTTTCTAATCTTTATTTTCTTTATTCTGCTAGCTTTGGGCTACTTTGCTTTTCTTTATTCTAGTTCCTCAAGGAATAAAGTTATTGATTTTAGATTCTTTCCCTGTTTTTATTATTATAGACATTTACATTTATAACTTTCTGAGCACTGCTTTCTCTGCATCTCATAAGTTTTGATATGTTGTCATTTCCATTCATCCTTGTTTTCTTGTTTGATCATTGATTAAGAGTATGTTGAATTTTCTGGTATCTCTTCTGAATTATTTATTTTTAGCTTAATCCCAAGGTCATTGGAAAATATACTTTTAAAGATTTCAGTGTTAAAATATTTATTGAGACTTGTTTTGTGGCCTAATATTTGGTCTATGCTGGAGAATGTTCAATGTGGATTTGAGAGGAAAGTATATGCTGTTGTTGGGTAGTGTTCTATGTATGTCTGTTATGTCTAGTTGATTTACAGTGCTGTTCATGTGTTCTGTTTTCTTGTTGATCTTCTGTCTGATTGCCTACCCATTATCAAAAGTGGTGTATTGAAGTCTCTAGCTATTATTATAGAACTGTCTAGTTCTTCCTTCAGTTCTGTTTATGTTTGCTTTATATATTTTGAGGCTCTGTTGTTCGTTTATATATGTCTATAATTGTTATACCTTCTTGATGGCCTTTTTCTCAATATATAATGACTTTTTTTTTGGTCTCTTTCAAAAATTTTTGGTTTAAAGTCTATTTTGTCTGATTTACTATAGACATCCCAACTCTCTTTTGGTTACACTTTGTATGGAATTTCTTTTTATGTCTTTTCACTTTCAACACATTGGTATCTTTTGATCTAATGTGAATCTCGGGACTTCCCTGGTGGTCCAGTGGTTAAGACTCCATGTTCCCAATGCAGGCGGCCAGGGTTTGATCCCTGGTCAGGGGACTAGATCTCTCATGCCACAACTAAGAGCCCACATGCCTCAACTAAAACAATCGCACATGCTGCAACTAAAGATTCCCCCATGCTGTGACGAAAGATCCCACATGCTGCAACTAAGACCCAGCACAGCCAAATAAATAAATAAATATTTTAAAAAGTGAATCTCTTGTGTATATAGCATGTAGTTGGATCATGCTTTTAAATCCATTCTACCAATCTCTGCCTTTTCACTTGAAGATGTTAATCCATTACATTTAAAATAATTACTGATAAGGAAGGACTTACTTCTCTGCCATTTGACTATTTGTTTTCTGTATGTAATTTTAGCTATGATATGTCTTGGTGTGGGTCTATTTGGGTATCTTGTTTGAGATCCTTTGCTCTTCCTGTACCTGGATATCTATTTCCTTTTTCAGGTTTGGGAAGGTTTCAGCCATAATTTCATCAAATACATTTTTGACCCCTTTTTTTCTTTCTGGGACCCCTATAATGACAATGTTGGTACACTTGATGTTGTCCCAGAGGTCCCTTAAACTGTTCTCATTTTAAAAAATTTGTTTCCCTTTTTGCTGTTCTGATAGGGTGATTTCCATTATTCTATCTTCCAGATCATTTATGCATTCTTCTGTATCACCTAGTCTACTGTTAATTCCTTTTAGTGTGTTTTTCATTTCCATTATTGTATTTTTTTGGTTCTGATTGTCTTTTTAAAAATTTTTTTTAGTTCCTCGTTAAAATTCTCACTGTGTTTATCTCTTATCTTTCCTAATTCAGTTAGCACTCTTATTACTAATTCTTTGAACTACTTATCTAGTAAATTATTTATCTTTGTTTCATTATTTGTTTTTTCAGGGTTCTTTTTTCATGTTCTTTCATGTTCTTTTATTTGAAACAAATTCCTCTGTCTTGTCATTTTGCTTAACTTTCTATCTATTAAATTAGGTGAAACAGTTACCTATCCTGGTCTTGAAGGGTGTCCTTGTGTGGGAATATCCCTATACAGTCTGTGTGTGCCCAGTGGCTTTGCTGGGAGAGTGGGTCTGACATGAGTATGAGTCATGTTTTCCCCTAGGGTGTGCTGGCAGCTATCACTGAGGTGGGGCTGGAGATGGAGGGGCTAGAGCCAGCCAGGTGTGAGGCAGGGCTTCTCCTCTGCTCACTGACCATCACCACCCTATTGGGGGTGGGGTCGGGTCCCAAGTTTCTGGAGTGGAAGCCCTGAGGCTCAGGTCCATACTGTCTTGGTCCCCTCTAAATGTGTGCTTCCCCACCTCCCAGCACTGGTAGCTTTGCCCCAGAGAGGAGCAGTGCTGGAGCAAGAGGGGCTGGAGTGGGTATTTGGCATGGGTTGGGGTGCAGGCTGGGGTGGTCCCATCGTCAGTCAGAGCTCCAGGCCACTCCTGATTGGCTGCCTCCATGAACACCAGCAATGGCTGCCCTCACCCCGTTCAGATGCTGTGTTGGGTCTGAGCTGGCTCTGTCCTCCACAGCTGCTCACTCTCTTTTTGGCTGTGGTAGCCTTCACCTCAGTGTGGAGCTGTGCCTTGGAGCAAGTGGGCTGGAATAGGTGCTTAGCTTGGGCTGGGGTGCACACTTAGGTGATTGCAGGACATCGGCCAGAGTCCAGGGCAGTTTCTTCTGCCTTGTTTCGAGGGTAAGCAAGTGTGTGCACTTTTCATGAGTGGAGTCTAGATTTCCTACAGCCCCCCTGTCATTCCCACTGGTTTTCAAATCAGCTAGGGGGACTCGTCCTCCCAGTGTTGAACCCCAGAACTGAGGTGCCCAATATGGAGTTGGAACTGCTTACTCCCCAGGGAGGATCTCTGAGCCTATGTAACCTCCTTTCTCTTCTGTGTCCCCTCCCAGGGGTGCAGATCTTGGACTGCTGGCTTCTCTTCCCTTCCTATCTGATTCCGTGTAGATCTTTCTTACAGTCTTGGTTGTATAAGAGTCTTTCTGCCAGTCTCCAGTTTGTTTTTCAGTGAGAATTGCTCCATTTGTAGACTTTTCTTTTTTTTTTTTGGTGAAGGGAAGTACAGCATTTGTTGATTGCAGGGCCCGGCGAGAATTATGGGCAGTTATGCTCAAAAGGTCTGAACTGTGGATATATTTTTGATGTGTTCATGTGGGAAGCTGAGCTCCACATCCTCCTACTTTGCCATCTTGATCTCCTCCCATTTTCTGTATGTCTTATACTTTTTTTGAGGGTCCCTCATTCCTCTGTTACTGCCTTATTTTGTGTTTAGTTAATTTTTTATAGTGAACCACTTTGATTCTGTTCCCATTTCCTTTTGTATATATTCTATAGATATTTTCTTTGTGATTACTATGGGTTTTACATTTAACATTCTAAATTTATAACAATCCATTTTAAAACTCTGCTCTAAAAAAAAAAAACTATGCTCTTAAACATTTCCATCCTCTTCCCTTTAAGTTGTTGTCACACACATCTTTTTTCATTGTATGCCTAGTAACATAGATTTATAATTATTTTTTAGGTATTGATCTTTTAAATCCTGTAGGAAATAAAAAGTGGAGTTATAAGCCAAAAATATAATACTTGTTTTTATATTTGCCCATGTCTTTATCTTATCAGAGATCTTTATTTCTTCATGTGGCTTTGTGTTACTGTCTAGTGTCCTTTCATTTCAATCTGAGGGACTCCCTTCGACATTGGATTGTAGGAGGTTGGATAGTACTGAACTCCCTCAGCTTTTAACAAGTCTGGGAATGTCTTAATTTATCTCTCATTTTTGAGGGACAGTTTTGCTGGACTTAGAATTATTGGTTGACAGTTTTTTCTTTCAGCCCTTTAAACATGTCATCCCACTGTCATCTGGCTTCCTTGGTCTCTGATGAGAAATTGATTGTTACTCTTATTGAGGGTCTCTTGTACAAGATGAGTTGCTTCTCTCTTACTGCTTTCAAGATTCTCTCTGTTTTTCGACAGTTTGACTATAGTGTGTCTCATTGTGGATCACTTTGAGTTTATCCTGCTTGGAGTTGAGCTTCTTGGATATCTGGATTTGTAGATTTATGTTTCCTGTCACATTTGGGAAGTTTTTGGCTATCACTGTTCTTCAAATATTCCTTCTGCCCTTTTCTCTCTCCTCCTTCTGGGATTCCCACAATCCGTACGTTGGTCTGCTTGATGCTGTACCACAGGTCTCTTAGACTGTGGTCATTTCACTTTTCTCTTTCTGCTCTTTAGACTTGATAATTTCAGTGGTCCTGTCTTCAAGTTTGCTGATTTTATTTCTGCCTGTCCAAATATGCTGTTGAACCTCTCTAGTGAATTTCAGTTATTGTCCCTTTCAGCTCAATAATTTCTGGGTATCTCAGCTGAGTTTCAGGAGTGTTAATGTGATGTTATCCTGTGTTAATGAGATTTCTTCACTCAGGCAGGGTGGTAACATCAGTTTCCCTCAGCACTCTTTCTCTCAACCCAACAGCAGCTACTATCTGGCAAGCCTTAGGTGGTCTCTTTCTACACATGTATAGCCTAGCCATCAGCCACAGATTTACAAGGAACCCCCTACACTGACCTCTTGGGCTCCTTACCTGCACATCTCGCGTTTTTTTAATGACCTACCTCTCAGATTATAGCTGCTTTAGCTGGTCTGAACTCTGATCTCTGCCTCTTCAGCTCAGTAGGTAGTCCTGTCACGCTCTATTTGGACTCTAGCTCTTTGAAACATGATTGGGAAATAAATGAACGAACAAAAACCAAACAAATAAATATTCCAGTTTTATAGTTGTTTATGGTGGGAGGACTAGACTGTACTAGCTACTCCATCATAGAGGCAGCAGTTTCCCTCTTCCTGGATGAAATGGATTATGTGTTGGCAAAGATGTCAGGCAGAACTAGCTACTCTCTCTGATGCCCTGTGTTTGTCAGGTCTCTGAGCAATAGGACCATCCCTTGTTAGGCTCTGCAAGTGAATAGATATGATGTTTTGTGTCCCCCACCCCCATCCTTAGTGTACTTCAAGTGAAGGGACTTCTACTACATGAGCGTCGATGGCAAGATTCTCTTGGACCCTGGAAGTCATTCACCTTCTTGTTGCCAACAAATAAAGAGCGTGTTCATTTTCCATTAAAAACTCGGTTCTGCCTGCATTAGCCTGCTCTTCTGTAGCAAGGAGGTTAATGTTGCTCTGTTGCCTGGTGGAGGGTGGACGGGAGCACAACACCTTCAAAGTCTATTTGGCTTCTTTGCTGCTGTAAGTCATTAGCATGTGGACCAGACTCTAGGCCTTGGGCCTGCAGGCTGAAAGCCATGTGGTAAACCACCTTCCAGCAGAGGAGGACACACAAGGGATGTCTTTCAGAGCATTAGGAAGGAGGCACTGCCAAGTCAAACACAAAAACACAGGAGTTACTCTGAGACATGCTATGCCTATAAAGGAATATAAAGTTTGGCGTCTCACCCTGCTCCAGGAGCCCACAGGCAGCTCATTCATTCAATAGACATTTGATGACTGCCCGTACTGAGCCAGGCCCTGGGTTGGGTTCCAGGGATACAGGGAAAGGGGAAGATTCATCAAGGATATGATGCTTGAGTTGGCTCCTGGGGTCAAATCTTGGTTCCAAAGAAAACTGAGGGAAAAAATTGCAATCAACTCATCTTTCCATATTTCTATTTGAATAGAAGAACATACAAACTGAATTTATTTTCTAGAAAGGGATCCAGAGATTTCATTTTGGAGGCTGGGACACTGCTTTGAGGGGGACCTCTGGCCTTCTCTAACTCACCCACACACTCTTAGAATAGGCCCTCTCTAGAGCCCCTACCTAGTTGTGTTTCCATAGCTGAAGGTATGAACGAGCTCTGGCCTTTCTGGAGGGTTGAGGACTCTTTCTGATCTCACTCCTCTTCCTCTCTTCTCCAAGAAATAGCTGTCTGAGCTTTAGGTGGCCCACTCCACAGGTAGGATTAGGTGTGGAACTTTGGACTCCATCCCTGGGTTACTCCTGGGACTGGACCCTCTCTTCTTGACCTCCTGGCGCCCTCAGTCTGTAGGTGGGTTTCTGGTAGGTAGAAAAGGGGAATTTCTATTTTAGGTGCCATGAGCCTCACTCTGGAGCAAGGAGACTGCTGGCCAGGGTGAAAATTTGTGGGTCTGTGTGTTCTTTGAATAAGTGAAACTACCACCCTCAAAAAAAGTCTTGGCATTTTCTCTGTAAATTCGGTTTCTGTTGTAGGGAGGTTTCTGCAGGATCTAATGGTACCAAGACTCCAGAGACTTCCTAGGTTTCCAAAGATGATTTCTGGGCTTCCTTTCTGTTAGTTTTACAAATACATCTCTGCCTTCTTTCCTCAGTCACGTTCTTGTGGGCCCTCTGGCTTAAGGGGTCTGGAGCCATAGAATACGGGAAGGTAGGCAGGGGTTTTTTGCCTGCTGGGTGTAGTTTTGAGGTTCTCTTGGCCACACTGGTGGATGAAGCTTCCAGTTTGGGGTCAGACGCTGCCCAGGGCCGTATGCCTGGACAATGCCCTTACCATTCCTTGTCCTGGTTTCCCCATCTTCTCTCTCTGCCCCCCCACCAGGTTGCACAGCCCTTTTTCCCTTTTGCCCACTGTCATGGGCATGATGGTACTGCTCACATACACCGTGCCCCTCCATGGAAAGGCTTAGATTTTTGAGGAAACACAGATTTTTTGTGTGTGTGAGGGAGGAAAAGTCTATGATATTGTGGTTAGAATTAATTGTGATGGAAATTTATTGATTTAAAAATAAAACAATTAGGTCTGGAAAAGATAGCTTAGATGAGGTTCTCTAGGTGGACATCTGTGGACTATGTGGTATGCTCTGTTTGTGGTTGGAATGGGGTTGACATAGGAGGCTGGAGCCTGCCCTTCTGTGCAGAGGGAAGCTAGTCAGCACCACCACTAGGGGGCAACAGAAACCACAGCTGCCACATTCCTGGGTGATGGATCTAACACCTGCTTGTTCTCCTCTGGAGAGTAGGTATGAATGCTAGACAAGAAAGGGGACACTGTTCTACAACCTGCTGTATTGTACAAAGCAAGTAAGCTGTTTGGGAACACTAACCAAGGTCACCAGGGTGTAATGGGACCAAGGCTTAGAAACGGTGCTCTGGACTCTCCAGGAATGTACCCGAAGGGGAGGAGGGTCGGGGGCAGGGAGACAAGGGGGAGTTCACAATTTTGACTCAGGCAAAACAAAAACAAAAACAACAAATAGATAAATAAATGAATAGGGAAAATATATGGAGCTGAGAGTAGTATTGGCCAAATGGATCCAAAGCTTTCCGATAGACCAGACTTTGAGGACCGGGTTTTCATGGTGCATGAACTGCTCTGAGCCTTAATGGGTTTGATTCCTCCCTTCTCGCTCTCCCTGCACAGTGAGAGGCGGCTTTTCTATAATTGGCCCTTGAAACATTACTACAATCACTTTGTGGCCTCCTTCAGCTTATTTTTAATTACAAGCTCTATTGCATTGTTAAATTATTAACTCTGACAATTACTTATCTTAGCATTTTCTTATCTTGATGGAAATGAAAATAGCAAGGTCATGTTAGCTCACTTGTGGTTTTAGTCTGCTACCGCGAAAATTGAGCTGGAGCAGCTCAGCAAATGTTTGCAGAGCGGCGAACCGAGTTTGCAGAGGGTCTGCCAGTGGAATGGTGCTGAGGGGGCTCTGCACCCACAGGTGCTTATTCTGGCTGGTTAGGGCCGGGCTGTCCCAGGAAGTGGGACATGCTGTTGCAAGTGATGGTGTCGCAGGCGTGTGGAGCTTCTTCTGTAACCTTGAGGAAGGGTCCTGCTTGCAGGGCTCACACTTGCAGAAGCTCTCAGTCCGGTGACTGAGACAGCCAAGGCAAGGTCGGGAAGGGGAGCACGTCCCACTGCCTCTCCTGATGTGTCCCAGCTTCTGCTCTGGCTCACGGTCCCCCTTCTGCTTTTCTAAGTCCCACTCATCTGAAGCCCTTTCTGGACCCCTTCTTCCCTACCCCTCTCAGCCCACACTGACCTCCCAAGGTGCTCACTGTATGACACACTGGCAACAATGACAGCAACTAAACAGCCACAGTAACAATGACTAACATATATTGAGTGCATACTGTATACCTGGTGCCTTGCTCGCAGTGGACTCTTGGCAAATGTCTCCAAATGCTGGCCATGGCAGGCCTCATTGTCATGCTGCCTTCTGTCCAGCAGGGGGTAGTGTGACTACACCATAAAGGGGACCCTCCTTTACCTGCGTTCTCAGGAAAAGTGAAGCTTCAGAGTTTCTGTGGATCCAGAGTGCTTCTGGCTTTCACAGTGGGTCCAAAGGCTCCGACAGACAGTGAGGGTAAAAGGCTGCACAACGGTCACCCCTTGTGCCCCCCAGCCTCGGGCACTTGGGGTCCATCAGTCCCAACATCAAGTCATTCTATGTTCAATCCCTGGCTCTACTGACTTCATGGAGAGCAAAGGGCAGGCACGAACTTGGAGAAATGGCTTTGGCCTCAGTCGACAGCGCTGATTCCATGGCAGGTACTTGGCACCTTGCTTCCTTAGGCATACACAGATGATTCCCAAATCAGACAGCCTCTTGGTAGGAACTAGAGATTGGGGGAGCGCAGATCCCCAGATGTGTTATACACATTAATGGATGGTACCGCTTTTGGGAGACCCCTTGGCCCCAGGAGGCAGTGGTTTCAGTGGGCAAATGTCTAGGCTGTCTAGAGTTTCTCAGGCAGAAGCCTGTGAGAAAGTCTCATCTTTCTCATAGCCTGGGAGCCAGTTGTTCCCACAGTGAGAGGAAGAGGGGAAGAGGTGAGACTGTTGGCAGGTTGTGGTCGTATCATCTCCCACCTCTCTTACTTGCAGAGGACCTCAGTGAGAAGGTGAGGTACGAGCTGGCTCCCACCATGGTCAATTTCTGTTGACCCAGCTCTGGCTGTGGTCTCATACTTGGGAAAACAGGCAAGAGCTTCCCAGAAATGACTCCACTGACATTTCTGCCGATACTAGGGCCTGCTCAAGACTCTGAAGGCTGATTCTTTGCTTGAGGAGGGATTTTTGTGTTTGGTCCCCAGCACAGATAGGCTGGGAGATCTCTGGCTAACTTCCGTGAGGAATTCAGATCCTGGGTCCCACATTTGAGTCTCTAGTTCCATGAACTTAAAGATCGATGTGGCTGCCCAACCTCTCAGCTTCTGAAGTGCTTTGGGTTCAGATGTTCGAAGCAGCCCTGAGTTATCTTTGTAGCTTCTCCAAATTCCTCCCCTATTCTCTAGGCCCCTGTGAAAAGAAAATGCTAATCTATCACAGACTGCTCACTCCACCCCGGACCATCCACCAACTGGCAGCCAGAGGGAAGCGATCAATCAGAAGATGTTCAAACTGTAAAATGTCTGTGCGTCCAAGGCAATGCCCACGTTCGAGGCCTCTTGCTCCCCACCACCAGGCCTCACCCAAATTGGCCTTTACTCTAAAAGGGCTCAAGTTCAAGGAAACTGTGTCTGTGTGTGCATGCTCACTCCAAGTCTTTTTTTTTTTTTTGCGGTACGCGGGCCTCTCACTGTTGTGGCCTCTCCCATTGCGGAGCACAGGCTCCGGACGCGCAGGCTCAGCGGCCACGGCTCATGGGCCCAGCCGCTCCGCGGCATGTGGGATATTCCCGGACCGGGGCACAAACCTGCGTCCCCTGCATCGGCAGGCGGACTCTCAACCACTGCGCCACCAGGGAAGACCATTTTTTTTTTTTTTTTAAATATTTATTTATTTATTTTTGGCTGCGTTGGGTCTTCGTTGCTGTGCGCGGGCTTTCTCTAGTTGTGGCGAGTGGAGGCTACTCTTCGTTGTGGTGCATGGGCTTCTCATTGCAGTGGCTTCTCTTGTTGCTGAGCACGGACTCTAAGGGCGCGGGCTTGAGTAGTTGTGGCATGTGGGCTCTAGAGCTCAGGCTCAGTAGTTGTGGTGCACGGGCTTAGTTGCTCTGCGGCATGTGGGATCTTCCCGGCCCAGGGCACAAACCCATGTCCCCTGCGTTGTCAGGTGGATTCTTAACCACTGCACCACCAGTAAAGCCCCTCCAAGCCTGTTTTGAGAGATTTGCCTTTCACTGCCCGAGTTGCTGCTGAGGAGGACACGTTCCCTAATTCCTCACCTGGTAGATCAGTTGGGGCCATTTATGTACTCTGGTTTAAAATAATAATAATAATGGTAATAATAATAATAGTAATAATATGTGGCAGTTTTGAGCCCTTTACGTTAGCTAGGTTCTTCTAATGGATTACCCAATTCAATTTTCACAAGAACTTTATGATATAACTGCTATATATAATATAATACATATGATTTTTTTTTTTTTTTTTTTTTTGCGGTACGCGGGCCTCTCACTGTTGTGGCCTCTCCCATTGCGGAGCACAGGCTCCGGACGCGCAGGCTCAGCGGCCATGGCTCACGGGCCCAGCCGCTCCACGGCATGTGGGATCTTCCCGCACCGGGGCACGAACCCGTGTCCCCTGCATCGGCAGGCGGACTCTCAACCACTGCGCCACCAGGGAAGCCCACATATGATATTTTACACATATTTTATATACTATTTATAGTGTTCCCATCATATAAGGTAGAATCAGAGGTGTGGAGGGGTTAAATTGAAGGTGATCACGGAGGATGTCGCTGAGGCAGAATCTTGGGGAAGGGGATCAGAGGAGGCTGGCTGACAAGCAGGAGACACGCTTCAGACCCCTCAACACCCCAGGTGCTTGCGCCCACCTGATCTGGAGGGACCTGGGGCTTGGGAAGTACAGCATGACCCACCCTGCACAGTCTTAGGAGCAGGGAGGAATGGCTGTATCCTTCAGCCTTGAGAAAAGTGTTCTATCACACTTTGATCTGACAGATGGAATGACTCCCTGGAATTCAGGGAGGATGGTGGGGCAAATGTCTAGCAGATGGGGAAACTGGGGCCAGAAAGTTTAGGGGCCTGCTCAAGTCAATAGTGGGCTTTTTGGGGCTTCCCTGGTGGCGCAGTTGTTAAGAATCCGCCTGCCAACCGCAACGAAGAGTAGCCCCCGCTCACTGCAACTAGAGAAAGCCCGCGTGCAGCAACGAAGGCCCAACACAGCCATAAATAAATATATATAAAAGAAAACAGTGGGCTTTTCTGGATCTATAGCACCTTCTCCAAGACCACATAGCCCCTGAGTTGGGACTCTGAATGTCTCTGTCTGAGAAAACTGTCCAGTGAGGTCAGAAGCAAGGAGGTCACTTTAAAAATTTTATTTTAAAAGGTGTTAGGTTAATTTGTATTTTCCAGATTGCTAAAACATATACATGAGAAATTAATTCAAACAGTACAAAATGGTAAATGGTGAAAACTAAGCCTCCGTCCCACTTCTGCCCCCTGTTCCTCTCCCCTGTACAATCGCTGTTCTCGTGTATCCTTCCAGAGATAATTCATGCATATGTAATCATCTATGGAAATGTGACAGGTTGTTGGAATGGGTTCTCTACCTCTCACCTGAGGTCCCAAGCCCAGCAAGTCTAGCAAGAGGGGCTTCGGTAAGATCACTTGTAGGAAAATCACTTGAATGTGGCCTCGTGAGTTGGGGGCTGAGATAGACAGCGGAAGAGTCTAAACATGAGATAGAGGGGGGTGGATGGGAAGAGGAAAGGTGAGAAGAGGAGAGGATTGTAGAAGAGAGGACTGGGAGAGAGAGAGAGAGAGAGAGAGGGAGGGAGGGAGGGAGGGAGGGAGGGAGGGAGGAAGGGAGAGAGAGAGAGGTGTGTGAGGTACTTTTGGAGCCAATTATGCTTTTGCCAAAAGCGAGGCCATTGATACATAAATGTTCTTACAGACCAGCTATGGGCAAAATGGGGAGAGGGCTGGTCTAAAAACACCAGAAGGAGAAAGCATCCCTAAAGAGAGATAGACCCCTAAATTCCTGCAGATTGAGGGAGGGAGGGGGCCAGTAGCCATGCAGAGGAAAATGCAACCAAAAGTTCCAATGTTGGTCTCTGAAGAATCCACAAAAGCACTCAGGAGAGGAAGGTTAAGTCTAGAGAAAACCAGCTTTCAACATCAGTTGTGACCAGAGAAAGCCAATGCCAGATGACACTGGTGACAGTCAGGTATCCTCCTCCTTCCTCCTTCCCACGTATTTAGTGTGGTAATCAAAATATGTTGTTCACGGACATTTTTGTTGATAGCTGCTCTATCACAGTGCCCCAGAGGCGAAGTAGATGGGCAGCATCCTCCAATACTACTTGGTCTACATAGCAGGAAAAATGAGATCCCGTGGACAGAAGCCAAGTTGTGATCTCTCGTGCAGTTGCCCAGACTTAGGCCAGTTCACATACCTGAAACCACACAACTGAAGGGGGTTCTTGGCCCTCTTGAGGAAGAAATCTACAACAGTGCCACGTGCTCCCAAGCTTTCCCCAAGGGAATCCATAGCCATTTACTAGGGTGACTGTAGACTAAGGAAATATACCATCCTTTTGGGGGCAACTTGACACTGAATCTTAATTTTTGCTAATTCCTGGGGACTCAAAATGCCCCTGTAGTCTACCAGTCAAAGAAAAGGTTTATGACGGTCAGGTGATAAATGAGGTTTCGGACAATCTTCCTCTCACATTGGGTCCTCCCTGCTCTGTGATGGCTCCTTAGTTTCTAAATGTGTAATCGGCATCGATAAACCCAGCAGCTGGCAGAACTGTCACATTAACAACCTGACCTGTGAAGTGAGAACTAATACAGAATTTCCCTTTCCTACAAGGATGCTAGGCCAAACCCAATATTGCATCCTTGCCAGGGGTAGAGGGTAGGGAGAGGATTTCAGAGATTAGCATCAAAAAGTCTTGAAAGATGTAGAGATAGTGATTTCTATCCCATGCCCATTTCACTCATGTATTTGACCCATGTGGAAAGTGAGGGGATCTTGGAAAATTACTATGGATTTTCATAAACCTAGACTTTTTTGGTAATTCTAGTTGCAGCCACTGTTTCAGTTGTGGTATATTTTATTTATCTATCTATCTATCTATCTATCTATCTATCTATTTATTTATTTATTTATGCCTGTGTTGGGTCTTCGTTGCTGAGCGTGGGCTTTCCCTAGCTGTGGTGAGCGGGGGCTACTCTTTGTTGCAGTGCATGGGCTTCTCATTGCCGTGGCTTCTCTTGTTGCGGAGCACGGGTTTGAGGGCATGCAGGCTTCAGTAGTTGTGGCACGCGGGCTCTAGAGCACAGGCTCAGTAGTTGTGGAGCACGGGCTTAGTTGCTCTGCGGCATGTGGGAGCCAGACAAGGGCTCGAACCTGTGTCCCCTGCATTGGCAGGCAGATTCTTAACTACTGTGCCACCAGGGAAGCCACCGTTGTGGTATCTTTATTGGAACAAATCAACACAGCCCCTGGCACCTGGTATGATCTGACAAGTACTTTTGATTTTACCTGTCAGGTACTGTTGACAGGGCACCTCTCTAGTGTTGTCTCAGGATTATGTCATCTTTTCTGGCATTTGCCATTATATAGACAGTAGAGATCTTGATCACCTTAGCATTCCGCAGAACATCACACAGGTACATTGCACTGATGACAGCTTGCTGACTGGACCAGATAAGCAGGAAGTACGTAGTATCTTAGAAGCCTTAGAAAGCCACATATAAACCAGAGGATGAGAGATTAACCCTATGAAAATTCTCCGAGGCTTCTGGAGTCCAGTGGTTTCGAGAATATGGGGATATGCCATCCAAAGTGAAAGAAAAGATGCTGCGTCTTATATCCCTTGCCTTTCAAGAGGCACAATGCTTGGGGGGCCTTTTTGGATCTTGGAAGCAATATATACAACACTTGAGTGTGCTGCTCCGACCTATTTATTAATTTATAGACTTACAGTTTTGCAAGGAGCCCAGAGCAAGAGGAGACTCTGCAGGATGTCCGGACAGCAGCACGGATGCTCTGAGACTGAGCTTCAGGACCTAGTGAGTGCCTGTGGTAAATAAGGATGCTGTGTGGAGACTCTAGTAAGCCCCAAGAGGATAATCAGGGCAGAGACCCTTAGGGTTTTGAAGAAAAACCATGCTTTTTTATGCAAAGAACTATTCTCCATTTGAGAAACAGCTCCTGGCTTCCTACCAGGCCCTGGTAGACTAAATTCCTGACATCAGTAAACAGTCCACCTGAACTACCCATTGTGCACTGGGTCTTATTTGACCACAGCCATAGGCTGGGTTTCCATAGCAGCAATCCCTCAAGTGGAAGTGGTTGCTGAAGGAACTGGAAACTACAAGTAGGGTGCATGAGTAAGTAAGTAGATGCTCTTGCTGCATTGCTTCCTCTCCCTCAATCCATACCTATGGCCAAATGGGGGAGTTTCTTATAACTACTTGAGTGAGAGGAAAAAAATGGACCTAGTTTGCAGAAGATTCTGCAGGATATGCTGGCACATTCTGGAACAGGATTGCTAGGGTAGAGGCCATAATAAGGAATATTTCTGAAAGAAAATGGTGAAGAGAGATCCTCCAAGAGGACAGAGCTTCAAGAACCACCTGTGGTTTTCCACCTTCTGTGGGCTCAGAGGTGGCCACAAGTAAGAATCTACTCTAATTCATGGGCCGTGGCTGATAGTTTGGCTGGATGGTCAAGGACTTGGAAAGAACAGGATCAGAAATTCGTAGACTTTACAGACAAGCAAAAGCTAAGAGAGTTCAACACCTCCAAACCAGCTCTACAACAAATGCTAAAGGAACTTCTCTAAGTGGGAGACACAAGAGAAGAAAAGGACCTACAAAAACACACCCATAACAATTAAGAAAATGGTAACAGGAGCATACATATCGATAATTACCTTAAAGGTGAATGGATTAGATGCTCCAACCAAAAGACACAGTCTCGCTGAATGGATACAAAAACAAGACCCATATATATGCTGTCTACAAGAGACCCACTTCAGACCTAGGGACACATACAGACTGAAAGTGAAGAGATGGAAAAAGATAGTCCATGCAAATGGAAATCAAAAGAAAGCTGGAGTAGCAATATTCATGTCAGATAAAATAGACTATAAAATAAAGAATGTTACAAGAGACAAGGAAGGACACTACATAAAGATCACAGAATCAATCTGAGAAGAAGATATAACAATTATAAATATATATGCACCCAACATAGGAGCACCTCAATACATAAGGCAACTGCTAACAGCTATAAAAGAGGAAATCGACAGTAATACAATAATAGTGGGGGACTTTAACACCTCACTTAAACCAATGGACAGATCATCCAGATAGAAAATTAATAAGGAAAGAGAAGCTTTAAATGACACAATAGACCAGATGGATTTAATTGATATTTATAGGACATTCCATCCGAAAACAGCAGATTACACTTTCTTCTCAAGTGCACATGGAACATTCTCCAGGATTGATCACATCTTGGGTCACAAATCAAGCCTCAGTGAATTTAAGAAATTGAAATCATATCAAGCATCTTTTTCAACCACAACACTATGAGATTAGAAATCAGTTACAGGGAAAAAAACATAAAAACACAAACATATGGAGGCTAATCAGTACATTACTAAATAACCAAGAGATCACTGAAGAAATCAAAGAGGAAATCAAAAAATACCTAGAGACAAATGACAATGAAAACACGATGATCCAAAACCTATGGGATGCAGCAAAAACAGTTCTAAGAGGGAAGTTTATAGCAATACAAGCCTACCACAATAAGAAAAATCTCAAATAAACAATCTAACCTATACCTAAAGGAACTACAGAAAGAAGAACAAACAAAACCCAAAGTTAGTAGAAGGAAAGAAATCATAAAGATCAGAGCAGAAATAAATGAAATAGAAACAAAGAAAACAATAGCAAAGATCAATAAAACTAAAAGCTGGTTCTTTGAGAAGATAAACAAAATAGATAAACCTTTAGCCAGACTCAACAAGAAAAAGAGGGAGAGGACTCAAATCAATAAAATTAGAAATGAAAAAGGAGAAGTTACAATAGACACTGCAGAAATACAAAGCATCCTAAGAGACTACTACAAGCAACTCTATGCCAATAAAATGTGCAACCTGGAAGAAATGGACAAATTCTTAGAAAGGTACAACCTTCCAAGACTGAACCAGGAAGAAATAGAAAATATGAACAGACCAATCACAAGTAATGAAATTGAAGCTGTGGTTAAAAATCTTCCAACAAACAAAAGTCCAGGACCAGATGGCTTCACAGTGAATTCTATCAAACATTTAGAGAAGAGCTAACACCCATCCACTATGGAGAACAGTATGGAGGTTCCTTAAAAAACTAAAAATAGAATTACCATATGACCCAGCAATCCCACTACTGGGCATGTACCCAGAGAAAACTATAATTCAAAAGACACAAGCACCCCAATGTTCATTGCAGCACTATTTACAATAGCCAGGTCATAGAAGCAACCTAAATGCCCATCGACAGACGAATGGATAAAGAAGATGCGGTACATATATACAATAGAATATTACTCAGCCATAAAAAGGAATGAAATTGGGTCATTTGTAGAGATGTGGATGGACCTAGAGTCTGTCATACAGAGTCAAGTAAGTCAGAAAGAGAAAAACAAATACCGTATATTAATGCATATATGTGGAACCTAGAAAAATGGTACAGATGAACCGGTTTGCAAGGCAGAAATAGAGACACAGATGTAGAGAACAAACGTATGGACACCAAGGGGGAAAGTGGCGGGGGGTGGTGGTGGTGGTATGAATTGGGAGATTGGGATTGACATACATACACTCATATGTATAAAGTGGATAACTAATAAGAGTCTGCTGTATAAAAAAGTAAATAAAATAAAATTCAAAAAAATAAAAGAAATCGGTAGAGGTTTGGCTAAGAGGTATATCTATATCTGTCTGTCTGTCTGTCTGTCTCTCTCTCTCAGGAAGAGCACAGGGCATGAAGATGGTTGTATCCCATGTGAATGCTCACCAAATTACATCCACTGCAAAGGAGGCTTTCGGTCATCAGGTGGATGTGATGACATGTTCTCCAGAGTGAGTCAACCTCTTCCCCGGTGGTCCCAGTGCTTGCTCAATGGTCCCATGAACAAAGAGCCCATGGTGGAAGGAATGGAGACCACACATGGCCTCAAAACCTGGGCTTGTCTGTCCCAAGGCTGATCGTTCTCACCACCACTGCTGAATGCTTAACCTGCCAGCCGCAGAGACCAATGCTGAGCCCCTGATATGGCACCATTCCATGGGCTGTTTGGCCTCTTCCATCATGGAGGGGACAGCAATTCGTTCTCTCTGAAATAGACAGGTATTCTGGATATGGATTTGCCTTCCCTGCTTCCTGCCCGCACCGCCATTAATGGACATATAGAATGCCTCATTCACCGTTAAGATACTCAGGTGACATTGCTTCTGACTAAGGAACTCATTTTGTTGTAAAACAAGCACAGCAGTGGGCGCATGCCTACGGAATTCACTGGTCTTATCCCGTAACCCATTGCCGAGAAGTAGCTGCCTGAAAGTAGGTTGAAATAAGCAGTTTTAATGATTCAACTCAATATAACAGTGGAATGGCCGAATGAAGGTTCATGTATGGTACCAGCTGGGAGACAACATCCTGAAGGATTGTATAAGTATACTGTCTTATATGATGCAGTATGCTTACCCTGAATCAAGGACCAATTATGGCGCTGTTTCTCTTCCAGCCAGAACACAGGGATCTAGGAATCACGAGGGTGAGTGTGGGAGTGGCTCCCATCACTACTATACCCAGTACCCCCCACTATGATGATTTTTGCTTCATGGCCCTGCAACTTTGGGCTTAGCTTATTTTGATGTCTTGGTTTCCAAGGGAGAAATGCTTCCACCAGGCAACACAACAACCACACAGTGGAAGTGGAAGTTGAGACTGCCACCTGGCCACTTTGGGCTACTCACGACACTGAGCCAACAGGCAAAGAGTTGGTTTACTGTACTGGGTGGGATGATCAATCCCAATTACCAATAAATTCATATAGTTAGTTTAAGTTGGTTTTCTGTCCTTTGCAACAAAGATATACAATAGGAGCTCAATAACTACTGAATTATAGGTTAGCATCTCTCTATCTCTTTGGGTTGTTCCATAGGTGGGTCACAGAAAAGCATGTATAATTTAAGCTTTTTCTCTGGGTGGGAGCTTCCTGTCTTTGGCTTTTTTTTTGGCTGCATTGGGTTTTTGTTGCTGCGCGTGGGCTTTCTCTAGTTGTGGCGAGTGGGGACTACTCTTTGTTGTGGTGTACGGGCTTCTCGTTGCAGGGGCTTCTCTTGTTGCGGAGCACGAGCTCCAGGCACGCAGGCTTCAGTAGTTGTGGCTCGCGGGCTCTAGAGCGCAGGCTCAGTTATGGCACACGGGCATAGTTGCTCTGCGGCATGTGGGATCTTCCTGGACCAGGGCTCGAACCTGTGTTCCCTGCATTGGTAGGCAGATTCTTAACCACTGTGCCACCAGGGAAGTCCAGGGAGCTTACTGTCTTGAGGACACCTGGAGATGCTTGCTGTCCACACCAGGAGGGATGAGAGGGCAACCTGGATAGAACAGCAGAGAACAGAGCCAAACTTCTGGTTGTCATTTAAAACATGAAAAATGAAAAAAAAAAAAAAGAGCAATTTCACAGATATCAGTTTGTGTTTAATTCTTTTCCCCAAACTCTCCCAAGGATCTCTGGAAGTTTGAAATTGCTTCTTTATTTCACACCTTTGACCAGGGATGGCTTAAGGTCCGAGTCAGAGCTCTAAACGAAGTTGCTTTTCTTCCCCCTTCTCCTTGTTACAATGTCCAGTGATGCCTATTTAATGGGTCAGAAATGAGGTCCCATGTGTCTACGTCAGGGCTTTGAGAATCTTATCTGGTCGTACAACTTTCACTCAAAATTAAGGCACTGTGTGGTGAGGGGGATAAATAAACTTGTTAGGAAAGTTAACCAGCATCGTCATTGTCACCTAACAGCATTCATTGTGTGTGTGCTTAGAATAATGTCTTTTCTACAAGCCAGATGAGGAGCTGCTCTAATGCACTTTCCTGAATTTGGCCTGCCACTCTTATAAATTACCTTGCTTAATGAACTCTGGGATTCTGTTATCTATTTGGAAACTCCGGAGCTCCTGGAGAACCAAATCAAGTGCCTTAGTCTGGAGGAAGGGAAGGCAGGCTTAGAAGATTTACAATTCCGTGAACATCATTATTAATGTCTGTTGTGTTTTGCAAACAACTTTCTAGTGGAATAAGTGCTTATGATGAGGCCACGGGCACTTTTTTTGATAAGTGGCCCTGAAATGATGACTACCAGGGCCCATAAATTACCTCTGGAAATCAACATGCCAGGATTATTCCACCCCCACCCCCAGCCCGGCTTCATGTGGGCATCCTGCCAAGGCCCTCAGCAATCTTCCCGCCATTTACCAAGAGCCGCTAAAATAGTCATAATATACCCACCACCACCACCATGGCAGCCCACAGTGTGGAGCACTTTACAGCTGACAGAGGGGTTCGCTGGCCTCGTTTCGTCTGCTGCGACGTGAAAACGGAGGCCCGGAGAGGTCAGCCAGGAGTGAGGGCCAGAAACAGAGTGGAGCCAGGCCTCCTGACACACTTCTACTGTCTTTGCTCCCTACCACTGGGACAATTAGTTTTATGTGTTGGCTTGACTGACCATGGTGCCCAGTCATTGGTTCGAACATTATTCTGGGTGTTTCTGTGAGGGTGTTTTTGGAAAAGATGAATATTTGTATCGGTAGACTGAGTAAGGCAGACTGCCCTCCCCAGTGTGGACGGGCCTCATCCAGTCTGTGGCTGAACTGACTAGAACAAAAGGCTGACTCTCTCTTGAGTAAGAGATTCTCTTGCCTGATAACCTTCGAACTGGGACATCAGATTTTGGCTTGCCAGCCTCCATAATCACATGGCCAATTCCTTAAAATTAGTCTTTCTCTCTCTGTCATATATATGCGGGTTGGCTGTAACATGTTACGGCAAACCCTGAATCAACTCTTTGGCCAGCCCCAATATGAACTTCCTATTGGTTCTGCTTCTTTCTCCTCATGTAGTTATACTACCTGCCCTGATGGCCAGTCCCTGAGCTGAGGTATGGACCTGAGCTGGGGGCTACAAAAAGGCTAAAATTGGTTGTGAAAGTAAAGGTTAAAAAAAAAAAAAAACTTAAAAGAATTTGTTTTTAATTGTGTTAAAAAATGCATTACATAAAATTTACCACCTTGATCACTTTATTTTTTTAATTTTATTTATTTATTTTATATTGGAGTATAGTTGATTAACAATGTTGTGTTAGTTTCAGGTGTATAGCAAAGTGATTCAGTTATACATATACATGTATCTGTTCTTTTTCAAATTCTTTTCCCATTTAGGTTATTACAGAATATTGAGCAGAGTTCCCTGTGCTATACAGTAGGTCCTTGTGGGTTATCTATTTTAAATATAGCAGTGTGTACATGTCAATCCCAAACTTCCAGTCTATCCCTTTCCCCCACCCCATCTTGACTATTTTAAATTGTACAGCTCAGCATTGTTAAGTATATTCACATTGTTGTCTAAAGTTTTGATTTCAACTGTGCTAGATAGGGCTTTTTCTTTTTAATTTAATTTAATTTATTTATTTTATACAGCAGGTTCTTATCAGTCATCCATTTTATGCACATGAGTGTATACATGTCAATCCCAATCTCCCAATTCATCCCACCATCGCCCCCCCACCACCACTTTCCCCCCTTGGTGTCCATACGTTTGTTCTCTACATCTGTGTCTCTATTTCTGCCCTGCAAACCGGTTCATCTGTACCACTTTTCTAGGTTCCACATATATGCGTTAATATACGGTATTTGTTTTTCTCTTTCTGACTTACTTCACTCTGTATGACAGTCTCTAGATCCATCCACGTCTCTATAAATGACCCAATAGATAGGGCTTTTTAATACCTGAAGATGAGATCAGGCTTACAACGAGAAGTGACCCCAATAGTTATGGGATTTGCCCGAGATGGCTCTGAGCGACAGGAAAGGAGATCCAGTGGAGTGTGTTTGGAGGTAGGGATGAGAGGAAAATAAAAAACAAAGCTCCTGGCTGTTTGCCTCTGTGGAGCAGAGGCCTTTCTCTAAACCGGGAACAGAGCCAGCTGCAGCGCTGTGATAACATCAAGGTGAAGTGGGGCTGAGGAGGCAAAGGAGGCTTGCGGGGAGGCGGTGGCTGAGCCGAATGCTGAGGGGTTGTGGGATCTGAACAGCTGAAGAGGGGAGGGATGTGGGGGTGTGAGGCAGAGAGCAGCGTGGGTGAAGACCAGCCCCGGCCTGCACACCGGCCTCCCTGCAGCAAGGATAGCGGTCACTTGGCCTTGGGCCACGTCTACCATGGTGACCATACACGTTCCCACCAGCCTCCGCAGCCCCGAGCCCTGGCCAGGCTCTGAATTCTGGAGGAGCGCCGTGCCCACCACCCAACTCCCCTTGAACTTCCAATCCACGCCTGAGAAGCAGCATTTTATACATAGCCGTGTTGACAAAACCTTAAATATAGCACCTCTGGGAGCTTAATTACCCAGTGGCAAAGCTGAAAGTACCATCTGGGGTGTGACTAGTGGGGCTGGCAGTGCAGGGAGGGGCAGGGGGTCTGAAACGCGGCAGGCTGCCCTGACTCCACGTGCCCGTCCCCCCGCCTGCACCCCCTCTGCCCCACGCCCTGATCATTACCTGCAGGCCTGGCCTGAAAGAGGGGGGTAGGAGCCCCTGGGAGCAGCCCTTGTCTACGCAGAGGGAAGTACCAGCCCAGCCCCCTTTTGTGGTCCTACCAGTTCCCTGTCCCTCGTCTGATCAGGCCTCGGGGTCCTCCGTCCTGACTGGCTTCTTCTTGGAGACTGTGAGATGGCAGAGGCCACAGCAGGGGCAGTTTCGGGAGGAGCCAGCTTCTGGGGTCAGGCCTGGGACCGTGCTCAGAGGATTCTACCTGAGCAATTCACTTAAGTGGACCACGTCTGGCCTGCCTGCTCTCAGCAGCCCCCCAACCCTCCACCATGCTTTCCACACCGTGGCCCCAGGCGCCTTCTCTTGGGACCTCACAAACACCAAGCCCGGGCTGCACACAGCGCTCCTCTCCCTGCCCAGAGCGCCCTCCTCTTCCTGTTCCCCTAACAGCCTTGCCCTGCTACCCTTCTCATCCCGACCTCAATTCTGCAGGTGAGCACCCCTGCCCTGGTGGAGGGCAGCCCCCAGGGCACACTCACCAGGCACTGTGTTTTTCTTGGGTACCTCATATTCTAATCGTTATTGCGTCCTCCTTGGTGTCGTTGTTGGCTGCATGTCTGCCACCTTTGCGAGGCTGTAGGCTCCACGAGGGCAGGGGCAGTGTCTGGCTTGTTTCTCCCTATATCCCCTTGCACAGGGCTTAGCACACAGTGGGTGTGCAGTGAGTGTGCAATGAATGAAAGAAGGACTATCTAGCAGAGCCCACACTTGTCTAGGACCAGAAGCACCCACATCCCACAGCTGAGACCTCCTTCCACCTCCCTGGAAACATCTGGCAACCTCAGCAGCTGAGGCCAGCAGAAGGAGATGGAAGGGTCAGCTGAGACCTCTCTGAGACCAGGGTGTATGAAGCATGTAGAACAAGAAGCACTGGGCTGAGGTCTTTGGCCAGCAGGACTGTAATGGCAGCAGGGACGATGGATACGCATTGGTTCATGGTCGGTGCCATCGTGTCAGCCACTCCGAGTGGTCCAGAGGGTCAGGGAGACCACCTATACCCACAAAGCAGGCTGTGGAGGGGCGGGACCTGCTGGGGAGGGGCACCTGCGCAGTGTAGGCTGCCAGGCTTCAGGAGGGGATGCGCAAGGCTCCAGGGTGTGTCAGGAGACAGAGACGAGGATGCGGGGAAGATGCAGGGATTGGCCTCAGTTCTCACAAAAGCCTCAGCCTTTCCTGATGAGTCCAGGCTTTGCTGCCCACACTGGCAGCCTAATGGCATGGTCATTTAGATCCTCTGCCAGAGAGCTGGAAGTCTGGCACCCCTGGGCAAGCCACAGCCCAGCAAGTCCTAGGGGCAAGGCAGAGGACTGGCCAGCAGAGGCAGTTGGTCCAGACAGGGCAACAGGTCTTCACAGTTTGCAGGGCTCAGAGGTCTGAGAGGAGGAAGATGGGGGAGAGGCAGGGAGGGGAGGAGAAGGAAGGGGGTGGGAGATGCCCTGGCCTCATGGTCACTGGGACAGGCCTGGTCAGGTTCATGCGTGGCCTCAACGCTCCCCCTGGGGGCGCAGGGCCTAGGCTGGTGCCAGGGCAGGGAGCCTTTTGGCCCAAGCCTCACATTCACAGCCACCTCTTCACATTTAGGCTTTAGGAATTCTTCCAAGTGAGGTTTTAATGTTAAAAGCAGTAATTCGTTCAATGTAAGCATTTAAAACCTGCCACAGGTTTACAGCTCTATCTTGGCATATCTTTGGTTTTTAATCAGAGGACTAGAAAAGTGGAAGTGGTCCAGGCCTCTTGGCCGTGGGCAAGCCAGCTGAGAGGGCCTTTCTCAGGGACAGAGACCTAGGTGCAGCCCCAACCTGTACACTTTCGTTGGGTGTCTCCCCTTGCTGGCTTTGCTCAGGCCACCATGCACCCCTCCCACCCCCACCCCCCATGGAGAGAATGTAAGGATGTTTTCATTGCTTCTTGTTCACCCTAGGGTGATGGGGCTGCTGAAGGACAGATGAGAGTGACAGCAATTTATGGGTCACATATACTCCCAGCCTGGGGAAGGAGGAGACAGCACACCAGGCAGGGCCGCACGGGGGCTGCGTGTGGGAACAGAGTGGACAGCCAGGCTTTACGAGAGGCAGGTTTTATAGCATCAAGAGGGTGAGGTGGCCCCTGTTCCAGTGGGAGGATGTGATTGGCTTGTTCGAGTAACTCAGTGACTGGCAGGGAACTGAGCGCTGCTACTCAGGGATAAGCAGGAACTATGGCTGGCCTCTGTGATGGGAAAGGTTGTTAGCTAGGGGACCTTATCTGTGGGGCAGAGTGGTGAGGGCCAATGCGGTTAGACCATTCGAGACCCTCCCATTTTCACCAGCTGTCGGACAGCCCATAATATTAGGCCTTGACTTCAGGTTGTAGCGCTCTTGCCGAAAGTGCAGGGAGTGACACAGGCTGAGACTGGGCAGATAGCCACATGTGCAGGGGCTCAGTGAGAGCTTGGGACCGATGAAAGTTCTCCTCTAGCTGGCATGTTGCTGTGAATGCTTCTTGAAGCTGTCCCTGCTGTGTTTAGACCAAATCAAACGTACTCCCACTAGAGCACAACCCTGTTTTTCTGACCTGATGGAGAACACATATATCGGTGTCCTTGGACCAGGGGTCCCAAGGCCAGGAGCCTAGCCACCTGGGAGACAGACTGACCTTGGTAGGGGAAGGCTCAGGCTCCTGGGAAGCAGGAAACCCCTCAGAGTGTCCACTGCTGCCCCCCTCCACCCCCAGACTCTGGATCCAGGCTCCTGGAGGGCTTTGGGGAGCCAGGGGCAAGATGGAGAGATATGGCCCAGAGTCACACATTCCAGATCTCCATAGTTCTGCCCTCTGGTCAGGACCTTTGTCTCCATCTTCTCGCAGTGACGCGTCAGCCCCTTGCAGTGTGTGCTTCACTGCAGCGGCCTCTGTACCCTCCCCGCAGGCTTGCTGCTCTGCCCTGCTCTGTGCCAGACCCCAAGACCTCCCCTGAGCCTTCCTGGAGCTCCTTCTGGGGTTCCACCTGCCCTTCCATAGACCTTTTCGAACGCCACACACGCTGAGCATCCGTCCTCAAAGGCCCTGGTCCCTATTACACCTTCCTCAGTTGTGTGTAAAATGCAGGATGCAGGGACAGTTCATTTGAATGTGGATCAGTTTTGTTCTCACTGGAACATTTGGGGCCATCTTCCTAAACCTGGGAAGGGGCTGGTGGTTTGGTCTGCAGGTTTTACAACAATAGAGATGGTGCCCCAGGCCTAGCCATTCCCTAAGGATGGGCAAGACCTCAGGGAGGACGGTGTGCAAGATGGGCCTGGCAGAGGTCCACCCTTGATGCTACAATGGGGGTGACCAGGGAAGACCGAAGATGCTAGATTCTTCCTGAACATTCTCCTCTGTGCAGGAGCCCCAAGAATACTGCACAACTCTAGGGAGGGAAAGAGGCTTCCCTAAATCCCGACAGATGTTGGATTTCTCATCAGCCTTGGTGAGTGGCACGCTCGTGAAACACTGCGAGCTCACTTTATTCTAGGCAACTTGTCTTAGAAAATTTGGAAAATATGGAGAAGTACAAAGACAGCCAACCTCAGCCAGGGGTCAGCACGACTGCCATTTCGGTATCTTACCCTGCAGTCGCACCTTATGTGTATCAGATGTGGGTATGTCCAGTTGACAGGACGGGCATTCACTATAGAGAGAGTTGTACTTCTGCCTTTGGTTTAACAGCTGCACGACATTCCACTCTGTGGATCTGCAATCACATAACACTTTCCCTATTTTGGGCAAATTGGGTTGTTTCCAGTGTTTTGCTATTATGGGTAATGCTGCAGTAAATATCCTTGTTTGTCAAACCGTATGCATGTTTCTGATAATGTGATTTGTCAAGTGTTACCACGTAAAGCCCCCGCTTGGGGGTCAAGGGGTCTCTGACGTAGAGGTGCAAAGCCAGAGGCAAATGCCCATCTTCGGAGCTCTCTTCCACTTAGAGCTGAACTTCCCTTTACCTACGTGATCTCATTCAAACCTTCCTCACGGCCTTTTAAGGACACCCTTCCTGCCCCCACTGGACAGATGAGGGAACCGAGGCACAGACAGAGCCAATTAATCGCCCAAGGCTACAGAGTCGGTAAGTGACTGTGCTGGACTTAAAGACAAAACAAACAAAAGCAAATGGCCCATGCAGTGCACAGAGGGGCTCTGGCCTGACTGTGGATCCGACGTCTCTAGAGGTGGCTCCTGGGCGCCCACCGCTGCACTTCGCTTTCTCCCCTCGTGTTTCACACACCCCAGCTTTCCGGTGGGTATTCGGACGCTCCCAATTCAGGGCTGTTGAGGCTCACACTGCCTCTGCATTTGTTCAGCTCAGAGCTGCTGTCCACCTCCACCTACCTCATCTGAGCAGCGAGAAGGAGCCTTGAAAATGCCACTGGAGCAGGGATGTCATGGTCTCGGGTGGGGGCCCCGCAGTGACTCATGGTTGGGCTCCGAGCCTCTGGAAACACTCCTCTTGGCAAGGGGGTCACTGTGGCCGACGGAGCTTTGTGAGCCCCAGTTCCTGCCTGAGCTACCCAGGAACAGAGCTCCCCCTGGTGCTTCCGGAAGGACCCCCATGGTCTTCCACAGCCTCCACAGATGCTCTGAGGAGTGAGACCCAGGCTGCAGGTGGCACTCAGAAGTCCGCAGTTGCCACCACACGCTCTGGGCTCTCCCCAATCCCAGGATCCTGCAAAGCTGCTGGGCCACCTTTCCAGAAGATTCTTCCTGCCAAAGCCTGAGGTGCTGACGAAGAAGAAGCAGAGTGAGACCGCGATGCTGGAGCGCATGTGCATGGGGGGCGTTGTGGGTCAAATTGTTCAGGTGTTACCACCATCGTGTGACTAATGGGAAAACTGAGGCTGCATGGGGTGAAGTGACATGTCCACGGTGCCACGGGGCTGGGGTGTGACCCTGGCTCTCCCTCCTGGAGTCCAGGCCTTGTAGCCTGGATCAGTGAGGAATACTAGTACTTGTTAATTTTGACATTGAAAAAGAAAACAGCCGGCCCATCCAGCATTTTCCAGAATGTGCTCTGAGATTTTTGGACCCTCAAGTTGCTTTGTGAAAAGTCTGCAAGCTCTGGTCTGTTGCATGGGGGCATAAGGGAATATGTCACAAACACATATATCAGCATCTCTGAGGAGACCTGCAGTAAGGCTGCCCTTTTAACTTCCCAGAGCACTGGGCTTCCCTGTGGGTTTGGACCTTGGAAGCCTCTTTCCCTGTGCCTTCCCTTCATTTCTCGTAATGAATAACCATCCTGCAGTAGACGACTTGGACTCCATCAATTCTTTGGTTTCTCCTTACAAGAAAAGCCCTCACTTGCCATTTCCAGATGATAACTGGAGGGGAGGAGGGGACAGGGCAGAAAAGTCACGGCAGAGCCTCAGATGTGGCACCGAATCCTCCTGGGCTCCTGGACTCACGGATCCTCTCGGGAAGTGCTGGACTGCCCAGGGGGAGGGGCCCCGGGGTAGCCGGGAGCGTGTGTGGGTAGGAGAGAGCCGGGTCCTGTGGCGGAAGCTGCCCTCCTAAGGCAAGTGGAGCAGATTGTGGTTAGTTATTTGTTTTCCTGGATAGCGCTGCCTACCCCTACCTGCAGTTCCTGGGCCTGATTGCATTACCCCTCTCCGTGCAGATTCATCTCCAACCTGTCTGATGCTTCTCCAGAGAGCTCCATCTGGTTCCTGCACCGTTTCTGACAGGTGGCTAACACAGCTCTCCCGAGCGCCCTCAACACCGGGAAGCATCGTCTGCAGAACTGACTTGGCTTTTAGGTCATGTTTCCGTCTCCCAGTCGTGTGTTTGCCACGACCACAGACATCCGTATGAAAATGGAATCCGTGTTTGTAAGGGCTCATCTGCTCGGGCTGCCCAAGAGGAGGCCCTGGGGGGTGCTCTGCCAGCCCGGCAACAACCCACACGGCTCCACGGCTCCCCATGCCAGGTTCCCCCGGCCTCTGAAAGCGTGGGATTCAGCCGGGAGTTATGGCCTGAGTGGGCCTCCCCGGGCCTCGGGAGCATCTGCTTCAGTGTGGCACCATCTCCAAGCATCTGTCCAGGCCTGGGCTCAGGCCTCGCAGGCTGCGGGCCCCATCGTGGAGCCTTGGCAGGGGATGGGGCCAGCCTGCTGGGCTGGGAAGGGCCGGTGACTATCAACAGGCCAAGGGGGTTAGAGGTGAGCCACCAAAAAGGACATTGAGTGAGGTACCAGGGCCTGGGTGAGAGCCCGCACAGGTCCTGGCCTGACGCAAATAAGCAGGGAGCGTGTGTCTTTTCCTCCCATGTGAGCACGGACCTTTAGTGTTTGGTGTTTTCAGGGTGGGTATTAGGGACTGAACATGTGTGTCTCCCCAGAATTCATGTGCTACGGCCCGACTGCACAATGTGATGGTATTTGGAGGTGGGGCCTTTGGGAGGTAATTAGGTTTAGACTAAGTCATGAGGGTGTGGACCCCATGATAAGATTATTGCCCTTATAAAACGAGGGCAAGACATCAGAACTGCCTTGCTCCACCATGTGAGAACACAGTGAGCAGGAAACCAGGAAGCGGCCTCACTAGAACCCAACTTTGCTGGCACCCTGATCTCGGACTTCCACTGGAGGGCTCTGAGCAGAGCAGTGACAGAGCCTCACCCATGATTTTTTTTTTTTTTTTGGCGGTACGCGGGCCTCTCACTGTTGTGGCCTCTCCCGCTGCAGAGCACAGGCTCCGGACGCAGCCACTCCGCGGCACGTGGGATCTTCCCGGACTGGGGCACGAACCCGTGTCCCCTGCATCGGCAGGCGGACTCTCAACGACTGCGCCACCAGGGAAGCCCTCTCACCCATGTTTTGACAGGAGCACTTTTTGTTGAGGATGGACTGCAGGGCCAGGGGTGGAAGCAGGGAGGCCTGTAGGGAGGCTGGCGCAGTGTGATCCAGGGAAGAGATGGCAGTGGGTGCCTGGACCAGGGAGGAGGTGGTGTCAGATTTTGACATATTTGCTGACCATTTGGATTTGGAGTGAGAGAGAGAGGGAGTGAGGGAGTTTGTGGCGTATGCAAATGGAAGAATGGATTTCCACTGAGAGGTGGACGATGTAGGAAGAGCAGGCTTCCAGCCAAAAGACAGCATTTCCATCCTGGAAGGGAAAGGTTTGTGATGTCCATTAGAAATCCGAGTGAGGCTGTCGAGTGACCCTGGAGCTCAGGGGTGAGTCTGGCTGGAGAAATCAAGCTGGGAAGGTCAGCAGATGGAGCGCATTTAAAGTCACGAGACTGGATGATATCACAAGTGCAGGAATGTTGGTAGAAGAGAGAAGATGCCCGAAGCTTCTGTCCTGAGCTGACCAATGTTAAACAGTGGGAGAGATGGGGAGGAACTGACAAAGATTCTGAAAAGAAGGTACCAGGGAGGTGGGAGGAAAACCAGGAGGACGAGTTCGCTGGAAGCTAAGATATGTTTTAGGGAAGAAGCCTATTGCATTTTTCATTCCTCTGGCCACAGTGTTTGGTTCACACACATGACCCAAGTTGGTCTAATTGGACACATTCAGGGCTCTTAGTGAAATTATAAAGAATAAGAAACATACTCTCTTTTGCCTCATGGTTCTTAGCTGGGGGATGAGCCTGGAGCTATTGGTAGCCATTTTACTCACTGGAGTGAACAGCCAGCACAGAAGCAAAACCGCAGAGACACAGAAGGAGACAGACCTCTGATGACATCATCTCTGCCCTGGATCCAACCATGCCTGAAACCCCTAGACTTTTAGTTTCCCACTTTTGCTTACGTCAGTTTGAACTGGATTTCTGAATTTGCAACCAAAAGTGTTTTTTTTTTTTTTTTTTTGTGGTACGCGGGCCTTTCACTGCTGTGGCCTCTCCCGTTGCGGAGCACAGGCTCTGGATGTGCAGGCTAAGCGGCCATAGCTCATGGGCCCAGCCGCTCCGTGGCATGTGGGATCTTCCCAGACCGGGGCACAAACCCGCGTCCCCTGCATCGGCAGGTGGACTCTCAACCACTGCGCCACCAGGGAAGCCCACAACCAAGAGTTTTGACCAAAGCAGTAATGTGCACCTTCCCTAATACCATCCACGGGGAAAACATGCCCCACTGAAATTGTGAGGCTCCCTTCCCCCCTGTTGAACACCTGTTCCATGTGGCACTGAGCCCTCTGTCATAGGGACATCTTACAGTAGTCACCTTTATCTGAGGTTGAGCAAAGAGAGACTGAGGAGAAAGCAATGGAGAATCCCTGGAGAGGATTTTTTGTTTGTTTGGTGGTTTATTATTTGCTTAGCTTTTTATTATTTAAAAAGTTCTGAGCTTCCCTGGTGGCGCAAGTGGTTGAGAGTCCTCCTGCCGATGCAGGGGACACGGGTTCGTGCTCCGGTCCGGGAAGATCCCACATGCCGTGGAGCGGCTGGGCCTGTGAGCCATGGCCACTGAGACTGCGCGTCCGGAGCGTGTGCTCCGCAATGGGAGAGGCCACGACAGTGAGAGGCCCGCGTAATGCAAAAAAAAAAAAAAAAAAAGTTCTTATTATTTTTTATTTTAAATATTTGTTAAATTGAAAATGTTTATTATTTTTATTATTATTTGCTTTATCAATTAGTTTTTTTAAAAAAGGGGCAGGGCTTCCCTGGTGGCACAGTGGTTAAGAATCTGCCTGCCAATGCAGGGGACACAGGTTTGAGCCCTGGTCCGGAAAGATCCCACATGCCGCGGAGCAACTAAGCCCGTGAGCCACAACTACTGAGCCTGTGTGTTGCAACTGCTGAAGTCCTCGCACCTAGAGCCCATGCTCCACAACAAGAGAAGCCACCGCAATGAGAAACCTGCACACATGCAACAAAGGGTAGCCCCTGCTCGCTGCAACTAGAGAAAGCCTGCGCACAGCAACGAAAGACCCAATGCAGCCAAAATAAATTTAAAAAAATAAATCAATTTATAAAAAAAATAAAAAAGGGTGGCATGACAGGATTGTACCTGTACTTTGGACCCCAATGGCTGTGATAAAGGTGAGCTGGAGGGGCTGAGGCTCCCGGCGTGGGGAGGGGTAATAGGAGGATGGGCCCCTGAACACGAGAATAGGCAGGGTGATGGGTTCAAGAGAAGTAAAAATCTTTAAGAGTTGTGACATATTGACCTGAGGGGATGTGTGGAGAATGGAATCGAGGACTCCTGTTTATTTTGTTTTTGTTTTGGCTAAAGCAACTGGGTGGACAGGGAAGAGCCACTGAGTCAGATAAAGGGTTGAGAGAAACCAGCCCCTGGAAGGGGTAAATCCTGGCCCTGGCCCTGAGGCCCCCTCCCCAGATTATTAATCTCTTGCTGTATCTACATGTTTGCTTTTCTTTTAATATGATTTTAAAAAATATTTATTTATTTATTATATAGTTTTGGTTGCGTTGGGTCTTCGTTGCTGCGCGCGGGCTTTCTCTAGTTGTGGCCAGTGGGAGCTACTCTTCATTGCGGTGCGCGGGCTTCTCATTGCGGTGGCTTCCCTTGTTGTGGAGCACGGGCTGTAGGTGCGTGGGCTCAGTAGTTGTGGCTCGTGGGCTCTAGAGTGCAGGCTCAGTAGCTGTAGTGCACCGGCTTAGTTGCTCCGCGGCACGTGGGATCTTCCCGGACCAGGGCACAAACCCGTGTCCTCCGCATTGGCAGGTGGATTCTTAACCACTGTGCCACCAGGGAAGCCCTACATGTTTGCTCTTGAAGGGCATTTTTTCCTCCATGCCTTGGAGTTACTTAATTCATTAGTCCTTCATCATTTATGTCCTACTTCATTATGTTATGATTAAAAAAAATAATTAATTAATTTTTGGCTGTGTTAATTAATTAATTAATTTTCGATTTCCCTTATAACAGGAAAGCCCCGTCATAATCTTTACAGTCGTTAATTTGCATTTCATTTCCTGCAGTGACAAAAAAAACCCTACCCGTGAAGAATGTTATTGTTGTAAATATTATACAAGTCACAGATGATCACCATCCAGACCCCATTTCACAGAGCAACAGCTCCCTTTGTCTGAAGCTGGGAGGATTCAGGGTAATTACCAAAAGCAAGAGCTCTGCATGCCCTGAAGCTGAACGAGCAGAACCTGTCACAAGCCCTGAGATAATATTAAAAGAGGCAGAAAAAACAGCACTTGTGGGAACTTCCCTGGTAGCGCAGTGGTTGAGAATCTGCCCGCCAATGCGGGGGACACGGGTTTGAACCCTGGTCTGGGAAGATCCCCCATGCCACGGAGCAGCTAGGCCCGTGAACCTGCTTTCTAGAGCCTGTGACCCACAACTACTGAGCCCATGTGCCACAACTACTGAAGCCCACGGACCTAGAACCCATGCTCCACAACAAGAGAAACCAGTGCAACAAGAAGCCTGCGCACTGCAACAAAGAGTAGCCCCTGCTCGCCGCAACTAGAGAAAGTCCTCGCGCAGCAACGAAGATCCAATGCAGCCGGGGGGGGGGGAAGAAAAGCACTCGTGGATGGCCACAGCCCACTTGTGCACCTAGTGCCACTCCTGACACAGACCTCACGCTGCTGCACCTGAGTGGCTCAGAGGCGAGAGGGATAGATGGCTGCCTGCATGCCCTGGGGGTTGGGGAGAGCCCCTTTGTCCAGGAGGACAGAGGAGGAGCAAAGCCGAGGTGAGGTCCTCCCTGGAGGAGAGCCAGGGAGAAGGGGGCCCTGGGAGGGAAGGAGAGGGTGGGCGGTGGGTGAGCTGCTGCATGTACTCCAGCCCCAAGCCCCTCAATTCCTTCTCTCCTGGTCCAGAGCAGGACTCTTGCTTTGTGTCTTTTTAAGGACGTTTGCACTGTCAAGAGTCATTTCTTTGCCCTGGAGACTAGAGATGACCAATACTCCCAGCCCCTGAATGAGCTGCCTCAACATCTAGATCTGGAAGGAAATGCCCGTCACTCCTGAGAAAGTTCTGTGCCTCCCCGTGGACCCCCCCAATCCCCCGCCCCTTAAGAAACTCCAGAACAAATCTGGGGCAGCTGAGTGAGAGCTCTTCCCGGTGGGGCCCAGTGCTATGCTGGGAGGTTAAGGCTATGAAGGTCATCCCCACTGTGGTCTCTGCTCCAGAACATATCTGGGTCCCAGCTCTGACCACTGACTGGCCCCCACCTACACCTGGCCCCAGGATGAGCTCCAACTCTGGTCACAGAGGTCTCTGGACCCCACCTCTGATTAAGCCCTTACTCTGACCAGGTACTACTGCCCCAGTCACTGATCCAAGAAAGAGTCCCAGTTCCACTCACTCCTCCCCGGTGTAGCCTTGGCTTTGATGGGACATAAATCTCCGCTGTGCCACACACCAAGCTCATAATCGATCAGGCTGGGCCAGGGGCTGCTGGAAATCTGTCCCCTGGGAGCCGTCTCCCCACCATCCTCTTCTCCGTGTGCCTCTCCACTTTTGCTGGTAACTTCAGTCCCTCTTCCTCCAGAAAGTCTTCTCTAGTCAGCCCAGCCCTCACTGACCTCTCCTGCCACGGGCAACCCGGGGCCTGGACCTCCATGACTTTCTGGTTCTCCTGCTAATGTTAATATCATTTGCTGTTACTAACTAGGACTTAATAGGCGCCAGCCACCGTGCTGAATTCTTCACACCCCTTAGCCCAGTTAATCCTCCCAATGGCCCGGGAGATGGAGACTAAGTTATGCCCTTTGTACAGAGGGGGAAACAGGCTCCGAGATGCAAAGGAAGTTGCTCAAAATCACTCGACATGTAAATCACAAATGCCAAGGTTTGAATCAGGTACTCTAGCTATTTCATTTCTTTAAAAATTTTTCTTCCTTCCTTCCTTTCTTTTTTTTCTGTGGAAAATTTTAAACCTACAGAAAAGTTGGAAGAACTACACTGTGCCATGAACACCTGTGTACCCCGGTTAATATCTTCTTGCCCACTCCATTTTTCTCTCTTTATATACACACACAGAGTTTTCTTTTTTTGGTTGTCACTATGGACTCACGATTTTTTCCCCCATCAAATGTGCGAGAATTTCCGTGATCATCATTACTCTTTTTGTTGCTAGATTTGTCCCAGATTTGACCCATGGGATCCCCTTTTGGCTGGTTATGTCTTTTAAACATGACCCCATTAAATCTTTGATCAGTCCCTTGCTTTCTGGTCCACGATATTCCAAGTTCCCTTTGTCCTTTCCCTGCTCTAGAACTGGCGTCAGCTGTTTTCTAAGAAGTCCTGGGTTATTATTTTTTTAAATTAATTCGTCTCCTCACAGGCCGAGCAGAGAGAATATGCCTACTTCTTTCTTTATTATTTCTTGTAGAATGGGTCTCCTGAAGAGATCTTCTGTGATCTATGGGTCACTATCTGAAGGTGATGTCTGGAGTGCTGACGGTTGGGAGAAATGGAGATGACCTCAGGGTGGTAACAAATCATTGTCCAGAATGCTAAGCGTGGACTAGGGTACCCGCAAAGCAAAGGCACTGAGTGGGCTGAACAGGACCCCCCCAAAAGATAGGTCTGTATTCTGGAAACTGTGATTGTGACCTTATTTGGAAAAAAGGAGCTTTGCAGATGTGGTTGAGTTAAAGATCTTGAGAGTATCCTGGACTACCTGGGCCCTAAATCCAATAACAAGTGTCCTCGTAAGAGCTAGAAGAGATGCAGAGAAGGCCATGTACGGACAGAGGCAGAGATGATTGTTTTTCAGCCACAGGCCAGGGAAGGCCTGGAGCCACCAGAAGCTGGAAGAGGCAGGAAGGACCCTCCCCTTTCCTTCTGAGGGAGCCCGGCCCTATCAACACCTTGATTCTGGACTTGTGGCCTCCAGAACTGTGAGCGAATAAATTCCTGTTGTTTTAAGCCACTCAGTTTGTGGTTCTTGGTTAAGACAGCTCTAGGAAACTCATGTGGCGTCAAGAAACACTTTTCCTGAAAACTCATCTAAGTGTTTACCATGGGAGAGATCAGAGCGGTATTAGATCATCTTACGCTTTGGTATGTGTGCTTTACTGTTATCTGGGACCACTGCCTGAGTCCTCTAGGTCTCGACTGATCCAGCTCTGCCCCGTGTTCCTGATGGCTGTGGCCGTGGCTCTGTGGTGTTTGCTGTGGTCTGATGCAATCCCCCAGATGTGTGGTGGCCAGCTCTGGGCCGTGCGTCCAGGTGTCTGCAGGCTGCCTCCCTCAGGGCGCTGCCACTGCAGCCTGATGGTCCCCCGCAGTGCAGAAGGTGCCTGACTATATCCCTCATCTGCCTCCCCCATTCCGTGGTGTGTGCACCCTGGGCCACACGACTGGAGCCCAGAGCGACACTGAGGTGACACACCAACATGCTAGTCTGGAACTACTGTCACTGCAGCTGTGAATTCCCCCAGTAATTCTGAATCTGATGGGCTGGGGAGCAGCCCCCAGAGTGCAGGTTCGGGCCAAACCACAAAGCCAGGTGGGGGCTGGAGAGGCCAGGGGGTCTGAGAGAGAGCCTGGTGCTATAAGGCTTGGAGGGCCCGAGCCTGTTTGATGAGGGGCGTCTGCTGGAGGGCCTGGCATGAGCCCCAAAGAGCTGAGAAGCAGGCTGGTGGCAAACACAGCCTGGTGGCTGCCAGGTGACCCAGGGAAGAGATGGGTTCTATGGGGTCAGTTTCTCGCTCAGAAGAACTAAAGCTATTCCTCTCTTGAGATGTGCCTAACTGCAGGCTTTGCTGAGTAGTTTTGCACCCTGAGTGGTTTGGAGCTTTTGAGAAGGTGGGTCCTCAGAGGTGAACCAGACCAGGGTGCCTAAGCTGAGCCTCGTGGCCTGGGCCCTGGGGGGGAGGGGACTGCAGAGCAGTGTTTCTGCAGAAGCCCCCACCCCAATCCCTGGGATGCTTAGAACCTTGGCCTCCTGACTAGAGGAGGGCAGGAGGAAATGACCTTGGGCCTGAGCTGAGCCCTCTAGCTCTGAAATAGGGACACCGCTCTGACACTCCTGATCGCCACTAATGGCCAAACCAAACCATAAATTCTGATTAGGGAAAGACGCTGGTTAGCAATGACATACAAAAAGTTTGTGATCAGTGAACTGTAAAAGCTAACATGACATGCTCATAATTGGGATGTATTTACTGTGCAAAAAAGTGTCACGCTGCCATTCGGGCAAAGTGACTTTGAGGGAACTTTCTAGAGGAGTCCAACACAACTTTCCTCTTTTGCTTACCAAACAGCAAAATAACCATTATTGATGGTGCTTTTCAAATGGCAGCTACAGAGAGAGGGGGCTGTGATTTCTGGTCAGAACTGTTTTATGGTGTCGTATTTTCCGGGTGTTTAAGAAGTCCTGTTCATGTGTGGCATTATCCTGGGTGATTTATGGACCCTCAAAAAGCTCACTTCATTTCGATGTTTTAGGCATTTCGCTTTTTTACAACAAACCTTCTTCCAATATAATCAATGGAGGTTTCTCCCTCTGGCCTGTGAGGGGAGTGCCGTGTGGGTTTATAGCAAAATCAATAGGAGGATAAATGGACAGCAAAGAAAGTCCATTGTCAGGGTGGAAAGAGGCTTGAAAGTCCCCGGCCCCGCGGTACAGCCATCCGCAGGCGCTGGTCTGGAGGCCGGCCTTGCTGAACGCGGTTGCGGGAAGTTGTTCTAGCTGACCAGCCCAGGGGGACGCTGGGGACAGCACAGCCAGGCAGTGGGGAGAGGGCTCAGACACACTTTTTAATTAAATAAGTTTATTTATAAGCGACCCCCCCTCAAGTCTCGTGAATGTTTGATGCTGTTTGAATGTGTTTTGTAATTAAAGTGAAAAATGATTCCCAAACACATCAGTGTTCCAACTGATGAGAAGGGGACGAGAAAGCAGTTGAGTAGCTCCCAGATGGGTCTAATGTCCCCTGAAGGAGACCTTGCAGCTGCAGAGGCCCCTGGAGGAACCCTGGATCCAGTTGCTAACCCTTGTCCCCCAGTCCTTGCCAGGAAAGTCCTTGGGTTTTCTCCGGAGACATGGAGGGGTACCACGGCAGGCCGCTGCTTCCAGAGGAGCTTGGAGGTGGGGGAGTATAGAGCACCAGGATGGGGTCCATCATGAGGTAAATGAGGCCATTTAAGACAGATATGAGTTTGCTTGTACAGGAGAAGGAAAACTTACAATCCTCTTGAGGCCCCTTGGTGGAACACAGTAAATATTAAATTAAGGAGCGAACAAAGAAAGTTCTGGCTGGAAGTAGAATCCAGCTCCAGGCAGACTAGACAGACAGGTAGAGGGATACCTCCCTGCCCTGGGCAGCCTCACGATGCAGACAGTAGCTCTCTGTCCTGTCTGCTGGCCTTACGTTCATTCACTCACGCATTCATCCACCGATCACCTAGCATGGGCCAGGGCCGGCCCGGGGCCTGCAGGCACAGTGGTGCCTGGGACAGGTGGGCTCCGGCCCTCAGGGAGCTCACAGTCTGGTGCAGTAGATTCATATATCACTACCAATGATCAGTGTCATGAAGGAAAAGAGCCCAGTCAGCTCCCCAGCCCTCTAAAGTACTCCCACTACCCTCAGGCCAGAGAGAACAACCTGTTCCTAGTGCGTGATGGATTTGGTTCCGGCCTCAGGCCTTTATTTAAGTAATCCTCCATCCCCAATAATCCCTTCAAGGAAGGTCACAGACCGCTCAGGGCCACCCCTTCATCCTTTCCTCCCCCATCTCCCCCAGACGGTTTAATTTGAGCGGGCAGAGGTCTTGTGAGGTTTGGCTCCACGCTGGTCCTGTGCTGGGCATGGAGAAGTCAGCCATCAACATCCAGAAACAGTTCCTTTCCTCCAAAAATGTACACCCTCATCTTTGTGCCAGGCACCGTTCAGCATTTGATTATCTCCTGCCTTGGGCTGGTGCCTGCTCTTTTCACACATTAGAGCTCCAATATATCTGGGGGTTGCTAGAGGCTGGGGCCTCACGGCCCCCTTGGTGGTCCTCTGGATCACGTCTGCGCACAGGGCCAGACTCAGCTGGGGCCCCTGGTCAGCTTGTTCTGGCTCCCCCGGGGGACTCGTTACCTGTTCTAAATTACGGTGACTCTCTCTGTCACTAGCCCACACAACTAAGTCGAAGCTGCATGTGGCAGAGATGGCTGGCTGCCCAAGAAAATCCATCCTCTCCTGGCCAGAGCAAAGAGCAGTATCTGGAAAGCCCATCCAGGGACATTTTCCAGCCTCATCCCCGCTTCCCTGCCCCCATCCCATGCATCTTAGCATGACTGTGTGCCTAGTTTTCTTTGTGACCAATTTTTTGTGTGTGTGTGTGGGGTACGCGGGCCTCTCACTGTTGTGGCCTCTCCCGTTGCGGAGCACAGGCTCCAGACACGCAGGCTCAGCGGCCATGGCTCATGGGCCCAGCCGCTCTGCGGCATGGGGGATCTTCCCGGACCGGGGCACGAACCCGTGTCCCCTGCATCGGCAGGAGGACTCTCAACCACTGCGCCACCAGGGAAGCCCCCAATTTTTTTTTAACATCTTTATTGTTGTAATTGCTTTACAATGGCGTGTTAGTTTCTGCTTTATAACAAAGTGAATCAGCTATACATATACATACATCCCCATATCTCCTCCCTCTTGCATCTCCCTCCCACCCCTCTAGGTGGTCACAAATCACCGAGCTGATCCCCCCTGTGCTATGCGGCTGCTTCCCACTAGCTATCTGTTTTACATTTGGTAGTGTATATATGTCCATGCCACACTCTCACTTTGTCCCAGCTTACCCTTCCCCCTCCCCCTGTCCTCAAGTCCATTCTCTACATCTACGTCTTTATTCCTGTCCTACCCCTACGTTCTTCAGAACCATTTATGTGTATCATTATTTTTTTTAAACATCTTTATTGGAGTATAATTGCTTTACAATGGTATGTTAGTTTCTGTTTATATCAAAGTGAATCAGCTATACATATACATATACCCCCATATCTCCTCCCTCTTGCATCTCCCTCCCACCCTCCGTATCCCACCTCTCTAGGTGGCCACAAAGCACCGAGCTGATCTCCCTGTGCTATGCGGCTGCTTCCCACTAGCTATCTATTTTACAGTTGGTAGTGCATATATGTCCATGCCACTCTCTCACTTTGTCCCAGCTTACCCTTCCCCTCCCCATGTCCTCAAGTCCATTCTCTAGTAGGTCTGCGTCTTTATTCCCATCTTGCCCCTAGGTTCTTCATGACCACTGTTTTTTTTTTAGATTGCATATATATTGCATATATATGTGTTAGCATACGGTATTTGTTTTTCTCTTTCTGACTTACTTCACTCTGTATGACAGACTCTAGATCCATCCACCTTACTACAAATAACTCAATTTCGTTTCTTTTTATGGCTGAGTAATATTCCATTGTATATATGTGCCACATCTTCTTTATCCATTCATCTGTTGATGGACACTTAGGTTGCTTCCATGTCCTGGCTATTTAAATACAGCTGCAATGAATATTGTGGTACATGACTCTTTTTTTTTGTTTTGTGGTATGCGGGCCTCTCACTGCTGTGGCCTCTCCCGTTGCGGAGCACAGGCTCCAGATGCACAGGCTCAGCGGCCATGGCTCACGGGCCCAGCTGCTCCGTGGCATGTGGGATCCTCCCAGACCAGGGCACGAACCTGTGTCCCCTGCATCGCAGGCGGACTCTCAACCACTGCGCCACCAGGGAAGCCCAACGTGACTCTTTTTGAATTATGGTTTTCTCAGGGTATATTGTGACCAATTTTTGACAATAGAATGTGAATGGAAGAGGTGTATGTTGCTTCAAGGCCCGGATTCTTTGTCCTTTCATCAGCTGTATGAAGATGACCAAAGGCCGTAAGAGATGGTAGAGCCACAGAAATAAAAATCCTGGGGCCCTGAATCACTGTGTGGAGAATGCTGTCCACCTGCCTGGGACACTTGGTTTAAACTGTTTTGTAAGCAGGAAATAAACTACTATTAAGTAAGCCAAACCCCCCGCATATATTTAGGGCTACTTGTTGCATGCCTGTCCTCCCCAGTCTGTACACCAGCATGAGACAGCCCCCCACTTTTCCAGCCCCCACCAGGCTCTGCTTTCTCGGCCACTTACTCATCTGTCTCAGTCTTTTGCTTATGAGGGAGAATTGTGCCTTTGGCCAGAGCGTGTCTCAGAAATCACCATGGTTTGCTTGTTCGCGTTGTTTTTAAACTTTATATTATGAAGATATATATACAGAAAAGTAGAAGGAATAGTATAATGGGCATATATAGTATAATGTATATTATAGCAGTCTAATGGACACCCTTATGCCTGTCACCTGCATTGAACTACTGTTTACATCCTGTTATATTTGCTTCATCTGGTTTTTACTTCTGAAGTATTGAAAAATCAATTACAGACACTATTACATTTCACCCATAACTATTTCAATATGCAACTCCAAAACATAAGGTAATACTGACACATAATCATAATGCCATTATATTAGTTTGGGTTCTCCAGAGAAATAGAACCAACAGGATGTATGTAGATACATAGAGAGAGATTTATTATAAGGAATCGGCTCACGTGATTATGGAGGCTAAGAAGTCCAAAGATCTGCAGTTGGCAAGCTGGAGGCCCAGGAGGTTTGACGGTGTAGTTCCAACCTGAAAGCCAGCAGCCTTGAGACCCAGGAATTGCCGATGGTTCGGTACAGTGTCCCAGCTCAAGCAGTCAGGCAGGAGGCATTCCCTGTTACTAGTGGGAGGGTCAGCTTGTCAGCCTTTTTGTTCTCTTTCGGCCTTCAACTGAGCAGGTGAGTCCCCCCACGTGAGAGAGGGCAGTCTGCTTTACTCAGTCTACCTAGTCAAATGTTGATCTCATCCAAAAAACCCTCCCAGACACACTCAATAACGTTTGACCAAATGTCTGTGGCCCAGTCAAGTTGACACATGAAATTAACCATCACAGTAATTATTGTACCTAACAAAGTTAACAGTTCCCTGACACCGTCCAGTACCCTGTCTCTATTCAGATTTCCCCAAATATGACATACAGAATTGTTTCTTCAGACTAATATCCAATGAGAGACAAAGCATTCCATTCAGTGGTTTCCCATGACCCTCTGAGAAACCCAGCGGCCAGGGTCCATGACTCCTCTTGGCTTGGGTGAGGAGGGACTCTTTGGATGTGGAGTTGGGCTGCAGGTCTGAGAAGATAATTATTCATTACTGAGAACAAGTGCAAGTGAAGCCTCATCATGCTCAGAGCTCCGTCTCTGGTAATTTATGGGCTCCAGCCATCAAGCACTTACGTCTCTAAGTGCTTTACATTGTCAATTAGATACACTCGGGAACCCCAGCAAGGGCGAGTCATCGCTGCCAGGGTAACCTCCAGCAGCGCGTGAGTGGCTGAGCTGCCCACTCAAGGTCACCAAGCAGGTCTGGACCTGAGTGTGGACCTCTGCCCCAGGAACAGTGTTCTGGACTCCTCTCCAAGGCTAGAAGCCAAAGTTCAGCCAGACGGGGGCTGGGCACCAGCCAGGCCTGGCCCAGCATTCCCAGGCCCGGGATGATTAAGCCTTCTTCCCTGCAGGGAAAGTGGCAGGACAGCAGCCCAGGGCACCCAGAGGCAAGCAGAGGTTCCCAACAGGCAGGGCACTAAGTATTGTAAATCAGATCACATTTTAAATGCATTAGGGAAGTTTGCTCAAACTCCAGGTGAGTGCTTTCCCAAAGAAAAAGATCCTTTCCTTGTGTGGATCATCTGTCCCTGAACTATCAGGTTTCTGTGAACTGGGTTTTCTGAAAATGACCATAGAAGCACAGGAGTTAAAGTGGCGGGCCACTGGATTCCAGACTCTGCCTCACCACAGGTGGCTTGCCTGTGCAACCTCACATATCAAATGGGGATTATAACAGTGTCTCCCTCAAAGGGCGGTTACGAGGATTATGTGAGATAATGCTCAACATAGTGGCTGGCACATTACAAACAATAAATGTTGCCTAGCTTTCTTGTTATCATTTTGTTATGATCTATTGGCCAAACAGATAGATGATCACATGAACAAAACTGCACAGAATTTAGTTCAGGTCCCAGGTTTCCTATCGGTCACCCAGACTGTACTAAAACCTGGAAGACGTCCTCAGGGCGTGATGACCACTAGTGTGGGTTCCTGGTGGGGCAGGGATGCAGAACAGGCTGGGGTGATTAAAGCCTGGGGAGTGTGTTTGGGCTGATCTATACATTGTCCAACACAAAGCTCCAGAAAAATCCCAAGCTTCATCCAGGACTGGACTGTCTCAGGCTAGCCCAGGACTGAGGCTTGGCCATGTTGCTTAGTCTCCCTTTCGCCTTAGTTTTCTTGTCTGTCAAATGAGGGTGATAATGTCCACCTCCCAGCATGCTAAGGCCAGAATGGGATTCAGCGGAGAAGGTGTTTTGCTCAGGGACTGGCATAGGTGGTCTGGGGTAGCCACTTGTCGTGCTAACTTAAGTCCTAAACACTCCTTGAGGGCATCTCCCAGAGGTGACAGCCACCCCCATGAGCCAGAGTGCTGGTGTATCCGGGCTTCCACCACCAGGTCCAGGGCCCGTCCCCATATTCCAGCTCAGGAGTGGAGAATCTCTCTTGGAGCTCCCTCTTGCTGGGGCAAGTGGCCCTCTGGCTCTAGATGCGCCCGGCTGCCCAGACCTCTCTGCGAGCAGCAGTTTTGCATGCCCCTGCTTGCCATTCACAGCCAGCTGCCTCTGCTTCCCTTGCCACATTATTTTGCAAAGTGATGACCCAGTGAAGCAATCGGGAGGAAGATCTCTCCAGCCTGCAGCCAGGCACGGCCTCTGCAGCATCTGTTACTCTCCTCATTTCTTCCTCCGCCTCGCCAGAGACCTTCTCTATGTTCATGCCCACTGAGGGTCTCTAACGGCTCCAACAGCAAGGCCAAACCCCCCTCTGAGTGGACATTTTTCCTAAGAAAGGGGGCTCCATGTTATCCCAAGAGCCTTTGCGAAGAAGCCTTTGTTTGGTTCCACCCATGGTGTTTGGATTCCAAGAGATATTTCCCCCTCGGAGAGCAAACAATTAAAATTGCACTTTGTTTATAGATATGGTATGACTGCAGTCTAGAAAGTTTAATCGTGGAAGAGTAGTTCCACAACGCTTGGCCAGGCACTGGTGGTCTATGAAAAGACTGCTTGCTCCAAGGTGCCGTCAAGAAAAAATAATTGTGGAGCAGAATAAGATGGGGATCCTAGAAGTTGTGTCTGCACGGATTCCACTTCCGCACAGTGTGTAGACGCTGCCACTGAAGACGCACGGATCATCTCACCTGGCGCAGGTGGAGTCCCAGCCTGGCACTGTGGAGAGCGGGGCTGTCTGGCATCCCACCTGCAGGGGGACTGTTAACTGCAGGGGTGGGACCTTGCACTTGGAAACAGGCAGGGGGCTGGCAGGACGACTGATGCGTCACCTTCCTCCTGAGGCCGCTGCTCTCATCCCCACCTTCCCCCAGAAGCGTCCCTCCAAGGTGCTCAGCTGGCTCTGCCTCAAACAGTCGTTCCTGGACCCCCAGGCCCCCTGAGAAGTCTTCTCCAGGTAAAGGAACAGGGGACGACTGTGCCGGGTACTCTACTCTGTCCAGCTGCCACAGGAAGTTCCCGAAGGCTGTGTGTGCTGTGACCCTGCGAGCCTCAGCCATTTCTGTATGAATATGGACCAACCTAGGACTTGGGGCGGCAGGGCCCTTGCTCCAGCCTGGCTGGGGCTATGTGCAGATACTCTGCAGTCTCAGAAGAGGTTATAAATCTATGTGGCTACAGGTCTCTTTGCTGGGAAGGGGAACTGAGAGGGACATTTCCTGACACTGCAGAACCTCTCCCAGCTGCCCCATCTGAGGCTACCCAGTTGCCCACCGCGAGGGATGCAATGGGCACCGAGGCCTACGGGCAAATCCCAAACGCTGCAGTTAGGATACCCCCTTCTTGCAAAGGGCCCAGGCTCAGAGCTGCCAGGACAATGAGATATTTTTGAATACCAGTGCCCAGTGTCCCTGCAGGACGACTCAGAACTGCGCTCTCCCAAATCAGAAGCAACGGCAGTGCAACTGTCATCACATTTTGTTATTCTCTGCCTGCATTTACATAACGTTTCTGCAAAGTGCTTTATAATCATTTCATTAGTCATTCATTTGCTTAATTGCATAGCCTTCAATTCAATTAGAAATTCTGACTTTAAATTCAAGTTTCCACTACCACAAGTTTTAATTCAGAAAACCTTTTTTTTTTTTTTAATAGGTGGAAACATTTCCAGATTTTTGAGCCCCATCCCATAAGCAGTGACTGTTTCTGGAGTATAGAGGGAAAGACATTTAGAAGTGGTGGCAGCGGTGGCCTGGTTTTAAGGTCTAATTTAGAATGGCAGAGGATCCTTGCCCACCATCTTGAAACAGGAGGAGCGCCAGGTTGAGCACTAACGTGGCAGCTGGACAGAGTGATTGTTAAAACAGACTCACAGGACCTCAAATCATGATGCTTAAGAACCTGTGGTTTATTGCAGGACAAGGATACAATACAGCACTGGCACACAAAAAGGAAATGTGTCCCTGCCAAAGGCTGCCTTGTGGTATCGCCCAGAGAGGCCAAGTTTGGGCTCCAATTGTCCTCTCTGTGAAGGGTCATACTAGATACACTTCCTCTCTTGGACCAGGAATCTCCAACGCGTGCATGGAACACCTTGAATTGGGAAGCCCGAAATGGAGTCTCAGCCAGGACTCCTTATCCCCTGCTGGTCCCATAGGCATATTTCTTGCTGCAGTACTGGCCTAACGGCAGAGCCTTTGGGGTCTCATTGAGACTAGGTGCAAGTCATCAATCTCGCCGTTCTCAATAAACAATGCTGTCTACCCGGTATAAAGCGCCCTGAAACTCCTCAGACCCGTGGTTGCAAAGCAACACTATTTTTTTTTTTTGCGGTACGTGTTCCTCTCACTGTTGTGGCCTCTCCCGCTGCGGAGCACAGGCTCCGGACGCACAGGCTCAACGGCCATGGCTCACGGGCCCAGCCGCTCCGTGGCATGTGGGATCTTCCCAGACCGGGGCACGAACCCGTGTCCCCTGCATCGGCAGGCGGACTCTCAACCACTGCGCCACCAGGAAGCCCAAAGCAACACTATTATTCAGTGAATTTACCGCGCTGATCATGCGGGCAGCACTGTGCAGGTACATCTCTTCTTTCTGTAACACAGCTCAGCCCAATACCAGGCCTGCTGGAATTAACCCTCCCAGTTCAGCTCAGGGAGTATGCGTTACCAAGAATGAAGAGGGAGTAGAACCCACCCGCTCTGCCAGCCTGGGGAATCCCCTGGCGGAAGCCACAGGGCTCAGCCTGCTGGTGGACAGGGCTCCCTGACCCTGACCATGGCCACAGCCCCTAGTGGCTGCAGGCCTCCAGCCTCTCTCCCCTCCCATCCATTCTCCATTGACCACCCAAGCCCCACTCTGGAGCATGCAGTTTTGATCATGTCCTGACTCAAGTGACTCTCTTTCATAGAGCCCTTCCCTGCACCCCTTATTTAAAATTGCACCCCCTCCTCACACTCCCTATTCCATTTCCCTGCTATATTTCTCTTTTTCATGTGTAACCCACATATCTTGCTTATTTTTGTCTTTCCCACTAGAGTGCAGGCGCCATGAAGCAGGGGTTTTGCATCTGGGTGTTCACTGCATCTCTGTGCTTAAGTCAGTGAGTGCCTGGCGTGTACTGTCTCTAACCTGATGCCTCACACCCCACGTTCGTTCCCCCTGGTTTTCAGAATCCTGGCCTGGGCCCTCTGTCGCTTGGCCCAGGCTGCCTTTTCGGTCTTCTCTCCCATAGCTTCCTCCATCCCACCCAATACATACCTGTCATGGCCACCAACCGCTTCCTGGTCCTTTAACCCCTCCCACCTCACACATGTTGTGCCTCTGCCTGGATTCCCACCTATTCTTCACCTTCCTGTCGCCCCCAGTGCCACTGTCTCCAAGCCTGTTCCCCCAGCTCCTAACCCTCTTTCAAGCTCCGGTTGAAACGGCACTTCCTCCCACATGCCCATCCCTACCCTGATTCCCCCAGACCAAACCCACTGTCATAGCACCTTGTGCTCGCCCTGCAGCCCAGCCCTGCTCCTGTGGCCAAATGTTCTGTCTGTAACCACCCGCCTCCTGGACTGTGAAGCCTCCAGGGAAAGGTGAAGAGAATTTCTGTGGCTGCTGCCATGGCCACCACCATCAGGTGCCAGGTCTTGGGTGGAGGGCCTGACATGGATGATCTCGTTTGGTTTCCCAGACTCCCCACGAGGTAGGTATGTGACTATCCTCATTTTACGGAGGAGGAAACTGAGGCACAGGATGCCAAGAACCCCACTGAGTGTCACACAGCTAGTAAGGGGTGGAGCTAAAAGTCAGATCCAGGTCTGACTCCAAAAACTTGTGCTCTTGGGTTTCCATGGTGGTGCAGTGGTTGAGAGTCTGCCTGCCGATGCAGGGGACACAGGTTCGTGCCCCGGTCCGGGAAGATCCCACATGCCGCGGAGCGGCTGGGCCCGTGAGCCATGGCCGCTGAGCCTGCACATCCGGAGCCTGTGCTTCACAATGGGAGAGGCCACAACAGTGAGAGGCCCGCGTACCGCAAAAAAAACAAAACAAAACAAGAAACTTGTGCTCTTACCACTCCCATCCCACGCCTCCTCCCCCAGCTTGCTGATATATTTTAAAATTTATTTTTATTTTAAAATTAAAAAAAATTTTAGTTTTAAATTTTACGTTAAAAATTTTTTTTATTTTATACTGGAGTATAGTTGATTAACAATGTTGTGTTAGTTTCAGGTGTACAGCACAGTCATCCAGTTATACATATACGTGTATCTATTCTTTTTTCAAGTTCTTTTCCCATCTAGGTTATTCCAGAATATTGAGCAGAGTTCCCTGTGCTCTACAGTAGGTCCTTGTTGGTTGGTTATCTATTTTAAATATTTGCTGCTGTTTTTACTCACCATGATGTTGGGGGAAATATCACCTTTCCACACCTCTGGTTCCCCTTGATGGCTCCTGACTCCGTGCCCCACCCCTTGCTGTGCCTGGTTGAGAGGTTTGGGGAAGGAAGTGGGTGTGCCTGTCCTGCCCCTTTCCTTTGTCTTGGTCCTGGGAGCCAGGGGCCCCCAGACAGCCCGTACTCCTAACTGCTGTCAGTCCTGTGGTGTGTCCCCACCTGACGAGGTGGGAAAGCCTATGTATTTTTGAGGTCGAGTATCAGAGCTACATGCCCTCAGATACAATTCAACTGAGGAAATGAATTCCTCAATGCAGCCTGTTCAGAAATCAAGGCAGCCTTTTAGTCTCCCCCTCCCTTAATATCTTGTTTGTCAGTTGGCTCAGATTCAGGTAGAGAAGGGGGTAGTTATTTACCAGGTCCCTGAACGGAGCTGAGGTAGGAGAAGTGAGTGTGAGGAATGGAAGACTTGGTGGGGGGCAAGGGGTGCTGGGCAGAGGAGGGTGGACCAGGCTCTTTGCACAGAATGGAGATGTTCTCCAGACATAAGGAGAGCCCTGGGAGAAAGCGGAAGCTACAGTAACCGTGGGGGGGTGATTCTCCTGGGCCCCAGGTGATCCCATGCTGGGGCTTAATGAGATCAGGGTTAAGGGAGAAGGTGGTCCTTTCAGTGCAGCTCCCAGCCCAGCATTCTGAAGATGACTTTGTGCCTCTCCCGTCGCCCTGGCCTCCATGTGGCTAGCATCCTTCTGGCCCACAGCCAGTCTGCAAAGAGTGTGTGGTCTTCAGGGTCAGCCGCAAGTTCTCCGGGCTTTCCTCTGTGCCCCGCGTTTGCTCCATGCTCAGGCCCGGCCTCGCTGTCTTCCAGTCAGCTCTCCCACGCTCAGCACTCCCGGCGGCTCCTGCCCGTGGGGCTGTTTGGAGCTCCCATGGCTGTGTCTCGCCTCATGGCCCCCTTGCCTCCCCTGAGAGCAGGGTCTCCAGCTCACCAGCCTGGCTGCAGTTGGCTGGATCGTCCTTGGTGTGCTGTCGCACGGAGCCGGAGCAGGCAGCCTGAGGTAAGGATGCTCCCCGCCCCGGGCATGGCTGCTCAGAGCTGAGCACTCAAGGGCTGCATGGCGTTCTCTCCGTCAACTTTAGCTTCTGAGTCTGGGCGGTCTGCCCCTGGGGCTTGGCAGGTGGGAAAGTACAGAGGCTCAGGGTGTCCACGGCTCAGCCAGAGCCCTCAGCAGCCTCCCTCTTTCCCACTTTCCTCTAAAAATCTCAGCCAACTTTTCGTGAGGCTTATTGTGTGCAAAGTGCCTTACACACAGCACCTAATTCCATTCTCACAGCCTCTTTCCCCATTTCAGCTGGGGCGGGAGAGGCCAGGCCTGAGGTTCCAGCAGGTGCTGCAGCTGATGCTCGTTTCTCTTTCTCCGCCCTTTCCCGTGCTTCTCGTGCTTCTCCCACCAGGCCCTTCCACTCCCTATTGTGGTCAGATGTGCGTGAGCCCTGGGAGGCCCGACTTGGAGCCCAGGTGTGCCTGCCTGTGGAAAGTTCTGTTCGGGACCGAGCTCACTAGGGTCTCTGTTCTTTTTCTGTGTGACGGATGTCTGCCCCTTGCTGGGTACATGATCCTTAAACTGTCACTCTGTACTTACCCCTGTAGCCCACTGAGCCAGGAGAGGAGACCAGGCAGTACTGGTCACGGCCCCTTGGGGCACCTGGTATCTATCAGGGCAAGACAGGAAATTCGTAACATTTCAGTAGCTTAGACCAATGATGTTATAAAGTTTATTTCTTGCTTACACCTAGTCCAGTAGGGCTGACCCTGGTCAGGCAGCTGATGCAGTGATTCAGGGACTCAGGCCCCCTCCATGTCGTGACTCCGCTGACTTCGGTGACCCACAGTCACTTAGGGGTCGTTTCTGCTCCAGCCGGAATGGAAAGCAGCAGGGTGACTCTCCCGTGGAAGGTTTGTATTGGCCAGGCTTGCAAGGAGCACACATCACTTGTGCCCACATTCCATTTGTCAGGACTTATGGCCACAGGGGCAGCTGGGAAAGGCCTTCCGCCTGAAGGCCCAGGAGGAGACAAGCTTTGGTGAGCAGGCAGTGCTCTGCTATGAGGCCTGGCTTGGCCACATGGGGGCCATCTGCAGCCTCAGAATCCTGGTGTGTCTCCTTGCTGCCCGCTGGGACAGGCCGGGTGAGCCCCTGGCTGAAGGCCCTGGTGCCTCTGCAGGATCAGGGGCGCTGAGTAGTGAAGGCTGGGTGAAGGCTGGGCTCCTGCCCCGACTGATGTGCAGGTGCCCATGGGTGAGGCCTTGCACCTCTGGTGGGTCCAATATCTGTTGAGCCCAGCCTGCCTCTGGGAGTTGCCAGAGGAACAAGGAAAGGCACTCAGAGAAGATAAAGAGCTGAAGGGAGGAAGAGGCAGAAGGAAAAGGAGGTTGATCACAGCTGGACACACCCAACAAAAGGCTGTGGACGCCCAGCCCCGAGGATGCTGAGGTACCCAGCATGCACGGTTCATTAGGCCCTGCTCTGCCTTCCATGGCCAGGCCGTCCACCTTGACCCTTTGTCTGATCACTCTGCACTGTACACCCCTCCTCCCAGGGGATCTTAACACATTAGAGGCATTTGATCCAACACTGTTCCCCTCCAGTTAAAAATAAGGCTCATAAATTGAGGCCATGCCCTAGGGGACAGCAATGTTATAAGCTCATCACCTGATGATGATCAAACCTAGTTATAAAAATACACAGCACCTCCGCACCAGGGAGCAAGCGACCTACTTTATACCTCATGGACCGACACTAAGTTGGCAGGGGGAAGGTCCAGGCCCTTGTTCTGCCTTTACATTCTTTATTTCTTTCTTTCTTTATTTTTGCGGTACGTGGGCCTCTCACTGATGTGGCCTCTCCTGTTGCAGAGCACAGGCTCCGGATGCGCAGGCTCAGCGGCCATGGCTCACGGGCCCAGCCGCTCCGCGGCATGTGGGATCTTCCCGGACCGGGGCACGAAGCCGTGTCCCCTGCATCGGCAGGCGGACTCTCAACCACTGCGCCACCAGGGAAGCCCTGCCTTTAAATTCTTGGCAACCGGTATTCTCTGGCTGATTGCTCTTCTTAAAGCCGGAAGCCCCTAACTGGTGTGTTTTTCTTGGGCTAATGCTGCAGCTTGCTTGACTCTGGGGCCATGCAGCAAGGTGCTCTGGGACTCAGGTTTTCTGGACACCTGACAGGGAGACTTCTTGGGTTTCTTTCTGTCTCCCCCATCCAAGGGTGTTGGTCCCTTAGAAGGAGGAGTGAGGCCTTCCCAGGTGTTTGGTCTCCCCCCTTCACTGTGCCTGTTGCCAGGTCCCTGCAGGATGGGGCCCATGGTCCTTGCTGTCATTGCTCTTGCGTCCGCAGTCAGCTCTGTGACCTCCTGCCTTGGAGTCTCCCCTGGGTCCAGAGGCCGAGGACACAGAGGACCATCTGCTTGCTCTTCACTCATTCATTCAACAAGTGTTTACTGCCGGTGTTCTGTGACCCAGGCCTGGCGGGCGGCAGGGCACGCAGATGTGAAACCTCTTGTGTGTAGCTCAACCTCCTGGGGCAGGTGGATGTCTACCTACCAATTTCCTGAGTGTGTCTCTCTCTCTATCTCTCTATATGTCCAAATCTATCTGTCTACGTATATGAAAATTGCTAACGGTGGTAAATTCCAGGAAGGGAGGGGGCACCTCCATGGTATGGTGCTGGGAGGCTACAGCGTGGAAGTATGACCTGATCGTTGAAGTCAGGGAAGGCTCCCTGGAAGAAGTGACGAGGTTGCTGAGTCTGAAGATGTGCAGATCAAGCCAGGTCAAGGAGGAGAATGTAGAATCAGGACATGAGGTGTGGAGCAGAGCACGGGAGGTCAGCTGAGGAAGGCTCCCCGGGGCTGCCTAACCATAGCTGCATCTGGCTCCCACTGGGGGCACAAGGGCCAGTGGCCAGGGCTGTGTCTCCTGACCCTCCTCCTCTAATATCTGTGCCTTTAGCAGTCATACACCATGGCTGTGCAGCAAGCCCTTGCTGGGTTGAATTCAAGAACAGTTCTTCATTTTTCTATTAACCCCCCTCAAGGTTTACGTAGTTTCTTTGAGGTCATAACATAGCCCAGAGTCACCTGTCTGGTCAGCTTTGGCGGTGGCGGGGGGCAAATGCCCACACCTAACTCTGCCCCTCCTGTGAGTTTCAAAGATACTCTCAATATTCATTCTTAAAGGGAAGACATTTGTTTTCTGGAAAAAAAAATCCGGGATGTTTGCTTGCTTGGGGAGTCGGGGTGCCATCGTATTTGACCTGTTTAGAAGTTGGGCCTGAGAACTGAGAGATTACTCCTTTCTGCCCGCTGCCCCTGTTGATGTCGACTTCGCACGCAGCAGTGTGCAGTCAGCTGACCCCGTTGTCCAGACTGTGAGTGACCAGTGTGCCCCCTGTGGCTGGGTCTGACCTGATGAGGCTCCAGGGGGAGGCCAGCGGCTCACAGGTGCCACCACCTGGGAGAACACTTGGGGGGTGGTCCTGTACATTGTGGGGAGGCGACAGCGCTAAGGTGAAGTTGCTTAAGGCAGCACACGGGACCCATGTTTCCCTCTGGAGGACCAGCTCTCTGTGTGAGGTTCTGCTCCAGCACTAGTGCCTCCTCTGTTCCCACATCTTACCTCTGGCTCTCGTCCGCTCCGCGTTAGCCTGGAAGGGGTCACTGGCAGTGCAGGCTCTAAGGGCTCCCATGGCCTCCTCACACCGGAGCTGGCCCTACACCTCTCTCCTCATTTCCAAGGCAGCTCCCAGTCCTGACTGTGGAAACACCCAACCTGCCACACTGGTCTCAGGGCGGTGGCCTCCCTGCTGGGAGAGGCCATCCCACGTTCTCCCAGTCCAGGGCCCCTGGAAGACCTAGGATAGAGCTGGGAGGGGGTCTATAGATCTCTAAGGCCAGAACTTGGCATTAGTGGCGTGGCTAGAGAGAGCTTTTATTTTATTTTATTTTATTTATTTATTTTTGGCTGTGTTGGGTCTTCGTTTCTGTGCGAGGGCTTTCTCTAGTTGCGGCGAGCGGGGGCCACTCTTCATCGCGGTGCACGGGCCTCTCACTGTCGCAGCCTCTCTTGTTGCGGAGCACAGGCTCCAGACACGCAGGCTCAGTAGTTGTGGCACACGGGCCTAGTTGCTCCGCGGCATGTGGGATCTTCCTAGACCAGGGCTTGAACCCGTGTCCCCTGCATCGGCAGGCAGATTCTCAACCACTGCGCCACCAGGGAAGCCCCTAGGGAGATCTTTATTGATGTAACTGTTACCCTTTGTGGGACAGTTAGAGTGTAATTAGGTAAATAAATGAACTGAACAGCACTGATTTTACCTTGTTATGTTTACACTTACCAAAGAGCTTCCCCTCTATTAGGAGGGGTCATATTTGACACCTCAGGGCTGAGGGGTCAGAGGGCCACACAGAGCAGTCCTCCAAGCAGCCCCATCCTCAAAGCCGGAACACAGGTGTGTCTCGGTGCTGAGCCCCGGCACGCCTTGCTGGCAGGGCCTCGGTACTGGGACTCTCCCATCCGTGTACTCAGTCGTCTGTGCTCCTGCTGTCTAGCCTGCCCCGCCCAATGCATTATTAATAAGGCAGCCTTCATTTCCAGCTTTGGGTAGCTAATTTGTTCCTACCGTCATGATTTCAAATATCACATGAATAATTTAGAGAATTGTTTTATTGTAGTTTGATAAGCCTGTTAGCTGTCACACATCTGAATAAATTAGCTTCACCATCTCATGGGGCGTGGAGGAGCGGTGTTGGCGATGAAGCGGGGGTCTAGCCCAGGCCAGCACAGCACTCAGATCTTGGCTTCAAGAGGTCAGGTCTGTCTCGGGGCTGAGGGTATAATATATCCTGTAATTTGTCATGGAGGAGCTTGGTTGATCCTGAGAGTGGGTTGGTCACAAATGACAGTCTCCCTTGCCCAGATCTGGATTGGAGATGTGCACAGCTGTTCAACAAGCCCTGGGTGGTACAGCTGAAGCCCCTCAACTCAGAAATGCAGACTAGGGTCCATGCTCTGCATGTGAAGCAGGGGACTCTTCCACGTGACAGTTTCAGAAAGCACCCCCGACCCCGCATCCATATACTCCCTTCAGGAAGGTGGGGCACAGATAGAAATTCACCTGATTTTTAATTTTGCTGTTGGTGGTGGTGGGGTGCCCTGGGTCCATCCCTTATTAAGTGGGTTGTATTTGGGGATTTGCTTCCCTTCTTTGAGTCTTGTTTTCTTCATCTGTAAATTGGGTACAATATTCTTAGAATGCCTCACCCCACTGGGTTTTTGTGAGAGATGAAAATGAAGTAATGGACATGCAAAAACTTTGCAAACTTCAGAGTCCCGCAGGGCAATCCAGGTTACTCAGTGCCTGCCTCCTTCAGGACAAGCCTTATCTGTATCCTTCCTCAGTAAATACCCGAGAAAAGGCAAGTCTAGCCTGCTCCCCAACATCCATTCTGGTATTTGAGAACCTACCCAGTTCCCCTTTTATGCAGCCATCACTGGTCATGTGCAAGGACCTATCTCTGGCCTCATTCCTTGTGCCCCTGGTATGTCATTCCCAGGAACAACTTTGGTTAGGACAGGTGGTCACCTGTGCCAGGGGCAGCAAAGCTTCTGGCCCTGGGGATGGGGCTGTCTTTGGTGTTAACCATCTGACCGAGAAGCTATGTCGTTGAAGGCAGAAGAGTAAGGTGCCCTTAGGCCCCATCAGGGAGCAGCCTGAGCCTGGGAGACCAGGGAAAGGGGCAGGTGTGGCCTGGAGGCACGTCTGCTTGTGCCTGGTGCAGTGCTGGCCATGGCATGTGTCAGCAGGCGCCTGCTGAAAGAATGACCAAGTCCCTTGATCCCACTTGGATAAAGTAGGCTGGGTCCCCATGTGGGTCCCAGCTAGAGCTCAGCTTGAGGGGGAGTTTGGGGAGCAGCTGGGCAGGGCCTGTGGAAGGTGGGAGTGAGGTGCTCAGCTGGGGTGGCCAGTGCCGGTGAGGGGGACGTCTGGGGCTCCCACAGGGGAGGGGAGGAAGGAGGCTGCAGAAGAGCAGTGGGAAGGACTGGAGAGAGAACCAGGGGCCAGGGCTTCAGGGGCTGTGGCCAAGGGCAGTGTGGCCTGGAGGGTAATGATGCAGGCTCTTGGTTCAGACCTAGGAACGGTCCTGGTGTCACTACTGGACAAGGACCGTGACCTCTTCAGACTTTGGTTTTCTCCTCTGTGAAGTGGAGGTGATAAATGCACTCATCTCTGGGTACCATGGTGTGGGTTCCATGAGATAATACTCTGAAAGCTCTTAGCACAGTGCCTGGCATACAGGGAGGGCTCAGTACACATGAACTACCACCCCTACCGTCATCATTGTACCCATTACTATGGTCCTCACTGGTTTCTAGACACCTGTCAGTTGCCTCAAACCGCAGGGCCTTCCCTGGAGTCCTGGCCAGACAGGCATGAGGTACAGGGGGAGGAGAGGTGTGCGCTGCCCCACCCTTCACATCTCCTTTGAGGCTATGCTGAGCGTCTTTCTAGCACTGCCCACTACCCACTGCTTGGGAGTCCAGAACCTCCTCATTGGCTCCTCATTGGCTTCCTTAGCCTCTTTCTCTGGGTCAGACCCTTAGGCTCGGCTTAGATGCCCCCAGGGGTGTGTGGCGGAGTGGGGGGAGACTCTGCATCCTTAGGGACACGTGGTTAATTTAGTTGGAAGACTAAAGACATCAGCGTGCACAAGCTGGGGCTGGTGGAGGATACCCTGGGGGATCCTCTGTATTAGGGAGCCCCAGGACAGAGTGGGAAGATGCTACCTGCCTAGTAAGGAGGGGTCCGAGCACTACCTGAGGGAGGAATCCATGAGGCTGTGCAGGAAAGTGGGATGGCTTGGCGGAGATGCCAGAGGCAAGCAGGGCTGCAGAGCAAGCCATTTGTCAGGATCTCCGAGACATGTTTACAAGGAAAAATATTCGCATGTGTACATTTTTTCAGAATGATTAATATTCAAATTAGTGTTGGAGATTCAAATTGCTAAAGTGTAACTAGGCAGAAAACTTCTCTGACAGCTTGTAATTTTTGGTCCATTGCAGCGTTCCCCACTCCCCCCATACCCTCCTACCTAGTTCCCAGATGTACCTCTGGGCTTCTACAGACTGGTCCCGGGATGGCAGCAGCTCCACGGAAATTCAATTCCTGCTTCTTACTGTGCTGTGGGTGCCTGACCTTCCAGGCCAAAACAGCAGCTTCCCTGTGACCGGCCGGAGCCCTTGAGGTGCTCACCTCCTGACATGCTCCCCCCTCCCCCTCTGGCATCCTCCTGCGCACATCACATTCCAGAGGTGCCATTCTAAGGCACAGCTGTAAACATTCCACCCCCTGCTCTGACAGTGTCTGCATTACCCCAGTGTTTGCAGAACAATGTCTGAATGCTTTTTTCTGGAAATCATCATCAGGACCCAAACTAGCTTTACAGCCCTCTAACTTCTGCTTCCCTCTGCTTCAGCCAAACGAGCACCTTCCCAACCCCCTCCCCTCCACCCCCACCCCGCCGCCTGTCACCATTCCCGGGGCACGAGTGCATCTCCTTTTCCGCGCTGTTGTTCAAGCAGTGGCCTCAATGGGAGTATTTCACTGCACTACAGCATCTTGTTTCAAAGTTCTTTAGGGTCCACTTTCCCTTAACCAAATGTAATTCCACTTGCAGTTGAGAAAATGAAACTGGCAGAAGGTGGCAACAATAGTTACTTTTATTTCTCAGGTTTAGAGCAGGCTGTAAATATGCTTTCCAGTTTACAGATTGTTCTTAATACTCTAAGATACACATGGAAGCAAGATCACTGCAGCATGGATTCATAACTTTTAATAGATCTTAGGCTCTACCTATGGGAGCTTTTGTCTGAGGATGGTTCACTGAGCCTGTGCCCCATGAACCAGCCTCTGGCAGACTAGCTCTACCAGCCAATCACACATTCCACCCTCTCGTAGTCTCTGCATCCTTATTCTTGGCTTGTTTTTCTTCTTACGTACTGAGTGTTCCCTGAGGGCAAGTATAGTGTCTTATGAATCTCCAGCACTTAGCATCCATCCACCTACCCGTGCATGCATCCATCCATTTACCTATCCCTCCATTCCTCCATTAATCCAACCAGTATTTATGGAGCACTTAATGAGTCTTAGGCCTTTTTCTAAGGGCTGGGAAGAAAGCAGCTATCAACCCCAATCCATTTCCTGACCTCTAAAAGCTCCTTGTCTAGTGGCCAAGGCAGAAGGGCAAGGAAGCAATTATCACGTAGGGTGGTCAGGGAGCTTTGGGAGCCAGAGGAGGCACAGATCAGGTAGGGTGGGGAGGGAGCAAAGGGGAGGGGTCAGAGGAGCCTTCCAGAGTCAGTGACATTTAGGCCCCAAGAATGGGTGCTAGAGAGAGGGGGCTTTGGGGTCAGGTGGCCCTGGATTTAAGTCCCAATTCTGCAAGCTGAGAGACTGTGGGCAAGTGAGGTCACCTCCCTGAGCCTCGGTCTCCTCATCTCTGAGATGGAGATAATAATATCTATCTCATCTGGTTATTGTGGGGATTTAATGGATTTCTATGTAAAGTACTTAGCATAGTGCGGGGCGCTTGGTACGTGCTCAAATCTCTAGCTAGTAAGCTGAGACCTGCAGGCTGAGTAAGAAATAGACAAAGACGGAGTGTTCTAAGCAGTGGGACTGTCCACGAGCGGAATCCAGAGGCAGGAGAACCCATGAAGCTTCTCTCTCTGGTGGGCATCTTGGTGCTCTCTCCTGCCTCTGGGAGTTGGGGGAGGGCTTGTGAGGAGGAGGAGGGAGATGGGTCCAGCCGGGTAGAGTGAGTGCAGGGGTGGCCCTAGTAGCTGCTGGGGCAGAGTGGGCAAGGTCTCAGGAGGGAAAGGCCTGGATCAGCCAGTAGGGGGTGCCATTTCAGAGAGCTGGAGTGGGTGTTCTCAAGTGGTGGCTTAGCCCCTGGGTGTCATTGGAGATGGGTAGGGAGCCAAGACCAGGCCACATGTGCATCTGTCTGGCATTCAGCGGCAGGTCCCCAGACCTCTGTTGTTGTCTCCAAGATCTGGCTTCAGACTGGAAGAGCGGGTGCCCCTCTCACAGATGTGACCAGGTTGAAAGCATCCAAATCCTCTTCCTCTCCAACATCCTCTCCAACCCATCCCCAGATAGAGGACCCAGCCTTTGTATGGTGAGCCCCACAGGCAACTTTCTACTGGGAAGGCCAGAGAACCACAAGTTGGAAGCAGAAAGACTGATGTAAGAAGCAGGAGGGACAGAAGACACCAGGGGGCTTATAGACTCTGGGTGGGAGAGTTCTTAAGGGTGAGTACAGCTTCAGGTGGGTGGGATGCTAACAGACTGGAAGGTGGAGAAAAAAGATTTTAAGAATTTTTATTATGCTTTATGAAGGACTCTGTCTTTGGAGATAAAGTTTTAGCTTGCTTTGCAATTATATTTAATTTTTGGACTGGTAAGTTTTTGAAAGTGAGTTTATACCCAGACTTGCCCATGAGGTGGGCCAACTCTGCATGGCTTACATACCAGGGCACTCAGCCTGAGAGGTTGGACCCATCCATGGTCACATATGTGTTGAGCCAATGATCACATCTGGGCATCCCAAACAGGACCTTTTCCCTTAGATCATGCTAGACTGTGGGTGAAATTCCATTTACCATATTCCCAACCATAGCCCAAGAAGTCTGGAAATAAATGAAAAACAATTTGGGGGTGTACTACTATATGGACATTTAAAAAGTTACCTTAAAGACTGCCTAAGTCAAGAAGAAAATCCAGAACAAAAATCAGAATAAGTAAAAAAAAGTACAAAATATCAGAACATATGGGATGTTGCCAGAACAGTTCATTTGGAAAAACTATATTTTTCTAAATCCCTATGTCTCTAGGAAAGATAAAAAACAGAACAAAACAAAAAATCATACACTCAGAGAACTGAGTCCCTACATTGAAACTCTTAGACACGTAAGAAAGAGGCTAAGAAAATTAGGAAAGCAAGAAATAATAAAGCTGCATAAACAAGACAGAAAAAATGAGTATTGATGGATAAAACCAATAATTAGGGCTTTGAAAACATCCACAAAGCCGTTAGTCCAACGGATCAAAGAAAGAACAAATGTAGAAGCAAATAGAACCAGAAGTGAAACATGAGATGCAACCAGTAATATAAAAGAGATTTATAAGATTTGGGGAGATATTGATTTCATTTATATGAATAAATATGCAGATATGGACGTGCATCTGCAAAAAAGTCCAAGATATGGCACCTAATGCCATGAGCACACTTGCAAAGAAAATGTATCCTCTTGCTTTGTCACTGAGATCTGTTATGGGTTGAATTGTGTCACCCCAAAAGATAGGCTGAGGTCCTAATCCCTGGTGCCTATGAATGTGACCTTATTTGAAGACGGAGCCTTTGCAGATATGATCGAGTTAAGATGAGATCATTAGGGTGGTCCCAATTCAATCTGACTGATAGCCATATGACACGAGGGGAAAATTTGGACACATACAGAGAGAACACTGTATGATGACAGGGGCAGAGACTAGAGTAATGCAACTGTGAACCACGGGACACCAAGGGTTGACAGCCACCATCAAAAGCTAGGAAGAGGCAAGGAAAAGTTTTACCCAGAGTCTCCGAGGGAGCATGACCTTGCTGATACCTTGTTTTCCAACGTCTGGCCTCCAGAACTGTGAGGGAATACATTTCTGTTGTTTTAAGCCAATCAGTTTGTGGAATGTTGTTACAGCAGCCCTAAGAACCTAATATAGGTTCCCTCCATTTGTCAGCCATTGGACCACATATGTCACATTTCTCACGCCTACAATTTCCCTATTAATCTTCTTGATCTGTCACTCAGAAGGTAGAATGTACAGTCGGGGCATTTGTGTCCATCTTTCTTGCATCTACTTTGTGGCCATGGGTGTTTGAGCCGCATGTTTGTCTTGGGCTGCCATTGTTGATTCATTTAAAAAAAAAATCTATTCTATTGTACCTTTGCATATCTCATAATACTCTTTGCTACAATCTACTTTAACAGTTATAATGCAACTCTTGCTTCTTTATTTTTTTGCATATTAGGGCAATGTTTCAGCTTTTATTTACTTAGGGTTAGGGTTTGTTAAGGTTTTTCTTTGGGTTTCTTTAGGCAGAACTATGTGTTTATTTTGTTTCAGAGTTCATTCATGAAGTTTTTTCACGGATTACTTATCATGCAGGTATTATATGCAGGTACAGGACTGGCACTGGGGACACAGAGATACCCTGCAACCCTGGCTTTGCCCTCCCAGACCTCAGAGTCCAAGGAAGTTCTGCCAGTGGCAGCTCTTCTTTTAGTAGGGAGATCAGCTCATCTGTGTGTCAGGTTAGCACTGACACAGATGGAATGCTCTGTCACTGCCAGCAAAGAGAGAGTGGACAGTGGAGAAAAGCAGGAGGAAAAGACAGGAGGGCAGGAGACAGGGAGAGAAAAGGGAGGGCTTGGGGTCCTAAGGATATTTAGAGAAGTGTTATTTTCTTGTAACCAGAGACTTAACAGGTGGCATCCCTGGTCTTTGTCACTCCTGTTCCGTGGAGAAGATGTAATTGGGGCTGAGGTGGCACTAGTGCTGTGGCGATCTCACATAGCTCCTCTTGGCCATCTCTAGCACCAAGTCCCTTCCCGTCTGACCCACTGTCTCTGCCCTGGGGGCCCTGAGAGCAGCTCAGGTTGTTCTCTGTTCTCAACTCCTGAGTGAGCCGGATCCCCAAACCCTCTGCTGTCATCGTGATCGGGAATTCCCTGGAAAATTGGGCTCCTCTAGAGCAGGGCACCTGATTTTCATCTTGAGACAGTGCCTCCTATTCTGTTGTCTCTCGTGCTCCCGACTTTAAGCAGCTGTGGCCTCTAACGAGAGAGAGGGGGCATCAAATCTCACCATCCTTAGAGACCATCCAGTTTAACTGGCTCCCAGGACAGATGGAGAAACTGACCCAGTGTGACGGCCCACAGCGAGCTGGTGGCAGGTGGCTTGACTTGCAGGCAGAGCTCCCTTGGCCCTCTGGGTGGGCATCGGTACTGGTCACCCAACTCTCTCTCCCCGAAAGGGACAGCCTGGTCTGAAAGCAGCCGGTTTCCTGGCTGGCTGGCCTGGCTGAGCTGACCCTGGCAGCCAGCACCGGGAGCCTGGACAGAAGGGCCCTCTTCCAAGCACCAAACTCCGCACGTTCTCACCCCACTTTGATTTCCAACTCCCGTCCAGCCACATCCATCACCCCTACAGCTTCCACCCTGGAGCCTTTACCATTTTAGAGGCCTTTGCTGAAATATGCTCTATTAATAGAAGCCATGGGTCCAAGTCTTCACCTGACCTTCTCTGGACTGGGGCTTCTCACTGAGCCAAATTTATTTATCCAGATCTTCATTGGCCATGAGGGAGTGGCCCTAAAAGCCCATAAACCAAGTGGCATGGAAAAGGGGTGAGCAGCTTGGAAATAAACCACCAACCCTGGGGACTCTATGCCCTGACTCAGGCCCAAGGACTCAGTGCGACTCCCCTGGCCCAGTCTTAGGGGCCTGGCCTGGCCAGCTCACTGCAGAGGGTGGTGGGGGACCGTGCTCTGGGTATGTTCTAGAAACAGCACTGTGTGTGTGAGTGGACCCGCAGTACCAGAAAACACTGGCCAAGCAGCAGCCTCCACCATATGAGACATAGTCTTGCCCTAGGGCCTGGGCACCTACCCCAGCCCACCTCCTGAGCGGTGGGCAGCAAAGCTTGGCCAGCCATGCAGCATGTCACTGAAGACCCACAGCCACCTTGCAAGCCAGATATTATTTTTATTCCCTTTCCCAAGGTCTCAGAACCAGAGAGTGGCAGAACTGGGGTTTGTACCCAGGAGTCTTTTACTTCAGAGCCTGTGCTTTTATATATCCACTGCCCTCCACCCCATAACTGAGGTGAGCCTGGCTGGAAGGGAGACCAAGTCTTCCATCCTTTCTGGACCTTACATTCTTTGAGTCCCTGCTTTACACCAGCCACATGACTCAGGGGGAAGAAGATGTCCGTCAAGCTCCCTGGCTCTTGAGGTCAGTAGCCTGGTGAGTCAAAGGCCAGGAGGCCAGAGGTGGGAGCTAGCTCCCCTGCAAATCTCCCATATTCCATCAGCACTTGAACCCCAGTCCCTGTCGTCCTCAGAGACCAAAGAGGTGTCCCAAGGGTCAGAAGGGGGATTAACTCATTTCTGGTCTGGCCCCCCAAGTGTCCTTTTACACACAGTCCCAGAGGGTAGAGTTGGCTGTGTGGCTTTCCCGGCCCCTCTGTGAACCTCCTTCCCGAGCTCAGCCCACTGGACCATGGCCTAGGACTCTGGCCAAAGATCATCCCAGACAGCGACTGCCATCCCACTGCCGTCCCAGACCCTGAAGGGTGGCTTTGGGATACACCCAGGATCTCAACTGTTATTTTATTTTTGTTTTTTAGCTGACAAACACCCATGTAAGTTTCCCTTCTCTGAATTGCTGGCACTGATCAGGGCCAGAGGGGCACAGAAACCAAAATGCAAGTTCAATGTTATCTCAGATCATTCACACTCGGGGAGAAGCTGCCTGAGATAGCTCCGAACTTTGGGAAAACTCTGGAAAGTTGAAAACCTCATAGGGAGTGAAAAGGAATTCCTGTGATTTAATCCTGGGATGCCTGTGTCAGTTTATAAATCTTCATTATTCCAATTTGACATCTCTGAATCTCCCAAAGAACAAAAATACAATAAACGTGGACTTTGGTGTTTTGGGCTTCCCTCATCAAACTGTTCATCGTGGGTGGGAAACCCAGGGGGCTGGGACTCTCAGATGCGCGGAGTATCTGCCTCAGTGTGTGCCTAAGAGACCTCTAATCTGTAAATGCTGGGAGGTGAGAGGTGGATTTGGGGGAGGCTGACGGTTGGTCCCTGAGCTCTCTAGGGAAGGTCACCCAAGAAGTCTTGGAGGCACATCAGAGGGGTAAGGTCCCACCTCCGCTGCTATGCTCCCCGAGCAGACTCACACAACTGCAGTCTCCACCCCAGCAGGGCTCCGGAATGTTTGCAGCCTTAGAAGTAGTCACAACGCGCTAAAAGTGCAGTGACAACAGCTGTCTTTGGGGAATATTTTTAAGGGTAGTAGGATCTGAGAGTCATTAGTGCCAGAAATGCGGGTCTCATCTTAGTCTTAAAGACAAAGTGTCACATCACCAGATGCTCCAGCCCACACCTCAAGGCCACGTCATCAAATAAGCACAGCCCTGGTGTCTCCTGAGTGCTGGGGTCATGGTCAGAGGTCATCCTCATGGGTGTCCACATTGGATTCCTAGCCTTCATGGTTCCAACTCAGACAGAGAGTCTGGTGTGAGGAGGCAGGGCTCCCAACTCAGCTGCTTCTCCTTCTACATTTCACATGAGGCCCACCCCAGGGAAGGGCGATGTTTGGGGCCCTTTGGGCATGAAGGTCACGCCTGGCACAGGGAGCCCCACGTGGAGCAGGCATGGCTGACCCCTCTGGCCAGTGTCCGAGGCCCAGGCTGCAAGGGACCCGAGCTCCATCGGCACCCAGAGAGGCCAGTGTTCCTGGCTCCGGAGGAGGAACAGACCCCTGGTTGTGCTGTTGCACAGGGATAAGCTTGAAGTTTGGGGATTTCAGAGGAAAGACCCCCTGACTTGTGGTCAGAACTGTTGCTCAGATGACTTTTTCCTCTAGATCAGCGCTGTCCTATACAAATATAATGCAAGCCATATAGGTAATTAAAAATTTTCTAGTAGCCACATTAAAGAATTAGAATGGAACGGATAACATTAATTTGAGTACTAAATTTTATTTAACCCTATCTATCCAGAATGCTGTTATTTCAATATGTAATTAATGTACAAAACTGTTAATGAGACAGTTGACATTCTCTTTGGTACAAAGCCTTTGAAATCTGCTATTTCATATTCACACATATCCATTTGGACGAGCCACATTTAAAGTGCTCAGTAGCTGCATGTGGCCAGTGGTTACCATACTGGGCAGTGTAGCTCTAGAGCCTGTTCTCAGGGGGCATGTGGAAGGGCCAGTGTGTGGAGAGGTGGGATAGTCTCTGGCCCTGAAGGAGCTGATAGTCATTCATGGTTGTTTTTTTCCCAGGGGATCCAGGACAGCTGGGGGTGATGGGGTCAGTCCTTAGGGCTTGGCAAACACTCTTCCCTCTCCACGTGGCCAGTGGCCCAGGTCCTGGGGCACCCTGTGGTTCATCACAGAGGCTGGAAAGAGTGCAGAGGCAAACTTCCTTGGGGTGTGGGCCCTGTGAGCGGACAGCTTCCCTCGCCCCCTATTTCCTCCCCTATTATATGGTTTCTCTGTGAGACAGGATGCAAGGTCATCCACCCTTCAACAAATATTTCAAAGCACTGACTACTGCAAGACTGTACTCTAGGATCTGGGAATAAATAGAGCAGTAAAAAAAAAATAGAGAAAAACTCCTGCTTTCATGGAGTTTTTAGTTGGAGGAGGTGTGTGGAGAGGCAGACAATAAACAAATATATATCAGTAGTGATAAATATTGTTTTAGTCTGTTTGGACTGCTGTAACAAAATACCATCTACTGGGTGGTTTATAAAAAAGAGACATTTATTTCTCACAGTTCTGGAGGCTGAGAAGTCCAAGATCAAGGTGTCAGCTGACTCAGTGTCTGATGAGGACCTTCTCCTTCATGACCTAGTTATGTCCTAAAGGCCCCACCACCCAGCACCATCACATTGGGGGTTAGGTTTCAATCTATTAATTTGTTGGGAGACAAAAAAATTCAGTCCTTAGTGAATGTTAAGAAGTAAAATAAAGTAGGAAAAAAGATAAAGTAAAATAAAGTAGGAAAAGAGAGTACTGGGAGGGGATGTCCACACCTATCTGTGGAGGAGTCTGAGATATCTAGTGTGATGACATTACACAGAGACTGGAGGAAAGCAGGAGGAGTGAGGTCAGAGCGTGGGGCGGGGCCCACATCGTGTGGGCCTTATAGGCCTTTGTAAGGTCGTCGGCTCTTACCCTGGGTCAGATTAAAGGCCGCTGCAGGGTTTTGGGCAGAGAGGTGACATCATCTGACTTACATTCTACCAGGCTGTTGGATTAGTTGTCTGTTGCTGCCGTAACAAATTACCACAAATTTGGAGGCTTAAAGACCACAAATTTTTTTATTGAAGTATAGTTAATTTACAATGCTGTGTTAATTTCTTCTGAAGCAAAGTGATTCAGTTATACACATATATATATTCTTTTTTAAAATATTCTTTTCCATTATGGTTTATGATAGGGTACTGAATACAGTTCTCTGTGCTCTACAGTAGGACCTTGTTGTGTGTCCATCCTATGTGCAGTAGCTGACACCTGCTAACCCCAGCCTCCCACTCCATCCCTCCCCCAACCCCCTCCCCACCCCAGCAACCACAGCCTGTCCTCTATGTCCCTGAGTCTGTCTCTGCTTCATAGATAGGTTCGTTTGTGTCATATTTGAGATTCCACATGTAAGTGATATCATATGGTATTTGTCTTTCTCTTTCTGACTTACTTCACTTAGTATGATAATCTCTAGTCGCATCCATGTTGCTGCAAATGGCATGATTTCATTCTTTTTTATGGCTAAGTAGTATTCCATTGTGTATATGTACCATATCTTCCCTTTTTTTAATGATACACTTGCTTTAGTAGTAAACTAAAATCAATATATATTTTTTATGACTTTTTTGAATTTTATTTTATTTTTTATACAGCAGGTTCTTATTAGTTATCCATTTTATAAGTGTTAGTGTATCTATGTGAATCCCAATCTCCCAATTCATCACACACCCCCCTCGCCCCCGCCACTTTCCCCCCTTGGTGTCCATACTTTTGTTCTCTGCGTCTGTGTCTCAATTTCTGCCCTGCAAACCGGTTCATCTGTACCATTTTTCTAGGTTCTACATATATGCGTTAATATATGATATGTGTTTTTCTCTTTCTGACTTACTTCACTCTATATCAGTCTCTAGATTCATCCACATCTCTACAAATGACCCAATTTCGTTCCTTTTTATGGCTGAGTAATATTCCATTGTATATATGTATCGCATCTTCTTTATCCATTCATCTGTTGATAGACATTTAGGTTGTTTCCCCATCTTGGCTATTGTGAATAGTGCTGCTATGAGCATAGGGGTGCATGTTTCTGTTTGGATTAGAGTTTTGTCTGGACATATGTCCAGGAGTGGGATTGCTGGATCATACTGTAATTCTATTTTTAGTTTTCTGAGGAACCTACATACTGTTTTCCATAGTGGCCATACCAACTTACATTCCCACCAACCATGCAGGAGTGTTTCCTTTTCTCCACATCCTCTCCAGCATTTGGTATTTGTAGAGTTTTTAAGGATGGCCATTCTGACCAGTGTGAGGTGGTACCTCACTGCAGTTTTGATTTGCATTTCTCTAGCAATTAGTGATGTTGAGCATCTTTTTATGTGCCTATTGGCCGTTTGTATTTCTTCTTTGAAGAAATGTCTATTTAGGTCTTCTGCCCATTTTTAGGTTTGGGTTGTTTTTGTTGTTGTTGTTGTTGAGTTGTGTGAGCTGTTTGTATATTTTGGAAATTAACCCCTTGTCAGTCACATCATTTGCAAATATTTTCTCCCATTCTGTTGGTTGTCTTTTCATTTTGCTATGGCTTCCTTTGCTGTGCAAAATCTTGTAAGTTTGATTAGGTCCCATTTGTTTATTTTTGTTTTTATTTCTATTGCCTTGGGAGACTGACCTAAGAAAACATTGGTCAGAGAATGTTTTACCTATGATCTCTTCTAGGACTTTTATGATGTCATGTCTTACGTTTAAGTCTTTAAGTCATTTATTTTTGTGTATGGTGAGAGGGTGTGTTCTAACTTCATTGATTTACATGCGGCTGTCCAACTTTCCCAACACCCCTTGCTGAAGAGACTGTCTTATTCCCATTGTATATTCTTGCCTCCTTTGTTGAAGATTAATTGACTGTAGGTGTGTGGGTTTACTGCTGGGATCTCTATTCTGGTCCATTGATCCATATGTTTATTTTTGTGTCAGTCCCATGCTGGGTTTTTTTTTTTTTTTTTTTTTTGCAGTACGCGGGCCTCTCACTGTTGTGGCCTCTCCCATTGTGGAGCACAGGCTCCAGACGCGCAGGCTCAGCGGCCATGGCTCACAGGCCCAGCCGCTCTGCAGCATGTGGGATCTTCCTGGACCGGGGCACGAACCCGTGTCCCCTACATCGGCAGGCAGACTCTCAACCACTGCGAACATGCTGTTTTGATTACTGTAACTTGGTAGTATTATCTGAAGTCTGGGAGGGTTGTGCTTCCTGTTTTGTTCTTTTTCTTCACGTTTGCTTTAGCAATTCTGGATCTTTTATGTTTCCATATAAATTTTAGGGTTATTTGTTCTAGTTCTGTGAAAAATGTCATGGGTAATTTGATAGGGATCATGTAAATTTGTAGATTGCTTTGGGTAGTATGTCCATTTTAACAATATTAATTCTTCCAGTCCAAGAGCATGGGATATCTTTCTATTTCTTTGAATCATCTTCAGTTTTCTTTATTAAGTTTTATAGTTCTCAGCCTATAAGTCTTTCACCTCCTCCTTGGTCAGGTTTATTCCTAAATTTTTTATTTTTGAGGGTGAGATTTTGAGAGGTATTGTGTTTTTTACATTCCCTTTCTGATATTTCATCGTTAGTGTTAAGAAATGAAACTGATTTCTGTATGTTAATCTTGTATCTTTCTACCTTGCTGAATTCATTTATCAGTTTTTGTGTGGAGTCTTTAGGGTTTTCTATATATAGTATCATGTCATCTGCATATAATGACAATTTTACCTCTTCTCTTCCAATCTGGATACGCTTTCATTTCTTTTTCTTGTCTGACTGCTGTGGTTAGGACTTCTAATACTATGTTGAATAGAATAGGTAAGAGTGGGCATCCTTGTGTTTTTCCACATTTTAGCTGGAAGGCTTTCAGCTTTTCACCATTGAATATTTTTTTTTAACATCTTTATTGGAGTATAATTGCTTTACAATGGTGTGTTAGTTCCTGCTTTATAACAAAGTGAATCAGCTATACATGTACATATATCCCACCATTGAGTATTATATTGGCTGTGGATTTATCATAAATGGCTTTTATTATGTTGAAATATGTTCCCTCTATACACACTTTGGTAAGAGTTTTTATCATGAATTGATGTTGAATTTTGTCAAATGGTTTTTCTGCATCTATTGAGATGATCATGTGGTCTTTGTCTTTTCTTTTGTTTATGTGGTATATCACATTGATTGATTTGTGTATGTTGAACCATCCTTGTGAACTTGGGATGAATCTCATTTGGTCATGGTATATAATCTATTTTATGCATTGTTGGATTGGGTCAGTTTAAATTATCTTTTACTTCTTGATTTAATTCTGGTGGGCTGTATGTTTCTAGAAACTTGTCCATTTCTTGTAGGTTGTAGAGTTTGTTGGCATATAGCTGCTCAGAGTATTCCCTTATGGTTTTTTGTATATCTGCAGTATCGGTCGTTATGTCTCCTTTTTCATTTCTTATTTTGTTTATTTGGGTTCTCTTTTTTCTTTTTAGTGAGCTTGGCCAGAGGTTTGTTAATCTTGTTTACCCTTTCAAAGAACCAGCTCTTAGTTTTATTGATTTTTTTCTATTGTTTTTAAATCTCTATTTTACTTACTTCCTCTCTGATCTTTATTATTTCCTTACTTCTGCTGACTTTAGGTTTTGTTTTTTCTTCTTTTTCTAATTTTTTAAAGTGGTAGGTTAGATAAACAACACAAATTTATTATCTTCCAGTTCTTTGGACCAGAAGTAGGACATGGTCTCACCAGGCTAAAGTCAAAGTGTTGACAGCAGGGCTGCATTCCTGTCTGGAGATCCTGGGGAAACTCGGCTTCCTCGCTCATCCATGGGTTGGCAGGATGTGGATTGATGCAGCTGTAGGACTGAGGCCCTGTCTTCCTGCTGACTCTTGGGTGGGACTGCCCTTAGCTCCTCCAGGCCAATTTCCCATCTTGCATGAAGTCTTCTATATCTCAGAGCCAACAACAGATGTGGAATTCTTCTCATGCTGCCTTTCCTTTGAACTTCTTCCACTGTCACAGCTCTCTCTGACCATAGCTGGCAAGGTTCTCTGGTTTTAAAAACCCACGTGGTTAGATGGGGCCCACCCAGATAATCCAGGGTGATCTCTCCATCCTTAACCTTAATCACATTTGCAAAATCCTTTTTGCCATGTAAGGCAACATATTCTCCAGTTCCAGGGATTAGTGAATGGGCAACTTTGGGGGGATAGCAGCATTATTTTGCCTCCCATGGGAATGGATGAGATGGTGGTGGGTGGGCGACAAAGGAAGGAAGCCAGGAGGCAAGGAGGAGGCCAGGGCAATAATCCAACAAGATAGAGTGGTGGCTTGGTCCAGGGTTGTAGGATGGTGGGGGAGCAAAGTGATCACATAATGCACTTATTTTGAAGGTAGAACTGACAGGTTCTGCTGTGAGATTGGACATAGCATGTAAGAGAAAGGAAGGAGTCAAACATCCTGACTCCTCAGTTTTGGCCTGAGCAGCAGGAAGGATGAAGTTGGTGCTCTCTGGAATAGGGAAGACTGTGGGAGAAGCAGGTTTAGTGTTTGGGAGGTGGGGTGGGATTCAGGGTTTCTAAGAATTTCTGGTTCCTGAAAAATCCTATTCAATTCTGGGAGACAGAAAAATGGGCAATATTGTCAAGGAATTGGCCAGCAAGCGTCACAGGGTGAGGTCACTGGCACAGCAGTTCCCATTGACGAGGGCCAAGTGTCTGCCAGGTATGCAGAAGGGACGTTATGACAGCAGCTCGGCTCTGATGTCGGCTCTCTGCGGCAGGAGGCTGACCGCTACCCAGTACCACCTTGCTGTCTCAGCCCCTGGGCAGTTTTGAGTCTCACTGAGAGGTCAGAACCAAGTGCAGGAAACACTAACTTCCAGGGCCAGGCAGCAGCTGCTTGGTGCCAGCGAGGGGCCCCAGGTGAGAGAAGCTGAGGGCTGCCCTCCAGAAGAGGCCTGGGCTCCCTGGGAAGTACCGCACCTGCCACTCAACCCCTCAGCCAGTGGTGGCTATGACAGCCAGGCCAGTGTCTATGATTTCCCACATCTGGTGTTCTGGGTCTCCGCGTCTGTGATCCCTCTTGTCTAATCACCGTGGTTTCTCGGGTCACTGTCCAAGATCTCCCATGTCCAGTATCCACATTCTCTCATGTCTGGGGCAGCCAAAATGCCACTCATCACCTGGTGACCTCACTCTGGGAGCACAGTGGGGAGGAGGCTAGTGTGGAGCCAGCCTGGGTTTCTGGAGGAGCTTCTTACCCCGAAAAGAAGGAGGTGTGTCTTGCGTTAGGGTAGTGAGAAGGCTGCCTCTGAAGATCATTTGGTCCAAATTCCTCTATTCCAGGTGGGGAAACCGAGGGGGTTTGGGAGGACACCCTGGTCAAGACCCTTGCAGGCGCTGGTGGCCTCGCACAGCACTGCCCAGTGTCATCTCCCGGGTGGCTTCTCTTCCATGCCCTGGCTGGGGTGACCTTGCTTTGAAGGGTGGGAGGCATGACTCCAGGTCAGGTACGCTCTGCCTTGTCCTATGTGCCCTGGAGCCTCCTCCTCACGCCGTGCCCCCTCCTCTTTCAGTTCTCCCCTCTCCTCCATTGATGCTACCCACCTCCTCTTTCTCCTTTATCGGGCTCCTCTAACCCAGCTCCCTCCTCCTGCTCCTGTTGTTTCTCCTCCTTCTTGTCCAGGCTGCAAGGGGAGTTGAAGCTGGGTCTTGGGGTAGCCGGTTGCTGGCTTCTGTGTGGGGCTGGTATTCAGTGCCCACAGATGCCTGGGCCCGTGGCGGGGGACGAGGAGGGAGGTCTGGTGTTCTTCCTGCCCCAGGTTCCTGGCTCCCAGGGATGGCGTGGGGAGACCTGACTGCATATTTTGGGGAACTCTTGGGCCAGAGACTACCTTGAGGGCCTTCTGCAAGCAGAGGGGACCATCTCAGAGGAAGGCCTGTGACTGTGACCTTCATGGGGCTCCTTTTGTTGGCCTATGTAGTAAGTAACGTCATTAAGATGAATGTGTGTTTTGGTAAAGGGTGTAAATGTATAAATAGTGTCCTTTCCAGCTCCATATATCACCCTGCGTTTATTCCATGCCTGGTGCATAAGCTAGAAGGCACACATTGCTATCTGGGGCTGTGAGTTTTAAAGTACATTAAAGGAGTTTACTGAAAACTCTTGGCAAACAGATAAAATACAATTACTCTAATTCCCAAGGCATTGCAGATAGAGTGTCCTGAAAACCTGCAGTATAATAATTCACAGGGAGCCATGACAGGCAGCCTTTGAGGCATCAGAAGCGCTGCTTTTGTAAACTTCAGAGGCGGCCAAGAACTGTCCCTCGGGAGACCCATGTCCTGTGTTTTATTAACCTCCCTATTTCTAGCTGAGGAGCTGCAGGGGAAATTTAGCTGGCAGGGCTGGCTCCTGCCCTCGTGAGCTTTTCTAGGGTCACATATTGGGGGGAGTAGGGAATGAGATGTCCCATTTTCTTCTGGCTGTATCCCTCCCTGTCTACATGCTGTTCAGTAGCAGGCTGTGCTGGATAGTTGCCTTGCATCATGGGAAATTCTCATTGCCCATGAAGTATGCAGGACTCTTAGCCCCTTCCTGGGAAATGGAGGCTTTTGCTGGGATACCTGGAAGAAGGATATTAGTGATCAGGTTTTTCAGCTTCCCAGAGGATTTGAGGTTGATTTCTAAGCTATACACAGGGGACATAGGACAAATTCTGATGCAGAGGTGGAGTTGCCACCCCATGGGGCTTGAGCAAGATCCCACAGGTGCTCTTCTCTGCCTTGCTTCCCTCACTTTCTGGAGAGATGGAAAATGCCACTGGGGCCTAAAGACTTTGGGTGCTGCTGAGTAACTGGCATCCTGTACCCTGGATGGGCACCTGTGCTGTTCTCCAGAGCTCAGGGAGAGCCCAGACCTTCCTGGGGAGGAGGTTTGGTGGAAGTGGGTGGCTTAGCTTCTGGGCATCTATGTGATCAGCGGTGGACAGCTATGACAGGGTCAGAACTGTGGGGGCCCTGGACTCCAATTTCTTAGAGAGGGAGCTGTGGATGGGCCTTCCTTGAGCAGGGCTCCTCCCTGGCCCCCAGTCCTGAAACTCCCAGTCCTGGGCCACTCTTCAAAAGCTGGACTAGGTCTACTGTGCTAACGATTATGGGCAGCGCCAGAGAATTTGTGCAGGGTGAGCAACGGTCTTTCAGACATGGTGTACAGAGTGGGTAGAGGCGATCAGACGGCAGAGTGGGTGAAGGTCTGTGTGACTTCAGAACTCTGTGACCAAGTTCTCAGAGCAGAGCAGACTCTTGTGGGAGAAGGACCTTCCATGGACATTGAACACTGCATTGAAGAGATGTTGCAATAGCCAAACCCCAATCAATTGCATGAAATGTTGGGGGGCCTGAGCAAGGAGTCAGGTGGATTGAAAGTTTAGAGAAGGAGATTTCTGGAACCTACCCTCTACCTGCATCAGTAGTTCACTGCGAGATTTCATTCTCACCTGTGTTGCAAAAATACAATAATAATAAACACCTCCCCAAACAGCAACGCCTAGGATTTACAAAGTGTGCACTTCCAGGGTTGCTAAGGCCCAGAGAGGACCTGATACCTGTGGCCACCTGGCTGGCAGACCTCAAGTGCTGTCCTTTGGAAGGTGGCCCCAGGGCCGGCAGCCAGAGTCTGGCTTTGATGTCTCGAAATTGGCGCCTTGTTTTCTTTTCCATTAAGCCTCTTTGTGAAGCTTCTGGCAACAAGTGAGTCTTACCCTATCCTGTCACTTAGCACACTTGGCCTTGTAGTTGGGCATCCTGCTCGGAGCCCAGTCAGGACCCTATTGGGCACAGGGATTGGGAATACTTTGGGTGGTCTACGTCGAGTTAACCTGGACCTTCTTCCAGCGCCAGATTTACAGGGGCTGGGGAAATTGGTAGCTTTGGCTGGGATTTAATTGCTTCGATAGAACTGTATGTGGAGTTTCTTGTGGGAGATACAGAAATTAGACCTGCTTAACTGGACTGACCCCTTCTCAGCCACAGTCACTGTATACAAGCGTCCTCTTCCACCACCAGGGAGACTTTATAAGTGGTATTGTTTAAAGTAGTTGTTCGTGGGACTTCCCTGGTAGTGCAGTGGTTAAGAATCCGCCTGCCAATGCAGGGGACGCAGGTTCGATCCCTGGTCTGGGAAGATCCAACGTGCCACAGAGCAACTAAGCCCGTGTGCCACAACTACTGAGCCTGCACTCTAGAGGCCATGAGCCACAACTACTGAAGCCTGCATGCCTAGAGCCTGTGCTCAGCAACAAGAGAAGCCACTGCAATGAGAAGGTCGTGCACCGCAACGAAGAGTAGCCCCCACTTGCCGTAACTAGGGAAAGCCTGTTCACAGCAACGAAGACCCAACGCAGCCAAAAATAAATAAATAAGTAAATTTATTTATTTATTTATTAAAAAAAAAAAGTAGTTGTTTGTGAACTATCATCAACAGTGAGACACTGGAACTCACCAAAAAAGATACCCTACATCCAAAGACAAAGGAGAAGCCGCAATGAGATGGACTTTGACAGGACTGGGGGAAACAGAGACTCCAGTCTTGGAGGGCACACACAAAGTAGTGTGCACATCGGGACCCAGGGGGAAGAAGCAGTGATGCCATACGAAACTGAACCAGACCTTCCTGCTAGGGTTGGAGGGTCTCCTGCAGAGGCGGGGGGTGGCTGTGGCTCACCGCTGGGACAAGGACACTGGCAGCAGAAGTTCTGGGAAGTACTCCTTGGCATTAGCCCTCGCAGAGTCCTCCATTAGCCCCACCAAAGAGCCTGTAGCCTCAGTGCTGGGTCACCTCAGGCCAAACAACCAACAGGGAGGGAACTCAGCCCCACCCATCAGCAAACAAGTGGATTAAAGTTTTACTGAGCTCTGTCCACCAGAGCAACACCAAGTTGTACCCACCACCAGTCCCTCCCATCAGGAAGCTTGCACAAGCCTCTTAGATAGCCTCATCCACCAGAGGGAGACAGCAGAAGCAAGAAGAACTATAGTCCTGCAGCCTGTGGAAAGAAAACCACATTCACAGAAAGACAGATAAAATGAAAAGGAAGAGGACTATGTACCAGATGAAGGAAAAAGATAAAATCCCAGAAAAACAACTAAGTGGAGATAGGCAACCTTCCAGAAAAAGAATTCAGAATAATGATAGTGAAGATGATCCAGGACCTCGGAAAAAGAATGGAGTCAAAGATCGAGAAGATGCAAGAAATGTTTAACAAAGACCTAGAAGAATTAAAGAAAAAACACCTAGAGGAATTAAAAAACAAACAAACAGAGATGAACAATACAATAACTGAAATAAAAAATACACTAGAAGGAATCAATAGCAGAATAACTGAGGCAGAAAAATGGATAAGTGAGCTGGAAGACAGAATGGTGGAATTCACTGCCGTGGAACAGAATAAAGAATGAAAAGAAATGAAGAAAGCCTAAGAGACCTCTGGGAAAACATTAAACGCAACAACGTTCACATTATCAGGGTCCCAGAAGGAGAAGAGAAAGAGAAAGGACCCGAGAAAATATTTGAAGAGATTGTAGTCGAAACTTCCCTAACATGGGAAAGGAAATAGCTACCCAAGTCCAGGAAGCACAGAGTCCCATGCAGGATAAACCCAAGGAGAAACATGTCAAGACACACAGTAATCAAATTGACAAAAGTTAAAGACAAAGAAAAATTATTGAAAGCAACAAGGGAAAAACGACAAATAGCATACAAGGGAACTCCCATAAGGTTAACAGCTGATTTCTCAGCAGAAACTCTACAAGCCAGAAGGGAGTGGCACGATATATTTAAAGTGATGAAAGGAAAGAACTTATGAAGATTAGTCTACCCAGCATGGATCTCATGCAGATTTGACAGAGAAATCAAAAGCTTTACAGAGAAGCAAAAGCTAAGAGAATTCAGCATCACCAAACCAGCTCTACAACGAATGCTAAAGGAACTCCTCTTAGTGGGAAACACAAGGGAAGAAAAGGACCTGCAAAAACAAACCCATAACAATTAAGAAAATGGTAATAGGAACATACATATCCATAGTTACCTTAACGGTGAATGGATTAAATGCTCCAACCAAAAGACGCAGGCTTGCTGAATGGATACAAAAACAAGACCCATATGTATGCTATCTACAAGAGACCCACTTCAGACCTACGGACACATACCCACTGAAAGTGAGGAGATGGATAAAGATAGTCCATGCAAATGGAAATCAAAAGAAAGCTGGAGTAACAATACTCAAATCAGATAAAATAGACTTTAAAATAAAGAATGTTACAAGAGACAAGGAAGGACACTAAATAATGGTCAAAGGATCAATCCAAGAAGAAGATATAACAATTATAAATATATATGCACCCAACATAGGAGCACCTCAATACATAAGGCAAATGATAACAGCTATAAAAGAGGAAATCGACAGTAGCACAATAATAGTGGGGGACTTTAACACCTCACTTGAACCAATGGACAGATCATCCAGACAGAAAATTAATAAGGAAACACAAGCTTTAAATGCCACAATAGACCAGACAGATTTAATTGATATTTATAGGCCATTCCATCTGAAAACAGCAGATTACACTTTCTTCTCAAGTGCACATGGAACATTCTCTAGGATAGATGACATCTTGGGTCACAAATCAAGCCTCAGCAAATTCAAACAAACTGAAATCGTATCAAGCATCTTTTCCAACCACAATGCTATGAGATTAGAAATCGAATACAGGGAAAAAATGTAAAAAACACAAATACATGGAGGCTAAATTATACGTTACTAAATAACCAAGAGATCCCTGAAGAAATCAAAGAATAAATCAGAAAATACCTAGAGACAAATGACCACAAAAACATGATGATCCAAAACTTATAGGATGCATCAAAAGCAGTTCTAAGAGAAAAGTTTATAGCAATACAATTCTATCTCAATAAACAGGAAAACTCTCAAACAATCTAACCTTACACCTAAAGGAACTAGAGAAAGAAGAACAAACAAAACCCAAAGTTAGCAGAAGGAAAGAAATCATAAAGATCACAGCAGAAATAAATGAAATAGAAACAAACAATAGCAAAGATCAATAAAACTAAAAGCTGGTTCTTTGAGAAGATAAACAAAATGGATAAACCATTAGCTAGACTCATCAAGAAAAAGAGGGAGAGGACTCAAATCAATAAAACTAGAAATGAGAAAGGAGAAGTTACAACAGACACTGCAGAAATACAAAGCATCCTAAGAGACTACTACAGGCAACTCTATGCCAATAAAATGGACAACCTGGAAGAAATGGACAAATTCTTAGAAAGGTATAACCTTCCAAGACTGAACCAGGAAGAAATAGGAAATATGAACAGACCAATCACAAGTAATGAAAGGGAAACTGTGATTAAAAATCTTCCAACAAACAAAAGTCCAGGACCAGATGGCTTCATAGGTGAATTCTATCAAACATTTAGAGAAGAGCTAACACCCATCCTTCTCAAACTCTTCCAAAACATTGCAGAGGAAGGAACACTCCCAAACTCATTCTATGAGGCCATCATCACCCTGATACCAAAACCAGACAAAGATGCTACAAAAAAAGAAAGTTACAGACCAATATCACTGATGAATATAGATGCAGAAATCCTCAACAAAATACTAGCAAACAGAATCCAACAACACATTAAAAGGATCATACACCATGATCAAGTGGGATTTATCCAAGGGTTGCAAGGATTCTTCCATATATGCAAATCAATCAATGTGATACACCATATTAATGAATTGTAGAATAAAAACCATATGATCATCTCAATAGAGGCAGAAAAAGCTTTTGACAAATTCAACACCCATTTATGATAATAACTCTCCAGAAAATGGGCATAGAGGGAACCTACCTCAACATAATAAAGGCCATAGATGACAAATCCATAGCAAACATCATTCTCAATGGTGAAAAAGTGAAATCATTTCCTCTAAGATCAGGAACAAGACAAGGATGTCCACTCTCACCACTGTTATTCAACATAGTTTTGGAAGTCCTAGCCCCGGCAATCAGAGAAGAAAAAGAAATAAAAGGAATACAGATTGGAAAAGAAGAAGTAAAACTGTCACTGTTTGCAGATGACATGATACTATACATAGAGAATCCTAAAAATGCCACCAGAAAACTACTAGAGCTAATCAATGAATTTGGTAGAGTTACAGGATAGAAAATTAATGCACAGAAATCTCTTGCACTTCTATACAGTAATGATGAAAAATCTGAAAGAGAAATTAAGGAAACATTCCCATTTACCATTGCAACAAAAAGAATAAAATACCTAGGAATAAACCTACCTAGGGAGACAAAAGACCCATATGCAGAAAATTATAAGACACTGATGAAAGAAATTAAAGATGATACCAACAGATGGAGAGATATACCATGTTCTTGGATTGGAAGAATCAATATTGTGAAAATGACTATACTACCAAAAGCAATCTACAGATTCAATGCAATCCCTATCAAATTACCAATGGCATTTTTTATGGAACTAGAACCAGAAATCTTAAAATTTGTATGGAGACACAAAAGACCCTGAATAGCCAAAGCAGTCTTGAGGGAGAAAAATGGAGCTGGAGGTTTCAGGCTCCCTGACTTCAGGCTATACTGCAAAGCTACAGTGATCAGGGCTTCCCTGGTTGTGCAGTGGTTGAGAGCCCACCTGCCGATGCAGGGGACACAGGTTTGTGTCCCGGTCCGGGAAGCTCCCACATGCCACGGAGCAGCTAGCCCTGTGAGTCATGGCCGCTGAGCCTGCGCATCAGGAGCCTGTGTTCCGCAACGGGAGAGGCCACAACAGTGAGAGGCCCGCGTACTGCAAAAAAAAAAAAAAAAAAAAAGTAAATAAAAGCTACAGTGGTCAAGACAGTATAGTACTGGCACAAAAAGAGAAATATTGATCAATGGAACAAGATAGAAAGCCCAGAGATAAACCCACACACCTATGGTCAACTAATCTATGACAAAGGAGGCAAGGATGTACAATGGAGAAAAGACAGTCTGTTCAATAAGTGGTGCTGGGAAAACTGGACAGCTACATGTAAAAAAATGAAATTAGAACACTCCCTAGCACCATACTCAAAAATAAACTGAAAATGGATTAGAGACCTAAATGTAAGACCGGACACTATAAAACTCTTAGAGGAAAACATAGGAAGAACACTCTTGACATAAATCACAGCAAGAACTTTTTTGATCTACCTCCTAGAGGTAGAAACTCTACCCCCTAGAGTAATGGAAATAAAAACAAAAATAAACAAATGGGACCTAATGAAACTTCAAAGCTTTTACACAGCAAAGGAAACTATAAACAAGACGAAAAGACAACCCTCAGAATGGGAGAAAATATTTGCAAATGAATCAACAGACAGAGGATTAATCTCCAAAATATATACACAGCTCATGTAGCTCAATATTAAAAAAACAACCCAATCCAAAAATGAGCAGAAGACCTAAACAGACATTTCTCCAAAGAAGACATACAGATGGCCAAGAGGCACATGAAAATCTGCTCAACATCACTAATTATTAGAGAAATGCAAATCAAAACTACAATGAGGGGCTTCCTTGGTGGTGCAGTGGTTGAGAGTCTGCCTGCCGATGCAGGGGACACAGGTTTGTGCCCCGGTCCGGGAAGATCCCACATGCCGCGGAGTGGCTGGGCCCGTGAGCCACGGCCGCTCAGCCTGCGTGTCTGGAGCCTGTGCTCTGCGACGGGAGAGGCCACAACAGTGAGAGGCCCGCGTACCGCAAAAAAAAAAAAAAACAAAAAACCCCACAAAACTACAATGAGTTATCACCTCACACTGGTCAGAACGGGCATCATCAGAAAATCTACAAACAACAAATGCTGGAGAGGGTGTGGAGTAAAGGGAACCCTCTTGCACTGCTGGTGGGAATGTAAATTGATACAGCCACTATGGAGAACAGTATGGAGGTTCCCACTACTGGGCATATACCCAGAGAAAACCAGAATTCAAAAAGACACATGCACCCCAATGTTCATTGCAGCGCTATTTACAATAGCCAGGACATGGAAGCAACCTAAATGCCCATTGACAGACGAATGGATAAAGAAGATGTGGTACATACATACAATGGGATATTACTCAGCCATGAAAAGGAATGAAATTGGGTCATTTGTAGAGATGTGGATGGACCTAGAGACTCATATAGAGTGAAGTAAGTCAGAAAGAGAAAAACAAATATTGTATATTAACGCATATATGTGAAGTCTAGAAAAATGGTAGAGATGATATGAACTGGTTTGCAAGGCAGAAATAGAGACAGATGTAGAAAACAAATGTACAGATACCAAGCGGGGAAAGCCAGGGGAGGTGGTGGTGGGATGAATTGTGAGATGGGGATTGACATATATACACTAATATATATAAAATAGGTAACTAATAAGAACCTGCTAAATTAAAAAATAAAATGATTATTAATCTAGCATTATTAATCTAGCATTAGTTATGGTAGTTAAGCTTTTAGAGATAATGAAATGTAAATATGCCTCTAGAGCATGCCATGTTTCCCGAAGCTGAAGACATTCGTGAAGAAAAGTTGTGGTAGGATGACGGTGAATATTAATTGTGTGGATTTACATACTCTGCAGATGGCAGTGCAGATACTGGGTACGGTCAGGAGCCGTGACACAGGCCAGCAGGAAAGGGGAGCCTGGGCTTGCTTTGTGCTTCTCACTGGGGATGTTGCCCTAACTGGCCACTGAAAGTTTCCCACTGAAGTTTCACAGGCCACACGGGGGTCAGAGGTGAAGCTGGGCCTCAAGCCCGGGGCAACCTGAGTCTGAGCTCTGCTGTTCACCAGCTGTTCCACATGGGCGCCCTGGTGGCCCGTGCACCTGTGTCCCAGTGGGGGCCTCAGCTAGTTACCGCACATCTATCCTGACCACCTCCCTCCTCCTCAGGCCCCTCCCCCCTGAAGTCAGGAGGGGCCAGTGATGATTATTTTTTAACCAGCAGTTGTGAATTATTGAGTGCCTGTGCACGCCAGGCATCATGCCGGGCATTGAGGTTACTCTCACTCATGGAGCTGACGTCTCAGCAGTCAGCAAATAGCTGACTGAAGGGCTATGAAGGCAAAGCAAAGAGAGCGATGGGAGATGGTAAAATGTTGGCGATAGTAATAATGGCTGACACTAATTATTTACTACGTGCTCCACGCAGTTCAAAACACTTTCAGTGGGGCTTCCCTGGTGGCGCAGTGGTTGAGAGTCCGCCTGCTGATGCAGGGGACACGGGTTCGTGCCCCGGTCTGGGAAGATCCCACATGCCACGAAGCGGCTGGGCCCGTGAGCCATGGCCGCTGAGCTTGCGCGTCCGGAGCCTGTGCTCCGCAACGGGAGAGGCCACAACAGTGAGAGGCCCGCGTACCGAGAAAAAAAAAAAACAACAAAAAACCCCACTTTCAGTGGATTTTGTCCTTTGACCCTCCTAACAGCTCTGTGAATTAGTTCCACTTTACAGATGAGGAAACAGAGGCTCAGAGAGGTGAAGTAACTTGCCCATGGTCACAAAGCTCGTAAGCAGCATACCTGGGATTTGAATCAGAAAGTCTGATTCCAAATTCCCTGCTGCTCACCGCTATGCTCCATGGCCTTAGAAAAGAAAGAATGAATTTGGATGACACAGGAGGTAGGGAAGACTTCTCAAAGGAGGCTGTGTGTAAACTGGACCTCAGAAGCGAGCGGGTCAGCGGGGAGAGCCCTGGGAGAGGAGAGAGCTTGGTGTCCCGAGGCATCAACATCCTCAGGGCTGAGGCTGGGAGTGCTGGCTCCTGCAGTACAATTTAGTTTCACGGGGCCTCTGGGGCTGGTGAGCTTGTGAGTCCTTATCCTAAAAACCACAGGAAGCTGTGTCAGGGTTTTGAGCAGGGGAGTGACAAGAACCAACCATTTTCCCCCTACATTATTCCTCAGGGAGGAGATGAGGCCCCCTTTCCACTGTATAGAGGGTCGGTTTGGTAAGTTGGCATTTAGTCTGTGGGTAGAGCATCTAAAAGTTCAGGGCAGACTGGGTGCAGAAAAGGCATCTGTCGGCTCCACTTTCAGACTTTGAAGAGGCAGGGGAGAGATGGGACACATCACACTCAAGGTGGTGCAGCCCTCTGTGTGGCGGGAGGGATGAGAGGCCAGCCAGCCCTGGAAGCTGTGTGTGTGTGTGTGTGTGTGTGTGTGTGTGTGTATGTGTGTGTGTGAGTGTGTGTGAGTGATGCCTTCTGAGACAGGACAGTTGGTGAATGCAATAGGCATTGGCATGCACATTATCTCTGAGGGAGCTGCAGCCCGGCAGTGGCTTATTTGAAAGATTACAGCTTCGAGGAAAGAAACACATTGGTTAGCATTGACCTGTGGTTTATGAGTCCCAGGACCCCTGCCCCTTAGAGGGGAATGACTCTATTTGCTGCATAGAAGAAGGGGTCCCTTTGTGTTAAAAAGGAAAAGGCTGAAATGCATATCTTGGGAGCTGCCACGCACTTAATGTAGGAAGAGATGGGGACTCAGGAAGCATCTGGTTCTGCTCTAGGGTGGGCTCTTTGGTGGGAAGATTTTGGTTGGTGCAAAGTTTTATGAAGCCCATGGAGAAGGCCGGGGTCTGAGACAGTGACCAGAGTGGGTGAAGAGTGGAAATGTACAACATACTTACTGCAGAAAATAGAAATACATCAGTGGTTTTGTTGAAGAGGTGAAAGGAAGTAGATTCACCAGCTGTAAGAAGGTGGAAATCTGGGAGTGCTTCCTGACAGAGGCAGGCCTTGAGCTAGACTCTATGACTCTCAGGACAGTGATCTTTAAGCCCTGAAAGCCCCTGCAGAGGCCTGGCCCTGGGGAAAGTTCCTGCTTGTGTTAGAGCCTCATGAGGTTCCACAAGCCAAGGTTCAGATAACAGCCCTGAGGACTAAGTGCAGGCTTCTTATCCTGTGCCAAGCTTTGGCGAGTGGTCTCCACATGTAAGCTCTGGAGTTCCTACGTGGATTGAAGGGTCTGTGGAAAAGTGGGCTAGAGGACTGCTGTGTTTGTGTCACTTCCCATGGTCGATTGTCTCATCAGGAGTGGGGGCAGTGATGGACCTGAGGGGGCCCCACAGACACCCCCAGCCACCCCTTAGCTCTGCCACTAATCTTAGCCACTGTTCTCAGCTGGGCTGAAGGGTGCTTCCCGATACCAGTCCTCTCTTCTGTTCTGATGTCCAAGGACAGGCTTACACATTTTCAGTCCATCGAGGGCTATTCTTGACCTAGAACAATCTGCAAATTTTATGTTTGTCCAAATCCCAGCGACCCTTCAGGACTTTTTTCCAGTGCTTCCCCTTCCTCTCACCATGAGCTCCGCAAGCGCAGAGATTCCCGATCTCATTCCCTGGGGTTTTCCTAGCTTCTAGATCACGGTCTGGCATGTAGTGAGTGCTCAGTGGATAAACATGGAATGAACAAATGAAGCTTTCCTCTCCTTCCAGCCCTGGATTTTTATGAACCGCAGTTGACATTTATTGAGTTCATTCCTGTGGTGGGTTGAATAGTGCTTCACACCCACCCCAAATTCATGTCAGCTGGGAACGTCAGAATATGACCTTATTTGGAAATCGGGTCTTTGCAGATGTAGTTAAGGATCTTGAGATAAAATCATCCTGGATTTAAGGTGGGCCCACATAAGACTGGTGTCTTATATGAAGAGAAGACACAGCAATACACAGGGAAGGAAGCCATGTGAAGACAGAGGCAGAGACTGGGGTGATGTGTCTAAAAGCCAGGGAACACAAAGGATTTCCGGCAATCACCAGAAGCGATGAGAGAGACATGCGACAGATTCTCCTGCATAACCTCCAGAAAGAGCCAATCCTGCCAACACCTTGATTTTGGACTTCTGGCCTCCTGAACTGTAAGAGAATGAATTTCTGTTGTTTCAAGTTAGCCAGTTTGTGGTAGTTTGTTACGGCTGCCCTAGGACACATACAGTTCCTACTGTCAGTATTTTGTAAGCTCTCACTCTCTTCTAGAGCAAAGGCTTGGTCATGTCAGGGAGCAAGTCTGGGTCACCACCATAGGTCCACTGCCTAGTGACCAACCACCCTGGTTTGTCTGGGACTGAGGGGTATCCCAGGATGTAGGATTTTTTTTTTTTTTTTTTTTTTTTTTTTTGGTGATACACGGCCTCTCACTGCTGTGACCTCTCCCGTTGCGGAGCACAGGCTCCGGACGCGCAGGCTCAGCGGCCATGGCTCACGGGCCCAGCCGCTCCGCAGCATGTGGGATCTTCCCAGACCGGGGCACGAACCCGTGTCCCCTGCATCGGCAGGCGGACTCTCAACCACTGCGCCACCAGCGAAGCCCCAATGTAGGATTTTTAGAGAGCTAAAATGGGGGCAGTCCTGGGCAAACTGGGATGACTGGTCATCTTGCTCGCAGGGTGCTTGACACGGGGTCAGTGCCTGGTAGGTGGTGGCAGTTGTGTCTTGTGTGTGGGAAGAGCAAGGGCCGGGCCAGATGCAAGTGGTGTGTGCAGAGATTTTGTGCAAGATGAGCCTGGAGTCAGATAGGAGAGAACTGAAGAACTGGAAACTTACTCTGGGTAATAAGGAGCCACAGTAGGTCTCTGAGGGCTGCAGGGTTCCTCTCGGGAGGCCTGGGGATTCCTGTGCTGGAATCCCTGTGGGCTCCCTCTAAGCCTGCTCCTGGGAGGCCCAGGCACTTTGGCTGCAGGAGTTCTCCCACAGGCCTCCCGCCCCAGGCTGCAGCCAGCGCCTGCCTGGCCCAGGGAACTTCTTTTTGAAACCAAGTGCGAGAAAGCCTAGGTGTGCCCACGGTCACCCTTCCCCCAATTTAAATATACTGAATGGAGCTGATTGCCTAAATTGAAGGTATTATAGTACAATGATTGTTATAATTAAAACTATTATCATCTGAAAGAGACCAGAACCTGGGAAACCACTGCAAAGACTTTTAAAGCTTTGAAAACCTGTTTTTGAACCAGATAAAAGCTCCTTTGTGTGGAGTGTTTTAGAGAGGGAGTCTGTGAGTGGGCACCTGTGGGCTGTGAATGCAGCCTGCTTCTCCATGAGGTGGGTGCGGGCAGCAGGGCTTTTCGGCCAGAGGGTGGCCGCTGCTCTGTTAGCCCAGACCCGAGATGCTGCCCTCAGCAATGCAGGCAGAGCAGGGTTCACTCTGAGGGTCCAGGCCGGGTGGGGATCCGATGGAGGAGCGTTGTCCTGAATGTGGGGCCTGTCGAAACAGACATGTTGCATCCCCCCCTCCCCACATTTGGGAAGGACAGTCTGGTTCTGGCGGGAGAAAGGGGGGCAGTGTCTGGATTGGAGGTGGCAAGAAGAGGGGACAGTAGTCCTGGAGTGGTAGGCTCAGGGAAGGCCTGGGATGGCAGGATGGGGGCTTACAGCGGGCTCTCGACCTGGCCATCAGGAGCCCCCTCTGCTCACGTGACAGGACTCCCAGATGCCCAGGTGGGTGTGGAGCTGGAAACAGCCTGAGAGGAGTTGGGTCTAGCATAACCGGCAATGACTCTTCTGAGTTTGGTTACCTCACATTCTCCTCGGTTCCCCCACCCCCACATTGTACAGGTGAGGAAGTTGAGGCTCAGAGAGGGAAGGGAGGGGCCAGGGTCACCCAGCTGGTAAGTGGTAGGGGCCAGGCTCTGGACCCCAACTCCAGGGTGCTGTGCCTTTTACCTGGGGCCTCTCTGCATCTGGCGATGGTGGCCGTGCTTGGTTAGCTGTCTCTTGGGTTGGTACCATGTGTGCTGGTCCTTGATTTGGGTGGGCGCTTCATTATATTTTGTCCCACCTTGGTTTCACTTCTTTTTTTCCTTTTTCTTCTTTCAAAAAATTATACAATTAATACACGAAACCGTTCTTATTAAGAAATCAAACATTATGGGTGATAAGAGTGCCAACTAAAGAATGTTGCTTGCCATCTGGTTCTACAAGGATTGAGTCATGAGCCACTGTAGTTGCTGACCTTCAACACACCCTGAAAGCAATTCCAGGTGGAGATCAGGAACGAGGCACTCTGTGTTCTGGGAAAACTGGCAGAACAGTCCTTCAGATAGTTAGCTATTTTTAGGAGAAAATTTTAGGAACCCAAATTCTTGCATCTCCCCATACTTAGAAAAGCACTAAAACCATTAACTAAGATACCTGTTCCTGATGCCTAGCAGCAACCTTCTACTGAGATGTGTGCTTGATCACAGGTACCCTTCGCCTATCACATGTACACTGACCTCCCCCCCCTTACCTCTTTGGAACAGTCCTCAGTGCTCTCTGAGAGGCTGTTTCCCAGGCTAGAGTCCTCAGTAAGACACTGAATAAACTCAACTCACAGCTCTTCCGTTGTACGTTTTTTTCAAGTTGATAATAGCTAACTCAGAGCAATAATCTTAGGTGTGTTTGTGTATACGTATACATACATAATACATTTAGTCCTCATACAGCCTTTTGAGGTAAGCACCGTTTTCCCTATTTTACAGAAGAGAGAATGAAGGCCCTTGCTGGAGGCTACACAGCTGGGCTTAGAGCTGGTAGACTGGTCAGAGCCTGTGTGTTTGATTCCTGTGCTATGGAGAAAGTGGAATATCCCCTTTCCCCCCACAATCTTACTCCCTCCTCCTTCTGAAGCAAAGGTCAGTTACTGTTTCACGTATCTTCTTTCAGACCTTTCTCATGAATTTACACATAACAGAGGTTTTGTGTATGTGTTTTTGGACATAAACAATATCGTTTGGTATTTACTGTTTGCAGATTGTTTCCTTCACTGAACAATACATTGTGGTGATACTTTCATGCCAAGAACATATCAACACTGTACCCGTCTTAAATGTTGCAGTGTGTCCCCTAGTTTATTTATGATTGAGTATATACTAGTGTCATGGACTGAATATTTGTGTCCCCATACCCCCCCCAATTCATATGTTGAAACCTAATCCCCTAGGTGATGGTATTAGGAGGTGGGACCCTTGGGAGGTGATTAGGTCAAGAGGGTGAAGCTCTTGCAGATGAGATTAGTGTCTCTATAAAAGAGACCACAGAGAGCTCCCTTGCCCCTTCCACTATGTGAGGACACAGCAAGCCATCTATGAATCAGGAAGCGGGCCTTCACCATACACCAAATCTGCTGGAACCTTGGTCTTGGACTCCAGCCTTTAGAAATGTGAGAGATAAATGCTGTTGTTTGTAAGCCACCTAGTCTATGGTAATTCTGTTGTAGCAGCCTGAACAGACTAAGACGACTAGTCATCATGAAGATAAAAAAAAAGAAAAAAAAGTGGAGAGGCAGCTTTTTCAGCCGACGGTTTAGCAAACATTAAGCAAGTTGCTATCATCGAGTGTCAGCAAGGACAAGGGAAGATTCTTGCTCATTGCTGATGGCTGTGCACATTGGGGCAGGCTTCATGGAGGGCAGTTTGGCAGTATCTATTAAATTTAAACTAGCACACCTTTGTCCTACCACACCCCCCAGCTTCTAGATCTCTAGCCTAGAGACAGATGTGCCTATACCAGCAAGGAGACATCCTAATGATGTTCACGTAACACTGTTGGTAGTGGTGCAGCATTGAAACAGCCTGTTGTCCTCATCTTGTGTCTCAGCTGGATTGTAAGCTCCCAAGTTCAGGTGCTGGGTCCTAGGCTGGCTCCTAGCCTTCCCGAAATGGAGAGGGACCTGCCCATACGCCAGGAGATCAACAGATACTTTCTGGGTGTTTTTTGCTTTGTAAACTTTTCTTACCCAGGTTCTGTGTATGTAGGTTCAGAACCCAAATAGAACTAGTGGGCTTAGAATGAAAGATGGCAGTACGCTGCCCCTTGTTCCCTGTTCCCAGCTCCCAGGAATCAACTGCTTTCAATGTTTAATATAATTTAGTTTTGTATTTCTTGTATTTTCTCCATATTTCTATACTACTTGATTTAACTGCTTGATTTTTTTTTTCATTTTGGATATGACCCGTAGACTTTCTTTTGAGGAAGGGAAGGATTATTAATTTTTATTACTGGCACAGCCTTCTCCCCTGCCCCGCCTCTCTCCCCCCACCCCCTCCCAAGAGCTTCCCCTTCCTCTCTCCTGAGAATGTTAAATCCTCATTTTGGGTTAAGTCAGTATTCAATGTTTATATTATCATGACTGTGTAACTAATATTTACAGAGAGCCGCATGCAGTACTATGATTATAGTTTCTTGTACAACCTTTAATTTTCTCAGAAGTTAATAATTGCTCATTTCTTTTCCTTTATTTTGTTTTATGTGTACCAATTACAAATTATTTCCCAAACTCCATGACAGCAATGAAAATCTCTGAATATTTTAAACACAGCACCAAGCAACTTGTTTTGTTTGTTTATTTTTCAGACAGCCCTGAAGAGCCTCCAGCCTGCAGCTGCTGTCTAGACTGTTCTCTGAAAACAGCACCCAGATCCTTACCTGAACTTTCCACCACCTTCTCCAGGGCATCCCCTGCACCCTGGATCCCACTTCATTGTCTTTCTTGGATTCTTCCCTTCTTTTGAGGGGAATACTTCCTCCAGTAACTTCCTGAGGAAGGGGACTAGGAGGTAAGTTTTTGGAGACCTTGTTTGTCTGAAAATGTCCTTATTCTAGCCTCACATTTGACTGATGGTGTGGCTGACTCTAAATTGGAAATCATTTTCCCTCAGAATTTTGAATGCATTGTTCTTCGTCTTCTAGCTTCCATTGCTGTTGAGCTATCAGATACCGTTCAGATCCATGGTTTCTATGTGACCTGCTTATTTACTTTGGAAGTTTTTAGAATTTCTCTCCATTTCTCTTTTCTATACTTCATGATGGTGTTCCTTGGCATGGTTTAAAAATTTAAAAAATTTTTTTTAAATTATTCTTTTAAAGTTTAATTCATGATGCCATATACTTGGAAGATTTGTTAAACCTTGAAATACATTTCCTTCAGTTCTAGAACAGTATCTAGTATTATTTTTTGATAATTGGATCCTCTCTGTTTTCTAGTTTTCTTTTTCTGTAACTCCTGTTAGTTGAATAATGGACCTCCTAGGTTAATCCTTGAATTTTCTTATCTTTCTTATTTTCTACTTTTTTTCTATTTTAATGGAGATTTGTTCTATTTTATTTTTCAAATAATCTGTTGATTAAAAAAACTCTGCTCTCATGTTTTTAATTTCCATGTTTTTTCTTGTTTCCTGAATATTCATTTTCATAGTTCCCTTGTTCTTATTTCATGAAATGCAATATCTTCTAATTTTTCTGAGGGTATTAAAGTACAAACATTATTATTATTTTTGTTTGTTTCTTGCAATCTCTCTATTTCCTTTGGAATTCTTTTATCTCCTGTTTGCTCTGATCCTTCAGTTAGAGGCTTTCCTCCAACATCTGGTGCTCTATGGCCTCCCACACATATCTGAGAGTGAGGTACCGGATACCCCCAGGGATGCTCCCTGTGCTTGAGTGAGGCTCGATGACCAGTAAGTTTCAGTATAGAGTGATTGGGGTGGGGTGACTTGGTTATTTTCATATGGAATTCCTGATGTCAGGTCTTTTCCCTAGGGGTGGTCGGTTTCTCCAGAGAGAAATCCTCCCATTATCTGCCTGGAGGAGGGGTATAGGTCTGGGTGAGAACTTCCCAGAAACTCAGTGGGAGAAGGTGACATGAGTTTTCACTGCTCAGTTTATAGAATTACCCTTATTCTCCCTGTTTTAAATATGGCCCCCACCCCCATGCTCAGCTGTGTCTGCTGTCCTTGAGGGCAGAAACTCTTTGACACAAACTCTGCAGAGAGTTGGCCTCCCATCTATTTTCATGGTGAGGGTAGGGTGGTCATCTTGCTGGGAAATGGGGGTAGGATTCCTAGTTCTCCTGTGGACTTTCCTAGTTTTTAGCCCCACCTATGCCTCTGCCTTCTGAGGTAGTATTTGTTGCTTCCTCAGTTCCTGCGCCTTTCAGGGTTCTGAATGGGTTTGCTCATACAATAGCAGGCTTCAGCTTTCCCTGATCCGCTAAGCCAGCTGGCTCTTGCCCATCTGCTTTCCAGCTTCCAAACTGTTGTTGATAGAACTTGTCTTCTGTCACCTTCTCTTTTCTCTGTCCTTGTGGGTTTCTGTCATTTTTAGACGTTCACTACTATTTTGGGGGGGTTCTTTTTGCAGGGTGTGTGGCAGAAATAAGTGTGTATGTTTAGTCCCCTGTGTTTACCCTGGACTCCTGAGTTTTTTCTTTATGAGAGAAGCATGAGCAGAGGCAGAGATCATCTGTTCGTCGTGTGTCCTCATGAGCATGGCTTTTTATCAGGGCCCTGTTTTCTTGCTGGCGTGCTGTTGTATGCCAGAAAACCCAACCCAAATGGCTTAAACAGTAAAGAGATTTATCTCATCTAATGATAAACTCTGGGATAGGACGGCTCCAGCTTTGGTTAATTTAGCAGCTCAACAATGTCATTGAGGGCACAAGTTCTTTCCATTTTTCTACTCCACTTTAGTGCCCTTCATGGTCACCAAGTAGCTGCTGTGGTTCCTTCCACTCAACCTTCATGTCCTTGTATACAAGTGTCCACAAGCAGAAAAGATAGCGTCCCTTCGTTGTTTTACTCTCTTTAAAAAAGTAAAATTGTGTCTTAGTCTGTTCAGGCTGCTATAACAAAATACCACAGATTGGATATTTTATAAACAGCAAACATTTATTTCTCACAGTTCTGGAGTCTAGGAAGTCCAGAATCATGGTCTGGCAGATTCCATGTCTGGTGAGGGCTTTCTGGTTCATTTAGGTGACTGTCTTTTTGCTGTTTCCTCACGTGGCTGAAGGGGCTATGGATCTCTCTGGAGCCTCTTTTTTAAGAGCACTAATCCCATTCACGAGGGCTCTGTCCTCATGACTTAATCACCTCCCAAAGGCTTCACATCCTAAAACTATCACCTTAGGGGTTAGGATTACAACATATGAATTTTGGGGGGAACACAAATATTCGGACCATGGTGAATTGTTTGAATAGGTGTTATATCCACAGGTTGGCAATCTAAAATACTTAAAAGGCATACAATAAAAAGTCTCCCTATTACTCCTATCCTTTCTTCTCATGAATAGGATTTTCTTATTTATTCTTGATGCCAAAAACTTGGCCTCTGTTCACTGGTGCCAAATTGAAACTTGGAGACAGAATTTTGGGTGAAGTAGAATAGAATAGCTTTATTGCTTTACCAGGCAAAGGGGGACAGAGTGGGCTCCTGCCCTCAAAAACTGTGTGTCCCAACACCAGAGGATTTGGTGAGGAGTTTTATAGCAGTGGTTCAAGGGTGGGGTTGCTGATAAGATTAAGTTGTATGCAGGGTCTACACTCCTTTAATCTGGTCTCAGGTAATCTCTTGATGAGCTTCTCTGGTTCCTTTAATCTGGCTTCAGGTGGTCTTATCTGGAATGAAGAATGCTGACATTTTCCATTTGTTGGGGGTTTTAGTTATGTAAAGAGCTCAGAGATATTGTTATGTGTATCCTTTGAGGTGGAACCAGGACCCTGCCCCAAGGCTGCACTACTGTTTCTTGGCTCCTTCTCCCTTGTCTCTGCATCCCCTCCCTTCCCTGATTAGCAACTGCCCTTGGGAACTCAGGGAAGGTCATGGAGGCTGGAGTCTGTTTCCTACAAACAAGAAACGGAGGACACAGAAAGGCTTCCATGCCCAGGAACCCCACAGGGTCCTGCTTGGTTTCATTCTTCCAGAATCTCCTTGTGTAATAAGGCATATTACAAGCAAATATGAACATATAGTTTTATCTATCTCACTGTCACTTTTCCATGCTCTAAGCATTTTTTTAAATTAAATTAATTTATTTGTTATCTTTGGCTTCATTGGGTCTTTGTTGCTGCACGTGGGCTTTCTCTAGTCGCGGCGAGCGAGGTCTACTCTTTATTGCGGTGCGCGGGCTTCTCATTGTGGTAGCTACTCTTTGTTGTGGAGCACAGGCTCTACGCAGGTGGGCTTCAGTAGTTGTGGCACTTGGGCTCCATAGTTGTGGCTTGTGGGCTCTGGAGGGCAGGCTCAGTAGTTGTGGCACATGGGCTTAGTTGATCTGTGGCACATGGGATCCTCCCAGACCAGGGCTCGAACGCATGTCCCCTGCATTGGCAGGCGTATTCTTAACCACTGTGCCACCAGGGAAGTCCCTCTAAGCATTTTTTGACACTGCTTTTTGTTTTTCACTGAGCAAAATATTTTGGTACATAAAGCACATCCTTAACATTGTTTTATAGCTATATTATATTGCTTTATATGCATGTAACCTAATTTGTTTAACCAGTCATCTTTTGATAGATATTTAGGTTGTTTCCCATATTTGCTATTATAATAAATTCTGAAAATCTGTTAGTTTTCCTAGAGGATAAATTCCTAGAAGTAAAATTGCTGAGGCAAAAGGGGTATGTATTTGTGACTTTGACAGATGTTGCAAATTGCCCTTCCTGGGGTTTGTACCAGTTTATTTTCCCATCAACACTGTATGAAGGGCTGGTTTCGCAACAACCCACAAGGTATCTTCTCAACCTTTGGATTCTTGCCAATCTGATAGGTGAAAAATGGTCCTTGTGTCTCTATTTAAGAGCTAAGAAACCATTCCCAGGAGTTTCTTCAGCAGACTTGTTCTCCTGAGCAAGGTCTCCTTGGCCAGAATTGTGTAATGTGCTGCCTCCTAAACCAGTCATTGGCAAAAGGAATGAAATGACCCTAATTGGTTTAAATTAATCCTGATTAACATCCGCTGGTGGGGTTGGTATAGGGGCAGCTTTCCCACTACAGGGATGCCTGGACAGCACTGGGTTGTGTTAGTGAGGGAGATGGGGTTAATGCTTTGGGGTAGGCACCCAGCAGTGTCTGGGATATTCCTGGTCCACCACTAGAGAGTTAGAGAGTTGGGCTCAGACCTGTGTCTCCAAGGTCTGGAAGGCTCCTTCTAGGACTCCCCATTCTCATGCGGTCAATGCTGGTAGGCTGCCTGGGGTGGGAGGATGGTTTGTGGTCGCACAGCCTGATCTCTGATCAGATCCAAGATACTGGTTGCCTAAACCAGGTCAGAGAAGAGTCTAGGCTTTAGAACTGGCAGCCCTGGGTTCAAATGCCCCCCTCTGCCACTTACTAGCTACGTGACCACTTAGCCTCTCTAAGCTTCAGTTTTCTCAGTGGTAAAACTGGGCCAGGAACTCCTGCCTCAGTAGCTGTCGGGAAGTTGAGTGGAATGTATACCATGCGCCCATCCCAGAACCTGTCCCACAAGGAGTTACTCAGCAGAGGCCCGTCCTGGCTGAGGTCTCCTGTCCCCCAGAAGGCAGGGAAGAATATTCCATGAGCTCTGCCCTGGGTCCTGAGCTCCTGGGTGTGGCCGGGGAGGGGGCTCAATCGACCCTGTGTCCTCCAGGCCCACCACACAGCCAGAGGCTCAAAAAGTGCTCCATCTGTGCTTGTCCATTGAATGAGAGAACAGCAATAAGTTAGCGCAAAAACTGCTGCTACACATCCTAACGGTGTTTGGCTTTTTAGGCCATATTGAGGCAGAATTTCCCTTGATACCAATCTGTATCGAATCATTTACACATGCCGTGCCTCCTGATGACATGCACTGTTTATCTGCGGCATCAGCTCCGTATTGATTTATCAATGCCCATTTTGCACAAAGATCAATAATTAATTGCATCTCTGCAAACATGGGAATACAACCTGTTTGCCATGTAGAGTGAAGCCCTGAGCTGAGAGCCTGCTGAAGACTTTGTTTGCTCCTCGTGAGTTTTCCTACATAAGGTGCTGCTTTAATGGCCAGTGCCCAGGTCCTGAGTGACCAGCCATCTCCACTGCCCTGGCATCAGGACCACGGGAGACCTGATGGCCGTGCTGGGTGTGTGTGAAGGTATCCGGATGGATGAGGGAGAGTGACCTTGTGGAAAGGGCTTTTTTTCAGGGGGTGCATGCAGCTGGTGGGGGCTTCTCTCCCGTGACCCTTCCTGGGGTGGGTGGCTCCCCCTTTAGCTCTGCCTCTCTGGTCATTTCTCCTGTAGACGGACCATCTCAGAGCAGGATATGTTCTAGCTTGTCTGTTTCCCTGGGGCCTGCCACACACATAATAGGGCCTCAGTGAAGGCTGGCTGAATGCTTGAGGATGAAATGTACCATTTTCTGGGTTTCCTTGTGGTGCTTCTAAATGGTCTGGGAGCTGGTGAGTGGTGGTGGCGAGGCTCGGGCAGTAGGTGGCGCTCTGTCAAAGTCTGCGATCCGTGTCTGGGAGGAAAGCTGTCAGGAGAGCTTCAGAATCCATCCCAACTTCAAAATTAACAGAAAATGACGATTGAGCATTTCTTACTTTAAAATTGTTTGAAATGATATTGGAAAGCCTTATTTTATAAATGTTAGGGAGTTACAATCAATCAACTAACATAATATCCATTTGTTAAGCACCTACTAAGTGCCAGGCGCTATTAGTGTATTAATTCTGCTGGAGTGTTCCTCTTTATGTAACATGTCCCCCTGTCTAATTTATCTATATTACTTACCTTTTAGAGGAACACATTGATGAATTGCTCTATTAAAAGCGGATAAAGATGCTTAAAGTCCTTAATGGGAGAGGACTCACAAAGGAGTTTTTAAGACTAACTTAGAACTGTGTAGATCACTCAGCACATTATGCTAATTTTTTTTTCAGAGGCTGAGCAGCTTAGAGTGGAAAAAATTCAGCCTGTTCCCATCTAGTTGCAGAAGCCGGGTAATCTGTGTCTCATCAGCGCTAACAAATATACCCCCTAATAACAATTTGTGTTTGTAACAGTGAGAAATGCTTCCCTGGAAAATACTATCAGCACTTATATTATCTTACAGATTATACTCTCACTCAGTGGAGGGTCCCAGTAAAAATATAATAGCAGATTGCAGGCGATGGGCTCTCTATTTTTATGTGAGAGACTTCATTATTTTGCAAAGTGGAGAGAAATTCTTTGAAAACACAGGCACCTGGTGCACACGCACAATTGCCAGGGCCCGAAGCTGGGAGGGGGCCTGGGGTTGGGGGTAGGGCTGCAGCCTGTCGGGAAGCTGTGGGAGCTGGCAGTCTGGGGGGTGCTGCCTTCCCTAGGACCGGCAGAGTGAGGGGTGGCTCTGAACCCTTCCTGCTCTGGGGCCATCTTCCCTGCTAGACTGTCAGCTCCATGAGGACAGGGTCAGGGTTAGGGACAGGGTGTATGATTCCTGCTGTCACCTCAGCAGCCAGCAAGGTGCCTGGCACACCTAGGGGCCTCAGCAATCCTGGGTTACCCCAGGTGTTGGAGCTGCAGGAGAAATAGCCAGAGAGGCAGGGCTAAACAAGGTGTCACCCAGGGACTGGGCAAGCACTTCTCTGTGTGCCTGGGCCACCTCTCGAGGCCTCGGGCGGGAAGGAGCCCGGGCTCATGAGGGCTGACCCCAGGGCAGGACTGTGGTCTTGGAGATGCTGGTGTGAGGATGGAGTGGGGAGGTCTGCCTGAACTGAGGAAGCTGGTGGAGGCTACTGGAGAAGGTAAGGTAAGCGTGATGTGAGGGGGGCGTTAGCAAGGCTGGAAGCAGGCATGAGATTAGGGGTGTGTAGGCCAGAGGGCAGGGCGGGGAAGGGAGAACCTGGCTTGATGAGACCCCAGACCCCAGGGGCACCCTAGCCCAAGGCCCCTTTCCATTCTTTTCGTCCTTGGAAGAGAACTTGGGGCTGTTCCTCTCCCAGAGGCCCCTCTCCCTTTCTCAAGGGGCTGTTCCCCTTCCACGAAGCGATGTCTCTGCAGATGGCAGAGGTGCCGTGGGTAATGAATCTGTGGACAGGTTTCACCTGCACGTCAGCAGCCGGGCATTTCTCTGTGGCCGCTTGTGCTGATCAGGGAGGAGCTCACAGCCCAGTGGAGGCAACAGAATCATCATGTGGGATGCTGCAGTTCACAGGCCACGAGCGGAGTCTCTTCCATAAGTCTTTGTGTCTCCAGGCCAAGCACAGAGCAAGTTCTGATCCTGGTGAACTGAAGAGAATTAAGGCTGGGGGTCATGGGATTATCAGGGACCGAGAGTGCGGGCTGGAGCTGAGCCGCGACAGACATCGAGTCTGGGGAGGGCTGATAAGCAGGACAGGGTGAGGCACCCCAGGCTGACGCAGTGACAAAGGTGAAGGCTTGGAGGTGCGAAATACGGCGACGTTACGGTGCCTGGGCTGTCTGAAGTGTGGTGTACAACAAGGGGGGCAATGCCTTTGGGCCCAGATCAAGAGGACCTGGGATGCCAGAGTGAGGTGTCTGCACTTGCTTCTCTGCTCTCTGCGTGGGAATCTGGGCAGGTTATGCCCAGATGGGGTGGCACCTCAAGGGCAGAACTACAGAGACCCCAGAAGCAGGGGCTGTCCCAGCCTGGCCAGCTGAGGAGGCTCAAGAACAGTTTGGGGGACACGGGGCTCCAGCCTGAAGCTTGAAGCCAGCTGGCTTCTTGTCCAGCACAGACCCCGACCCTTATTCTGGAAGGTGGAGCAACACACGGGGGTCTAGTGTCAGTCTCCCGGCAGGGCCAGGGGCTGCTCTAGGGCCCATCATGCCCCCTCAGTTGGGGATGGAGCTCGTGCTCTGTGGCAGAGCCCCAGATCTGGGAGCCTCCAGGCCCAGGCAGACCGCACACTGGCCCGCCACCTTCTCTTAGGGGGCTGCATCCAGGTGAGACTCCTCTCTCAGGTTCCACAAACCCTCCAGAGTCTGTGCCACAGAAGACGCCCCTGCCCACACGCCCCTGCCTGTGTGCCGTGTGAGGTGCTGCAAGGGGCACAGGGCTCTGTTCTTTGCTTACAGATAAGAGCCGAGCACCCGAGTCTCTTTAACGCCAGCGTAGGTGATTTTCCTCTTGCACCTGAGGTCAGAAAAGTACCCGGGATAGGATGATCGGTTCAGGGAGAGAACAAAGAAAAACAGTGACCTTCTACTGTGCGAGGGAACACGTAAGGAGCTCCAGGTGAGCAAGGGAGTTTGTAAAGACGAGAGTCACAGACAGTCATCAGCTGTGGGCAGTGAGAACAGAACTGGGAACAATAATCTTTGCCGGAGTGACAGGGTCCAGGCTCCCCACGGGGCACTCGAGGACCTTCTGTTCTGACCCTGCCCACTTTTCTCCCGGGTCCCCACCCCCTTGCCCCCCACCAGGAGGCTGCCCAGCTCTCCCAGACCTCAGCCCTTTCCGCTGCCTCCAGAACCCTTCCCTGTCATCAAGCTCTGTGTCAGGGAGTCTTCCCTGGCTCTCCAGTGCAGAAAGGCCCTGGCCGTTCCGGACCCAGAGCTCACCCAGTCACCCATGCTCCGGGCCGTTGGCATCCCTCCCTCCCCTTCACCATGGTTGGGTCCCTTGAGGGTGGGACTATCCCTTTTTTTTGTCTCTCTGGCTCCAGGGTCTTGCTTGGGGCCTGAGTTGATGTTTGGGGTGTGAATGGATGAAGTAGGAGAGGATGCATTCTGACAATTTTGGGGTGACAGGGATCGATGGGGGTGCTGTGCAGGAAATGGGGCTGGGCAGGGGTCCTGGCACAAAGCTCGAATGCTTGGTGGAAAAATGCTAGTTCTCTGGAGGGCTGTGTGTCTGCACAGTTTAGTACCTGCTGCTGCTTGGCATTCTTTTCCTTGGGCTGACCCTGGGCCATTGGAGGGTGCGTATTTTATTCTATTCATTTCTATATCATCATAGTCTAGTTCTGGACCTGAAAAACAGTAGGAACTCAATAAATGCTTGCTGACTTACTGATTGAACTCAGTGTGTTGTAAACGTATGCAAACCCTCTTATCTCTCTGGGCCTCAGTGTCTCCATCTGTAAACAGGGAGTGAGTTGGAGAGGCTCCTCTGGTGTCTTGAACTCTCCAGCTGTGACTCTGACGCTGGGTGCTGGGCGCTGTAAGTTTCTCCAAGTCTCTGCCACCTTCCCCCTTCACCGGGGCCCAGAGAGGGTGTGTGGGTGCATCCCCAGGGCTGAGCCCACAGCTGCAGGCCCTGCTGACCCGCAGGACACGGCGTCCACACCCTTCTACAGCGTCTGCCAGGGTGCACTCATGCTTGTGGGGAGCTGTGCCCTGGGACACATGCCAGTGAAAGATCGCACCCATTGGGTGGGTTGCTGTGATTAGCTGGGCTCTGACCTGGCGACGAGGGGAAGGAGGCGGGCAGAGAAAATGGGCGTAAGCTGTTGCTTGTGGGAGAAGACCTCCGAGCTGCTGGGGCTCTGCGCCCTGCTCCTTTGGGGAAAGGGTCAGAGGATCCTGGTGTTCTAGGAGGTGGCAAGTGAAATTAAAGCCCCGTGCCCAGAAGACCTGCAGAGTTGTGCACGCATTTAAGGGTGAGGCACTAAATAGCAGGGTGGAAGTGCGTGTGTGTGTGTGTGTGTGTGTGTGTGTGTGTGTGTGTATGTGGCCCAGCAGTCGGCTTCACTGAGGGTAAATGGAATTGAGGGGTGCATTAGTTTCCTAAGGATGCTGCAACAAATTACCATGAATGGTTCTGGAGGCCAGAAATCTGACATCAAGGTGTCTTTTGGCAGGACCACACTCCCTGCACAGGCTCTAGGCTTCCTCGCCTCTTTCAGCATCTGGATGACTCCTGGTGTTCCCTGGCTTATGGCAGCACAGCCCCAACCTCTGTCTTCACATGGCCGTCGTCCTTATGTCTCTCTCTGTCCTTTTCTGACTTTTAAAGGACATTCTCATTGGATTAAGGGCCCTTCTAACACAGTGTGGTCTCATCTTGATTCTTACCTTAATTACTTCTGCAAGGACCCTATTTCCAAATAAGACCTCATTCTGAGGTTCTGGGTAGCCATAAATTTTGGGGGAAAACTATTAAACCCACCGCAAAGTGGCCACTTGTCCATCTATATCTGTAAATCTCTTTTCTTGAGGTGGTAATTTTCTTTTGAGCCGGGTTACCAGTGCTCCCAGCACCAGGCAGGGGAAGGGAGCTGGGGTTCTTGCCTTTGGGTAGGTGGACTTTCACTTCATTCATTTTCAGCAGTGCCTGGGGTCCCAGAGGGCAGGGACCAACCTCTCCTGAGAGCAAGGCCCCAGCTTTCTGTGTGTGCCAGGCAGGGAGGGCACTGGGGGTGTACAGGCTTCTTACACAGATTTGCAAGCAGTCCCTCTGTAATGAGTGTCACCTTTGCCCCCGCTCTCAGAGGTACCCGGGACCTCTGATTCCAGGGCCCGTTCTGGGTGGAAGAAGTGCAGATCCAGTGTTTCTAGGGTTTCCACAGTGCCGACTTGGTCTTGGTTTTCTCTGATCTGCTCTGCCAGGTGCTTCCAAGCTTCCCAGATTTTAATGCTATTTGTCTCCTATTCCATTCACATCTTTGAGGGTGTTACCCCTTTACTGTCACTTTACTAAAATCTGTCAGTGGACTCTGATCACCTTTAGAATGATGCCCAGACTCTGACCATGTTGTCCTGGGCCTTCGCGGGCTGGCCAGCCGCCCAGCCTCATCTCCTCACACACTACGCTCCAGCCTCCGAGGGCCTGAGCTCACCCCTGCTCATCCTTTCTCCTTAAAAATGTCACTCTCCAGAAAGACCTTCCCAGCCCTCTCACCCACTCACCTTTGTGCCGTATACCCCATGCTTCCTTCTTGGCACAAGTAACAATTTGTCTTTACACAGCCAAGGGCCATGTCCTGTCTGCTCGTCCCTCAGATACTCTGCTCCCCGTTCACTTCAGGGCCAGGAGCTGACCCGTAAGGGCCGCAACAGCGCCCCCCACTCACCTCTGGCTTCCTGTTGAGTTCATTTACTGGGCTACTGGCAGGAGAGGGGAGGGTAGGAGGAAAGTGAGCTTGGCGTTTTTATTCTCCTGGCCCCTTCCCTGATGGGTCTCCATGGGCTGGCTGTATCCCTTTGCTGAAGGCCTCAGCCCCCATCAGGTGGGTCCTCTCCATTCGCACACCTTCTCATTGATCCAGTAACTTCTCTTTCCCTTTGACCCTTCAGGCCTAGAAGTGGTTACTATGCCCTCTTTAAACACTGCCTATGCCTTGAAAAATAGTCCAACCTCAAGTACCAGGTGTGACTGTGCCTACTGCTACACTTTTCTTGCTAATTCACCTGCTTACTCACCCCTCCCAGACTATCAGCTTTGTGGGGACTGGCACTGTCTGTTTTCATTGCTGAACCCCCTGAGCTTACCTCAGGGTCTGACACACACTGGGTGCTCAATAAATGCCCATTAAATGCGAGACCACACCCACACATGCGTACACGCTTGCACAGATGTGCCCATGCAGACAGACAGACAGACGACACGCACTCACACACACTCACCCACTCACACCAAAGGTCTCTGCAGTTTTCGGCACCTCAGAGTCTTCAGAGAGTTGAGACCAGAGCTTGCTCCACAGCAGGTGGGCTGGACCTTCTCAACCCCCTTCCAATGGTTTGAGATGCAGTTTGTGGAAGCTGCCAGTGTTCCTGCTGTGTGGCCCCAGTGGGTCAGCCCAACCTCTCTGGGCTTCAGTTTCTCTCACAGGGATAGCGATAACTGCTCTGTGACCACCTACCTTGGTGACCCTGGAGGTTATGTGCCACCTTCTGCTGGTCTGCCAGTGACGCCTGGGGGTCCGAGTGCAGAATGCTTAGGATGGACCTGGTTAGCTGTGGCAGCAGCAGGAGGGTCACATGAGCCCAGAGGGACTTGCCCGGGAGTGGTGGTGGGGAGAGACTTCTGTGAGGGGGTTATTGCACCACATCACCTTCTCGCTAAGGGTTTACTCAGGCTGCAGTCAAGCCCCAGTTGTCTATGGGATTTATTGTCTGAAAGGGGAGGCGGGGACCCAGGAGAAGTCAGCTGGACAGCTGGGTATCAAGAATGATGCAGGCCCAGCCTTGGCGCCCCCCTTGGGGAGACTGAAGAGAACAGGCTTCTGTGCTGGATTTCTCTTCTCCCTTCCCTTGGTCTGGCTGAGAGAGTGCCTGGAACTTTCTGGAAGGTGTCTTGGGGAGGCTGGGGAATGGGGCCCCTTCTCACGGAGGCTTTAGAAGGAAGCCATAAAACCTCTCTGAGTTCAGGTTTCTATTACACGTGTAGAATGTAGAAGCTGATGATAGTCTATGAAAATTCAATAAACTTTGCAAACAGCATCAGGGCTGATATCTGTAATTTAAAATAATGGATACCAAGAAATTGCTTCTCATTTATCTCACTGCTGAGATTGTGGCACGAAAGAGACTTCATTAAGCGCAGGTTTTTTTTAAAGAAAAAAAATAGTGTCATTTATCTCAATCAATGACAGATGCGGGAGGTGGCCGATGATGGTGTTTAATAACACCCGAGCAACAAAAGCCTCGGTTCCTTCACGGTTTGGGACAAGTAAACGGCTACACAGAATCACTTCACAGTGGGAGCGGTGCAGAAACTTAAAGTCTCGTTCTGACACACAGGTACCACTTGTCATGTGTTAAGCAGCACATCTGGCTTGTGGTATTGTTCCAAAATTAGCGGGGGAAGAGGGGACTAAATTGTGGCTGGGTCCCGGGCCACAGCTGGCCAGAAACCCCCCTCCACCGCCCCCCCATCCAGAAACCTTGAACTGAAGCTGGGGGAGCCTGTGAGAGAGCCTATTTTTGGCCCTTTGCCTGCTGCCAGCTCCCAAGGTGGGCTGTGCTTGGCTGGAGAGATTCCTAAAGTGTGTGTGTGTATGTATGTATACGCATGTGTGTGTATATACACATGTGTGTGTATATGTATATATCCACGTGTATGTATATATGTGTGTGCGTGTCTGTCTGTCTGTCTGTGCCATGTCTAGGCTTCCCTCTAATGAGTTAGGAAACACCATTCCTCTTTTTGCCGTATTCCCATTTCAGAAACCAAAAATCCAAGAGTCTAGTTCCTACAAGTGACAGATTGGCAAAGCAGGAGGCAATCCACGTGAGGGTAATTAATTAACTCCCTTTTTAGGACAAAGAGCATTTAACCCACCGTCTAAGCCCCTCCACAGTCCCTGCATGGCTGGTGGTGGAGGGCAAGGCCTGCTCCAGAGTCCAAATCCATGGGCATCTGGACGGGGAGGCTCCCAGGTTTGGATCCCCTAGGTTTGGATCATTTGTTCCTTGGATCTTATGCTGGTTGTGTGCTGTGGGCCAGGCGTAGTGCTGCTTAAAGCCAAGGGGGTTGGTGACAGTGATGCAAGATGATCAGGGACACGGGGGCCCCGTGGGCACTCAGGTGGGCTAGGGTGCGGGACTCCCAGGGCGGAGCCCACCCTGCTAATATGCGCACTCCCGCTCCCCTTCGAGCTTCACCCCGACCTCCCCTTCGCTCCCAGCACGGGCTCAGGCTGCTTGTGTTTCAGATGCAGGTCATGTGTGTGAGCCTCTTTTCCCCTTGAACGCCCTCCCCCTGTGGAAACAGCAAGCCTAGCTCATGCAGCCACAGAGCCAGGGACATCCCACTGTTAGGACATGGATCAAAGAATGCTAATTGATCAAATATTAAATGTGGGCTAAACACCGCACCGAATAATTCACCTTCTCTCATGTGAGCAACTTTGCAGCAGCTAGAATAGGAAGCAGGAATTTTCATGCTGATAACAGTGTTAGCAGGGGAGGGGAGGGAATGTTGTTTGTTTTCCTGAAGTGTTGCAAAATGTGTGAGAACCCAAGTCTTCACTTATTAAATTCAGTCCTGTAGGAATACAGCGTCAAGGTTTTCCATCTCAACATGATTTTTAGAGAATCAGGTGACAGGGACATGGAGGGCATGGAGAGGAAGGGGTAATGATGTCCTTGGTGGGGGAACAGCTGATGGGACTGGGATGCTTTGCCTGGAGGAAAGGATAAGGGGCAACCCCACCGTGGTAGGCCAAACCATGGCCCCCCAGGACGTCCTTGCCCTAATCCCTGGAATCTGTGAATATGTTCCCTTACATGGCAAAAGGGACTTTGCAGGTGTGATTAAGTTAAAGTGTGATTAAGAAGGTTAGCCTGGGTCATCCAGGTGGGCCCAATGAAATCACAAGCGTCCTTTTGAGAGAGAGGCAGGAGTCAGAGTCAGAGAAGGAGATGTGATAACATAAGCAGGGTTTGGAGTGATGCCACCATGAGCCAGGGAGTGCAGGCAGCCTCCAGAAGGTGCAAAAGGCAAGGAACGATCCTGCTCTAGAGCCTCCAGAAGGGACACAGCTCTGCCGACACCTTGATTTCAGCCTTTTATGATCCATATTGGACTTTTGACTTCCCGAATGATAAGGCGATAACTTTGTGTTGTTTTAAGCCACTGGAGTTGTGGTAATTGGTTACAGCAGCAATACTCAGGTGTCCTGGAGTCTCTCCCCCTGCAGCTTGCTATGTGCCTAAAATAGCACCGGCAGACCTACTCCTTTGGGGACACCTGAGGAAAGCAGATACTCTTTATTATAAAGAATACTTTACTATGTGCCACACTCTGTGCTAAAAGCTCTACCTGCGTTGGCCTAGTGAGTCCTCATATCAACCCTACAGTCTATGGGGCTCAGAAACCCATCGCTATCCACGCTATATTGTTATCTATCGCTCTGTAATAACTTACAGCTTAAAACAAGATACACTTATTATCTCACAGTTTCTGTGGGTCAGGAATCTGGGAGACACTTAGCTGGGTAGTTCTCATGAGGATGTCTCACGAGACTGTTGCAAGGTGTCAGCTGGGGCTGTCGTCATCTCAAGGCTTGACTGGGGGCAGGTCCGCTTCCCAGCTCGCTGACGTGATGGGTGGGAGCCCTAGGGTGCCCTGGCTGCTGGCTGGAGGCTCCAGTCCCCAATCCATAGGGCTGCTCACAACACGGCAGCTGGTTTTCCCCAGAGTGAGGGATGAGAGAGACGATGAGGGAAGGGGAGAAAGGGAGAGAGAACTCAAGATGGAAGCCATAGTCCTTTTATCACAATCTCAGAAGTGACAGCCTATCACTTCTGCCATATTCTATCCATTAGAAGCCAGTGACTAGATCCAGCCACACTCACGTGGAGGGGATTATGCAGGGCTGTGAATATGAGAGGCGGAGATTGTTGGGGACCATCTTAGAAGCTGCCTACCACACCCGCTTAACAGATGGGATAACTGAAGTCCAGAGAGGTCAAGCTAGTACAAGTTAGAGCGAGGATTTGAATCCAGCTCTGTGTGAGCTGGGAGCCCACATTTGTAACAATTTTGCTGTCTCGCTTTTTTGAAGCCTAAGTTATTTTAACACTCCTGCCACCCTCAGACCTTATTTTGATGCGCCTCCTTGGTGTACGCTCATGTACGCCCCAGACCTAGCATGGACCACCCTACACTACTGTGTTTGGTTTGTTGTCTGTCCTACTAGATGGGATGGTGAGCCGAGTGCTGAATAAATGAGTGAAATAAGAAATGAAAGGATGGGCTCAAAGAAAGAAGGGTGTCCTGGCAACATGGGGGCCACAGGGTGCAGCACCCTTCTGTGATGGGGCAGGAGGTCCTGTGCATGGATGTATGTTTCTGTATTTGGTGGTCTCTGTGTGGGCTTTCCCTAGGGTCTCAGAAGCTCACCAGTTTGGCAGCTCCCGCCTCCAGGCCTTGTCTCTCTGGCATCATCTCTGTGGCTCTCTCTCTGCACAATGGGAGGAAGGGGCTATGTTCCAAAGACCAGGGGTTAATGGGCCTTAAAGGGCCTGCTCTGGGAAAGGAGAAGATCCAAGCTAGTGCAGTCGTGTTCATTATACATCTCAGGGGCCTCCTTCGTCCTTCCTTTTGGGGCTCTGGGCAGGTGAGAGGCTCAGGGATCCCTAGAACATTATTGTCTTCCCACAATAGAGAGAGGGCTTCCCCTCACTGCTTCAGCACACCAAAGCCTTGGTGGCCTTCTTCCTTAATGCCACCTGCTGAGAACCTCTAGGCCAGTGCTTCTCCAAGTGTGGTCCTTGGACCAGCGGCAGTATCACCTGGGACTTGTTAGAAATTTAAATTCTCAACCCTTCCACCCCAGACCTTTTGAAACAGAAACTCTGAGGTGGGACCCAGCAGTCTGTAGCTTAACAAGCCGTCCAGGTGATTCTGATGCATAATACAATCTGAGAACCATTGCTCTAGGCCTTAAAAAAATCCTCTCAAAGCTTCTCCATTTCTTAAAATAAAAATTTTCAGAAGAAAAATTTTCAACATACAAATGTGTTGGAAAATCCAGCAAAGCAATAGGAAGGAATTTAAATTACCTGGCGATTAGTATTAACTTATTGGTGCATGTCAATTCATTGTTATAGGGACATGTTTGTATTTATAAACATATATCATGTTTAATAGGGTTGAGATTTTACAGTAAATATAGTTTTTTTTTTTTTTTTTTTTTTTGCGGTACGCGGGCCTCTCACTGTTGTGGCCTCTCCCGTTGCAGAGCACAGGCTCCGGACGCGCAGGCTCAGCGGCCATGGCTCACGGGCCTAGCTGCTCCACAGCATGTGGGATCTTCCCGGACCGGGGCACAAATCTGTGTCCCCTGCATCAGCAGGCAGACTCTCAACCACTGCGCCACCAGGGAAGCCCTAAATATACTTTTGTACACTGCTTTTTAAACATTCTCCCATGGCATCACTTGTTCCTGGTTGTCAGGTCCTCCATTGTTGGAAAGTACTGTAATTTAACTGATCCTTGGGACTGGTGCATCCACTGATATTGGCTGTGAACCGGGAAGATAGACTCACAGTGTAAGCAGATGGCTGGCAAAACCAATGAACTGCTCCCTCTTGGCTTGGAGGGTGGGACCAATGAGGAGGCTCATGAGAGTCTGGCCTCTCGGCAGAGGCTGGACACAGCCATGGGAAGGCAGAGAAAGGGACAGATGAAGGAGGCACCACAAGTTCAGTGAGTGCCCAGAGTGGGTTGTTCTGGGGAGGGGAGTCAGAGGTTCAGCATCTGTGTGACCCAGAATGCAATGTCATAGGAACACATTTTTTTTTTTAACATCTTTATTGGAGTATAATTGCTTTACAATGGTGTGTTAGTTTCTGCTTTATAACAAAGTGAATCAGCCATACATATACATATGTCCCCATATCTCTTCCCTCTTGCATCTCCCTCCCTCCCACCCTCCCTATCCCACCCCTCTAGATGGTCACAAAGCACCGAGCTGATCTCCCTGTGCTATGCGGCTGCTTCCTACTAGCTATCTATTTTACATTTGGTAGTGTATATATGTCCATGCCACTCTCTCACTTTGTCCCAGCTTACCCTTCCCCCTCCCTGTGTCCTCAAGTCCATTCTCTAGTAGGTCTGTGTCTTTATTCCTGTCTTGCCCCTAGGTTCTTCAGAACTTTTTTTTTATTCCATATACGTGTGTTAGCATATGGTATTTGTTTTTCTCTTTCTAACTTACTTCACTCTGTATGACAGAATCTAGGTCCATCCACCTCACTACAAATAACTCAATTTCGTTACTTTTTATGGCTGAGTAATATTCCATTGTATATATGTGCCACATCTTCTTTATCCATTCACCTCTTGATGGACATTTAGGTTGCTTCCATGTCCTGGCTATTGTAATAGAGCTGCAATGAACATTGTGGTACATGACTCTTTTTGAATTATGGTTTTCTCAGGGTATATGCCCAGTAGTGGGATTGCTGGGTCATATGGTAGTTCTATTCTTAGTTTTTTAAGGAACCTCCATACTGTTCTCCAGTGTGGCTGTATCAATTTACATTCCCACCAGCAGTGCAAGAGGGTTCCCTTTTATCCACACCCTCTCCAGCATTTATTGTTTGTATATTTTTTGATGATGTCCATTCTGACCGGTGTGAGATGATATCTCATTGTAGTTTTGATTTGCATTTCTCTAATGATTAATGATGTTGAGCATTCTTTCATGTGTTTATTGGCAATCTGTATATCTGGAGAAATATCTATTTAGGTCTTCTGCCCATTTTTGGATTGGGTTATTGGTTTTTTTGATATTGAGCTGCATGAGCTGCTTGTAAATTTTGGAGATTAATCCTTTGTCTGTTACTTCATTAGCAAATATTTTCTCCCATTCTGAGGGTTGTCTTTTGGTCTTGTTTATGGTTTCCTTTGCTGTGCAAAAGCTTTGAAGTTTCATTAGGTACCATTTGTTTATTTTTGTTCTTATTTCCATTTCTCTAGGAGGTGGGTCAAAAAGGATCTTGCTGTGATGTACGTCATAGAGTGTTCTGCCTATGTTTTCCTCTAAAAGTTTGGTAGTGTCTGGCCTTACATTTAGGTCTTTAATCCATTTTGAGTTTATTTTTGTGTATGGTGTTAGGGAGTGTTCTAATTTCATTCTTTTACATGTAGCTGTTCAGTTTTCCTGGCACCACTTATTGAAAAGGCTGTCTTTTCTCCACTGTATATTCTTGCCTCCTCTATCAAAGATAAGGTGACCATATGTGCATGGGTTTATCTCTGGGCTTTGTATCCTGTTCCACTGATCTATATTTCTGTTTTTGTGCCAGTGCTATACTGTCTTGATTACTGTAGCTTTGTAGTATAGTCTGAAGTCAGGGAGTCTGATTCTTCCCGCTCCATTTTTCTTTCTCAAGATTGCTTTGGGTATTCGGGGTCTTTTGTGTTTCCATACGAAGTGTGAAGTTTTTTGTTCTAATTCTGTGAAAAATGCCATTGGTAGTTTGATAGGGATTGCATTGAATCTGTAGATTGCTTTGGGTAGTATAGTCATTTTTACAATGTTGATTCTTCCAGTGCAGGAACGTGGTATATCTCTCCATCTATTTGTATCATCTTTAATTTCTTTCATCAGTGTCTTATAATTTTCTGCATACAGGTCTTTTGTCTCCTTAGGTAGGTTTATTCCTAGATATTTTATTCTTTTTGTTGCAATAGTAAATGGGAGTGTTTTCTTAATTTCACTTTCAGATTTTTCATCATTAGTGTATAGGAATGCAAGAGATTTCTGTGCATTACTTTTTATCCTGCTACT